>NC_044036.1:115410239-115719050 GCF_901765095.1 Microcaecilia unicolor
TTGGCTATGGCCCTACATGCCACTATTTCGGTCAGAGAGAGAGAGCTGAGAAATCAGGCTGATATATATATTAGCTTTATTATGGATAATATAAAAAAAGATATACAAAATAGAAATTTGGCAAAGCTTTGGCTGAACAAAAATACTGGCAGTAATTCTTACAACTATATTCTCACACCACACACATTTCTTACTGGTTGCTAGGTAAACTTGCACAACTGATTAGAATGCAATAACTATGTTACGAGGTAGAATGGTAATTAGCAGCTTCTTTCCCGACCAAGGTTATGACTAACACCAGCCTTATGCTCAGGTAATCACCACTCGCTAACCCAGACTAATAGGAGATAGATCACTGTCCTGCTTATAATCAAACGAGACAAACGCCCAAGTTCCGACCTAAATCGGGAGATGGACGTTAATCTCACAAAAACGAGTAAATCCATATAATTGAAAGCAATGTTTCAGTGCGCCCGTGTCGCTCGTACGTGGACGTAAAAACGTCCAAATAAGAGGCGTGTCGGGGGCGTGTTAGGGGCGGTGATACGACGTGGACGGGTACAACGTATAACGAATAGCGAAAGGGCTCTGGTTGAGCGGGAAGATGGGCGTAATATGATGGACCCGAAATAAAAGCGACCAGAGCAAGGGGGAAATCGTCTTTAGACCCATTAGCGATTGTGTGTAGTTGGAGAGTGGCGATATTGTTGGTGGAAGAGCGGAAGTGGTGGTTGCAGAGAGAAAGCCGAGCGTGTTGAGTACCTGTGACCGTCGTCTGTGTGCCCTGCCTCTTTTTGTGTCTTACCCTTTGACCGTTCCTTACTCCTACTCCTTTGCTCCATCGCCCCCTTCCCCTCCCCCTATCCCTCCCCATTCACTCTTCCCACGTGTGTACTCTATTCCCTGACCTCCGTTTGTCTCTGTGTTCCTGTACTGTTTGGCGAGTGAGTGGCCAGAGGGCGTGGTGGCTGGAAGTGAAAGATCTGTGTGTGTTGCTGTTTGTTTGACTACTAGTCCTAATACTTGCACTGGTGGTGGGGATATGGATGCACTTAATGCACTTGTGGCATGCATGCTACACGAAGAGGCCACCCACCGCAGGAGGTATTCACGGCCCCGAGTGTTTAGGCCCCGCACCACCTTCCTACAACTCACTGACCAGCAGTGTCTAACAAGGTTCAGGTTTGATAGGGCCACTATTCGTCAGCTGTGCAAGCAGCTGACACCCCTCCTTCAGCCCCAGACACGTAGGAATAACCCCATCCCTGCCCACCTCAAAATCACTTCCGCTCTCTCTGTCCTGGCCACTGGCAGTTTTCAATCCGTATTAGCTGCTAACACAGGCCTCACCCAGGCTTCTATTTCACACTGTCTCACCCAGTTCCTGGATGCCTTCATAACTCACACCTCACACTACATCACTTTCCCCACCACCCCCCAGGCCCTGCACAACAACATGGCCGCCTTCTATGCTGTTGCTAGATTCCCCTCGGTCATCGGTGTGATAGACTGCACACACGTAGCCCTCAGACCCCCCCGGGCACACGAAGCCACCTACAGAAATAGGAAGGCATTTCATTCTATGAACATGCAAGTTGTATGTGATGCCCAGGGGGAGATATTAGACGTGTGTGCCAGGTACCCCGGCTCCAGCCACGATGCCTACATCCTACAGCACTCGGGCATCTTCCGCAGGTTCGAGCGAGGGGAGTTCATTGGTGGATGGCTACTAGGTAAGTGCAACATGCATGTACCACCCATACTACACCTCCTCCACTGGGCAACCCTCCGCCCTGGCTTCCTCCACCACAACCCACTATCCAAATCCCCCCGCCCCCCCTGTACCTGCTCCAAGCGATACACACTCATCTACTGTATCTCATTCTGCTTTTCTGCAAAGGTGACTGAGGCTACCCGCAGAGGACATGGCTTATGACCCCCCTGATCCACCCACAACCAGGGCCAGAAGAAACCTACAACAGGAAACATTGCAGCACCCGGGGGATCATTGAGCGCACCTTTGGTTTATTGAAAAACCGCTTCCGCTGTCTGGACCGGTCTGGAGGAGAGCTGCTCTACAGTCCAGAAAAGGTGGCCAAGATCTTTGTGGCGTGCTGCATGTTACACAATTTGGCCCAGCGCAGAGGACAGCCTCTCCCAGAGGAGCCACAGCCACCACCAGAAGAGGCCCCAGATGAGCTGGAAGAGGAGCCCCCTCCACCCCCAGCCCACAGAGCAGAGCTCAATGCCTACCAGCTTGGCGTAAGAGCAAGACAAAGACTCATTGAAACAAGTTTTAGGTGAAAGTAAGTGAACATTTATTTGTGACATTCAGTTCATATGTGTGTGTTCAACCCCACCACCACCACCCCCCTCCCACACCCACCCCCCTCCCACCAACCCTCACCCTACAGCATGTCCCATCATTTTCCCCTTCCCTTCCCCCGTCCCCTCCTACCCCTCCCACGCCCTTCCTTTGCAGCTGGTGCTGCATGGGAAGTCTCTTCACCCTCTTCTGAGCTGCTGCTCCCAGTGTCCTGCTCCCTATCCCCACGGCAGCCTGCGGCTTCGGCTGCACCGTGGAAATCGGGCCACCTTCTTGGTTCTAGTGGTCTGGCCACAGGACCCAGAATGGGAGCAGATTTGGTGGGTGCTGCAGGAGTGGGTGCGGAGGCTGAGGATCGCAATGCCCACCTCTTAGCTGGTGGTTGCTGGTGGTCAGTGGAGGAGGATGTTGATGGCAGGGGCTGCTCCAGCAGCACGGGGGCTGGAGTAGGTGCGGTGCCCTGAGGGCGCAGGTGTTGGATGCTCTGCTCCAGCCATCTCAGTTGCTGGAGCACCTCCTGGTGGCCTTCACGTTGCGCCTGGAGGAGTTCCTGGTGTGCTCGCTGCTGTGCCTCCAGTGCTTGGCGCTGCAGCTCCAGTTTCTGCTGGCGGTACTCCTCCAAGCGCACGTTGTGGCGGAGTAGTTCGGTGGCCAGCCGCAGGAGTTGCCTCCTTTGGCCGGATGGCCTCTGGCGGGGAGCTGGGCCCTCCTCCTCCTCAACAAAGTCCTCCGGTGCTGGAGGTGCGGCCTCTGCTGGTGCAGGTGGTGGTGGTGGTGGTGGTGGTGGTGGTGGCAGAGGCTGGACAGCTGGTGCAGGTGGTGGTGGTGGTGGCAGAGGCTGGACAGCTGGTGCAGGTGGTGGTGGTGGTGGCAGAGGCTGGACAGCTGGTGCAGGTGGTGGTGGACGCAGAGGATGCATAGCTGGTGCAGGTGGTGGAGGCTGGACTGCTGGTGCTGCAGGCTGTGGAGGTTGAGGCTGGACGGATGGTGTAGGGCGTTGGCCTTGCAGGCCACTAGGGCCAGCCTCCTCCGAGTCTTCACCTGTATAGCACAAGAGTGAGGAATAGTGTTGGTGCAAATAACCCACTTTTGTCTTTCAGCATTCATATACATTGGTATGTCCCCCAACCTGATGACCCAGCAAAGAGATGGTGAGGAGGAATGGAATTGACACGGGTACGAAAGAGAGAGCCCCGCAGGCAGCTGGGTAGAGGTGGTGGATGAGCAGCTCAACGTTGTGCTCAAGCTGTTAGTTGTATAAATGTTAAATTGAACAACATTGCAGCATGTGTTGTGTTACTACTGACTTGCTAAACTGCATAGAACTGCTTTATGACCCCCATTACAGGCTCCTTCAGTTGAATGCATGTGGCCCACACTCAGTAGAGCACAGAGGTCACAGGAGGAACTAGGCACAGTTTGGTAATGGGAAAATAGAGGAGTAGTAGGGAAGGACGGCCCCCAAAGTTCTGCCACAGTAGTAACCTACACACACCCATAGGAGCCAACTGGAAAGTAGTATTGGGGGTGCTAAGCCCAGTGACCAACCCTCCTCCCTGCACAGCTACATGATCTTTCCTCAATATTGGGGGTGCTCACACACAGCACCCACCCTGTCTGCTTGCTCCTATAACACACATGACCACTACCACTACTCAAATAGAGCTTACAATTAATTCAATAAATATGGGCACACAGGACAGGTAAGAGGAAACCCAATGACAACGGTAGGGATAGGGAGTAAGGGTAGAGAGCTAGGGAGTAGGGGTTACCAGGTCACAACAGCATCATAAAGGTGGCCTGTTAATATACATAAAGACAGCCAGAGATACTCCCCCCCCCCCACCTACCTCCCTCCTCCTGCCCCCCACTCCTCACCTCCCTCCCCCTGACCCCAACACAAGTGTAGTGCAGCACAACAGATACCCCAACTGCATAATGAAACACCTACCTGAGTCCTCAGCCTGGCCCGAGGTGTCCAGGGAGCCAATCCCGTGGATGCCCTCCTGGGGTAGGAGGGAGTACACCATCAGCTCCATGGGTGTAAGGTTGGCAGTGTCATTGCCTGGGGGATTGGCCCCCGCCTTCCTGCGAACATCCCTCCTCAGCTTCTGCCACTTCCTCTTGCAGTCCTCCACGTCTCTCCCAGCATGGAAGACAGCATTCAGGCTGTCCCGTACTGCCTCCCATTCGCGCTGCTTTACTGTTGCTGCCAGCCTCTGCCCTGTGGGAGCAAACAGACTCCGGTGGCGCTGTACAATTTCTTGGACCAGGAGCTCCACCTCTGCCTCGACAAAATTACCCTTCCGGGTCGGCGGCATGCGTGGTGGCATTGTACCAATGGGGTTTTCGAAAATACGGAGTGGGCGTTTATATAGGCGCCAAGAACGCCCATTGAGACGGGGGAATAGGCGTTTCTGATATGGGCGTTTCTTTTTCAATTATACACATAATTCCTAAGCGTGCCCAGCTCAGATAGCGATTAGGAACACATGGTTTCGATTATGAGTAGATAAGTATGGGCGTCTCCACCTGCCTTCCCTTTCTTCATTGCCATTTTACCTGCCATTTCCTGCACTTAGACCTTGCCCGTTGTTCGTAATAATCATTTACAGGGTTTTACCCTCACTTATATGAAGGTATGTGTTTAGCTAAGTATGCTTGGGTACACCTGTGTATTTAGGGGGGGAGGAATAATTGTTGGCCCTCAGCCACCACGCCTTCCGTTTCCTGTCTTCCACATCCCCTGATGCTCCCTTCCTTTCTCCCATTCTCTCTGCCTGGTTGTAGCAGGCAGTGTGTGGGGGCCAAGAATTTAGTACAGTCGGCCCACATCAAGCACCCCTCGGTAAGGGTCATTTCAATCAAGGAGATGTGCAGCTAATGTTCCAGAAGATAAAAGGCGCACTACACAGTCTTGAAACAGACGTTCATGGTAAGCTCTCATTTGTCTGCCACCTCTTCTCTTTGTGCTCATAGTCAAGGAGTGTGCATTCACTGTATGTATGTAGTCTGGAGTCAGATGTTAGGTAGCTCTCTTTTCACCAGGTTCCTGTGCACTGTACTGTGGGGTTGGCAGGTCCTCAGTGGTGTGGGCCAGCTGTTCGAGGTGCTGTATTGGTTCCCGGTAGCTTCCATCTTCCTTGTTTATGTGGTGTACCCCAGTCCCCATTTATGAAGTGGCCACCCATTCTCAAGGTCCATAGGCGGGGGAGGGGAGAATGATTAATGCAATGGATGTGTATAGCACATTATGGAACACCTTCCTAAATTGCTCCATAGGTAGTAGGGTAGGGAACATGCACATTACATTGTTTTTAATCGGTAGCCTGGACAAAATGATCGAGGTGGCTACAGGTAGTCCCACTGAGGCCTATGACGTGGTGGTGAGGGAGAGGGGTGTGTGTACAGGTACCAACCCAAAGTAACTGGTGGTGGCTAAAGCCTGGTGGCTGCTGTGGTCTAGTGGTTAGAGCACCAGCCTTATAATCATAAGGTTGCTGGTTCAAATCCCACCTAAGGCAAGTCACTTCAGGGACAAAGTTTGACACAAACCCAGAATACTTGAATGTAACACACCTTGATCGACTACTGGAGAAAGTGTGATCACACCTGCAAATAATGAGCACCATTTTTATTTGTGCCCTTCCCTAACACAAGTATTACATTGCAACTGTGATGAAGTAACCATCCATCTATTGGGTTTCCCATTGTTTCCCTTTTGCTCCTCAGCATTATATACCATAGCTGATGTATTCAATGTGAAAATAGGAGCCAGCTGTTTGTAGGTCCTTCTTGGGCCCCCCCCCCCCCCACCAATGTGGATTGTGGGTAAGGATATGTGTCCATCAGACAGCAAACACTGTGTATGTGGTACCTGGAGTTATGTGGAAGTGTGTACCTGGCAGATCACACGTGGTACACTATTAATCTCTTATTGATGGCACTCTGTATTGTGGGTCAGTATGGTGGAGGGGTGGGAGGGAGAGAGAGATGCTGGCTGGCCATTTTTATTAATGAACACAAATATCCATCCAGCCTCCCTGGCCCAACCCCCCTGCACATATGGGCATGCAGGTTGGAATGAACAGGTGGCGTTCTGTATGGCCAACATTCTCAGACATACATCACCTTCTCATTCACACAGCACATTTAATGCTATGCATATTGCTGCCTCCTTCCTCTCAACTCAACAGCACCATTTGGTGATATGTAATGCACAAGGGAGACAAACACACACACACACACTGATAGTTATATTGTAACAACACATTTATTTCCCCCCACCCCCACCCCTACAAAATAAGCCCCAACAATGCCCTCCTCCCCCCCACAACTCCCCACACAACCCCAACAATTCCCTCCCCCACCCCCCACAGAACCCCCAACATTTCCCTCCCCCTACACACACAACCCCAACAATTCCCTCCCCCACCCCCCACAGAACCCCCAACAATTCCCTCCCCCACCCCCCACAGAACCCCCAACATTTCCCTCCCCCCACACACACAACCCCAACATTTCCCTCCCCCCACACACACAACCCCAACAATTCCCTCCCCCACCCACTCCCCACACCCCCAACAGGCCCCCCCTATTTCAATTAAGGGCGGCCACGCCCTCTTAGCAAGGCCCTCTGTAGCAGGGCAATGAGCAGCCCCAGCAGTACCCTTAGTGGGCCCTGGAGCTGCTCATTGCCCTGCCGTAGGGCTCTCACCTCCTGCAGCAGCTGGTGCTGGCCAACTATAAGCTGCTGCTGGCCATCTACCAGCTGCTGCAGGAGGCAGACCACAGTAGCTGGGCCAAAGGCTGGAGGTGGGCCAGGGGACACGGAAGATGGCCCAGGGGACACGGAAGATGGCCCAGGGGATGGAGGTGGGCCAGGGGACACGGACGCTGGCCCAGGGGATGGAGGTGGGCCAGGCGATGGCGCTGCCTGAGGGGAGGGAGAGGCCTCACACGGAGCTGCAGGTGGGGAGGGGTCCTCATGATTGTCCTCCTCATCTATGATGAGGACTCCCTCCTCCTCCTCCTCCTCCTCCTCCTGGTGGTCCGCCTCCTGGCCTGGCTGCTGCTCCTCCTCCTCCTCCTCCTCATCCATGTGCTCCTGCTCCTCCTGCTCCTCCTCCTCCTCCTGCTCCTCCTCCTCCTCCTCCTCCTCCTGGAGGTGGTGGCCCTCCTCATCCTGCCGCTCAGCTTCCTGCTGGTGGAGCCCTGTGTATGTAAAAAGGAGTGTGATTGAGATCAGTGCATACACCATGGCTTGCATAGTGCAGTAGCTGGGTGGCGTGAGGCAGGGGATGGGGCAGGGTGTGGTAAGGCGTAGCCTATGCCCATGGGGAATGAGCTGCATCAGATGACATGAAACAGAACCCTGGACCCTCCTCTGACACACACCACGCAGGACATGTTGCCATACCAAATTCATTGCTGACCAGCATGTTTGCATTGTGAGATGCAACGAGGGGTTGATGGGCAGTTGTTGTAGGAGTTATTGGGGGGGGGGGGGCAGTGGGAAGGGTGTTGAGCACAATTCTTTTATGTGATTTAGGCCATAACATGCAGTACAAGTAGGGCCTCAGGCAGCTGTACCAGGACACAGTAATCAGCCACCACAATAAGGGGAATAGTAAAGTGTGGCATATCATCTCATTCATCTCGGGGGGATGGTCGACGTTGCAGGCACGCTCATGGGAGAACCCCTGCAACCTGCATCCTTGATCTTGGACAGATTGGTATTACTAGGTGGCTATTAGGCACATGGGAAGTGATATTGTACAACACATTTGCTTTATTCATGAAATGTATGTAGTAATCTGTACAGGTGTCCTGTTTTTGAATACTTACGGCGAGCCCTGAGGTGCCTTCGCACCGCCCGGATGAGGTCGGGCCTCTCCCGCCTCACCCGCCGGAACCGCCTCCGGAGGGACTCGAGGTCCTGGTGGACTCCAAAGCGTCTGTAAGATATAAGTTTGGAGAGCAGGGGTCAGGGGTGTTGGTCCTTTTTGTCCTCTGCACACATTCATTTGCTATTCACATACCAGAGAGAGAGGGTCTACAGTGTTGGGGGGGGGGGGCACCTCCATTGGTAGTGAATCATAGGAGCCACCTTTTTTCCATTTTGGGGGGTGGAACCCCCAGTGGAGATGACCCCTCCCTCCATACATATTTGATATTGGGGGTGGGGTGGTGAAGCACCCACAGCAGCCACCGAGTTGGTTCCTATGCAGATGATGCCAGAGAGGTGGCCATGAGGCCAGACAGTACCGTTTGTATACATTATAATGTATGCTTGTTAAACTACTTTATATGTGTTATCATGACCATGTTATAAAGTATGGTATAGGTTTCATTGGTCTCATGCTTCCACTATTCGGAGGCTCCAAAGAGGGGTTGGAAAATGTGGCCTTCACATAACTAACGAAATTGTCACATAACACTAATAGCAAATGTCACATACCTAACCTAACGAAATACATTCTTGTAGGGATGTGGGAATGGTGGTCATTTCAATAACATACAAATTATTAGTGATTGTGCATGTTCCTATATTACTCATGATCCTTGCATGGACACTCCAGTTACTGCTGGTAACATTGATGACGGAGCTGTTATATGTGTAGGTACAGGAGGGGAGGGGGGTTGGGCCATAACCTTACCTCTCTAACCTTTCCCGGATGCGGGACCAGGCTCGCATGGCCTGCAGCCTGGGGGGCAGGTGATGGTGCTGGATGAAGAGCCGGTGCCTTACGCACAGCCGCACCAGCATCAGGCTCTCCTCCTGTCCGAAGTTGGGTTCTCTTCGTTGTGCCATTTTTCCACGTGTTGGAAAAGAAGTGCCTTATATAGGCGACCTTGCGTGAGGGACGTCGTTTCACGCACAGCTCCATATATGGATGACCATTCCATATATGGCCCCTATCAGCACGTGGACGCCCTCGTAAGCATAGACGTCTTTGACGTGCACATGCCTGCAGGAGTGTGAAACGTGGCTTCTATAGATGAGTATGACGCACCCCACCCGACCCTTTTCACATATACACAATATGCATTTACTGCATGTTCAGTAGGTGTACAGTGCATGCAGATCCGCACATTCAGATGGGCACATATGATGAAAGTATGGGTGGAGCAGCATGATATGTCTGTAGTTGACACATATATGCATTCCTCATATATTTCCGTACCTGGATGGCCTGAACAACATGTACTGTACTTGCGATACACCTATGTACATTATTTTACACACCACGTGATTTGGTCGTTTGCACCTGCAATAATCGACCGTGTTAGGGCGCCCAATTTAGTCACGCTTATGCGCTCGTCATTTGATTGTTTTCTTACAGGGATAATCGATTATCGAAAAACGCCCACACTATTTTTCCATTATACAGGTCTATTTTTGGACGTTTTCGTAAGAACGCCCTAATTCGTACTTGGACGATCTT
This sequence comes from Microcaecilia unicolor, assembly GCF_901765095.1. Taxonomy (NCBI): domain Eukaryota; kingdom Metazoa; phylum Chordata; class Amphibia; order Gymnophiona; family Siphonopidae; genus Microcaecilia; species Microcaecilia unicolor. The sequence continues at coordinate 115,420,014 of NC_044036.1, forward strand.
TCCATTTTGCCCCGCTGTGTCTCTCACCAGGCAACCTCCGGGGACGCCTCTCAGGAGTAGCACAGGTTACTTCCCAAACTCAAGCTGAGAGATCAGCGAGTCTTCGTCAGAGCCACAACAGGCACTCTGCAGCAGTCAGCAAAGGCACAGGTCACACCTTGTAGGTAGCTGAATCACACGGTACTCTTCCAGATACACAGTTCATCAGTTGGTGGACCTTCTTAGGTCACTGGTCTTCTTTCCACCTCCACCTTCTTCCAAGGATTCCGACTCACTAACTCCCCAACTCTTCCCGCTCTTCCAGCGCCTCTCGGTCAGGTGATACCAATTATCCTCTTGTACCATCCTGTGCATGCGCAAGAAGAGTTCTTGGTTTTTTTTAGTGACCTTGGAAATGGTAACTTCTGGTGCCATGCCTGCTTCCCTTCTCATCATCTCCGAGATAGAAGGGGAATAATTGGAGCATAGAGTGTCCTTGGCTTCAGCAAGCCTGTCAGTGATGTTCCACAAACTGAAGCTGACTCTGACACAGAGATGTGCAGGTCAGAGGTTTACAGCAGCCATCTTCTACTAACAAGATGTCATAGGCTTGTATAGGCCAAGACCAGCAAGGGAGACACAGGGACATACCCCTACAATCCAAATGTTCTATTTCTAATGTTGTTTTGCTTCTTTCAATGATTAACAACATTAAATCGAGAGAACATTGATTTAAATCATGTTCCACCGACTAATGAATTCTTCATCCTCCTTGAAAATTTGAGAACTCCACCCTGTATGTCACATAACTAGAGGTTTCTTTGACCGGGGTTACAGAGGCTTTTTCCTCCATCTCACATGAATGATTATTATCACATATATGCAAACCATTTCTTGAACGTTAAGTAATACTTCTATAGAATTTTGTAGTTGAGTCCCTAGTTCAGTGAAAGGTCCTTCAGTTATATGGACAATATGGCCACCTCCTGGAAGCCTGGCTTCCATTTTTCAGCAGAAGCAGCAGCAGATTTATTGAAAGATACGGATACATTTAGCACAACCTTGTTAGGCACCGCCAGGCAAGATTTGGGATTCACTGTTGGGGAAATTCAAGTCATCCATTAAGAAGGAACTCAATAGTGGAGCCTTAATAGAATATTGTAAAACAGAACGCATCCCCAGAGGCATGCGCATTAATAAAGCTCCTCAAATTTTCAAGGAGGATGAACAATTCATTAGTTGGTGGAACATGATTTTAAATTAATGTTCTCTCGAGTAGTGTTGTCTAACAGTCAGACATTTTATTTTAAGGACAACTTGTCAAAAGAAGAGCAAGCCTCCATAAAATCATTAAGAATCAATGGCCAAATAGTCATTAAAAAGGCAGACAAAGGAAGCGCAGTGACTGTGCTCAACTGAACTGACTACATTCAAGAAGTAGAGTCCCAATTGGCAGAAGAGGGGGTTTATAAATTACTTGATGAAAATCCTACTAAAAGACTTCAGAGTTTGATTAAAGATATCACATCAGCAGGGTTTACAGAAGGGCTTTTGACTAAAAAAGAATATTTATTTTTTAATAAAGATTTTCCCGTTACCTCTATATTATATTGCTTGCCCAAGATACATAAAAGATTACAAAAGCCCCCCGGACGATCCATCCTGTCCTCCTGGGGATCGATATTAGAACCACTCTCTACATTTGTAGATCATTTTCTAAAGACTCTGGTCACCATCACCCCCTCCTACATAAGAGACACCAAACACTTTCTCTACATGCTAGAGGATATTGCAATTCCCGCAGACGAAATGATATTAATGGTGTCTCTAGACAGTAAGTCATTATACATGTCAATCCCTCAAGATGAAGTCGTATTGGTCATACAAAAAGTGCTGGATAAAATATCACGAGCCATGGAGGTACCCACAGAATTTTTAGTGGTTAGCCACTATCCTGCTTATTTTCGAAGGAGAAGGGAACCCATCTTCTGACACAAATCAGGAGATGGGCGTTCTTCTCCTAAGGTCGCCCAAATCAGCATAATCGAAAGCTGATTTTGGGCGTCCTCAACTGCTTTCTGTCGCGGGGATGACCAAAGTTCAAGGGGGCGTGTCGGCAGTGTACTGAAGGCAGGACGGGGGCGTGGTTAACAGATGGGCATCCTCGCCCAATAATGGAAAAAAGAAGAGCGTCCCTTACGAGCATTTGGCCGACTTTACTTGGTCCATTTTTTTTCACGACCAAGCATCAAAAAGGTGCTCAAACTGACCAGATGACCACCGGAGGGAATCAGGGATGACCTCCCCTGACTTCCCCAGTGGTCACTAACCACCTCCCACCCCAAAAAAACCAATTTCAAAAACATTTGTCTTTTTTTTTTTTAGAGTATGTCCTTTGTTATTCCTCCGTCCATGCGACAGCAGTTGAGGATGTCCAAAATGAGGATGTTTCTGTGAGAAGGACATCCATGCCTTTGCTATGGCTCTAACACCCTCTTTATTTAGATTTTGGATCACAAGTAGCAGCAGTGGGATTTAAACTGGCTACCTCTGGATTGTAAGACCAGTGCTCTAACCACTAGGCCACTCCACGCCCTTGAAATTTGGCCATCCCTGGGGGGGGGGGGGGGGGGGAGGTATGTGTGTGTCAGCGGAGGCATAATGAAGGCGTGGACATCCTTCTTGCAAACATTTTGGACGTCCTCAACTGCCCTCCACGAGGATGGCCAAATTTCAAGGGAGGGGGGAAGAGTGGCCTGGTGGTTAGAGCACTGGTCTTGCAATCTAGAGGTGGCTGGTTCAAATCCCACTGCTGCTACTTGTGATCCAAAATCCAAATAAATAAATAAAGAGAGTATTGGAGGCATAGCAAAGGCATGGATGTCTTTCTCACAGAAACATTCACATTTTGGATGTCCTCAACTGCCATCACAGGGAAGGACATCCTCAACTGCCGTCGCTTCCCCTCCTTAGAAAGGAAATCATGTGCAAATGAGCTAACAGTGAGCAGCTCATTTGCATGCAATCTTAATGCATGCCTGTTCCTTTCCGGATCGGTAAGGGAAGGCCTTTTTACATTCTTAGTGGGACCAGTGCACTACGAATGCTGGCTCCTCCCACAACCAAATGGCTTGGATTTGGTCGTTTCTGAGATGAGCGTCCTCGGTTTTCATTATCGTCAAAAACTGTTGATGACCATCTATAAGGTCGACCTAAATTTCATGATTTGGGCGTCCCCGACCATATTATCGAAACAAAAGATGGACGTCAATCTTGTTTTGATAATACAAGTTGCACCACCCCCGTTCGATTATCCCCCTCCACGGCTCTTAAAGAAAATCACTTTTTGTTCCAAGATCAGTTTTATTTACAGACATCCGGTATAGCAATGGGTGCCACATTTGCGCCATCAGTGGCAAACCTATTCATGACTGCTTATGAAGACAGGTTGGTTACAATTAATGTGTCCACAGAAAACTAACATAAAAACATGGTTATGCTACAATGATGATGTATTCTTGATCTGGAGAGGGGATGATTCAAGCCTAGCATAGTTCATAGAATGGCTCAATAACAGATGCATTGAAATACAATTTACTTATGAAAGTTCCATCAATAACATTCATTTTCTGGATCTCAATATACAAAGACATGGCAACAATTGGAAGATTGCTGTATTTAAAAAGACAACAGATAGAAACACACTTTTGCAGTATGGCACTTGTCACCTGAGAACCTTAAAAAACAGTCTTCCATTTTCTCAATTCTTGAGGTACAGAAGAAACTGCACGGAAAAAATTGACTTTAAGTCACAAGCAAAAAATCTCATACACAATCTGCAGGACAGGGGTAATATCCTTCTGCAGTCGTTAGGAAAGCATACACTAGAGCTAAACATAGCAAAAGAGGTTACTTACTGATGGACAGACAAGTTGGTGTGAATGATGACAGTTTTGAAACATTTGTTTTGAAATTTTCTAGGGGTGGTGAAGAGGTGGGCAATATCATCAGAAAAAATTGGGATATTGTACAGACCCATCCTCCATTTGCAAAAAGCAATTTACGCATAGCGTTCTCTAGAGGAACAAATTTAAAAGAAAGACTCAGCCCAGCGCAATTAAAATTGAACTTTACCGGACCAAGAGGCCACTTTAAGTGTGGCAAATGCAGCACGTGTGGCATCACTACAGAATGTGATGAATTCACCAACCCAGTAGATTCAAAGAAATATTTGATTAATTCCCATACCAACTGTCGGTCGGACCATGTTGTTTATATATTGCAGTGTCCTTGTCAGAAGTTCTATGTAGGAAAAAACCACCAGACAATTGCACGTTCAGTTATTAGAGCATAAATCATGCCTGAAACATAAACAACTGGGTTCCCCCCTAACAACGCATTGCAATGTCCCCAAACATGAATTTTCACAGTTTCACTGCTTTGCAATTGAACAAATTAGATCGGATATCAGAGGAGGAAATAAAGCTAAGCATCTCCTGCAAGCAGAGCAACGTTGGATCTTTAGGTTAAAATCTTTGGAACCTAAAGGTCTCAACACCATGATCCAGTGGGCCACATTCTTTTAAAACACTCAATGTAGGGTGATATTCTTTTAAAACATTTCAACCAATGATCTTTTCTGTGCATTAATGAGCATTTATATAATCAGGCGCCGTTTTGAGCAGACTGCTTGAATAGCGGCGATAGAAGCTAAGAGACTTTTCAGTAAGTATGTGCGATATTTAATTCTAGGAAATGCTACAATGTATCTTGTGAATGTTATAACATATCTTTTATATGGATTTTCAGTAATAGACCAGCTACCGACATATCGGAGGTTGGCTTACCATTGTGGTTCTAATTCACAGATTTCAATATCAACATAAGCTAAGTAAGACAAGATGTCTCATTCCTTGATAAAGCCTAAACTGTGAAACGGGGCCCCGTCAGATGCATAAGATAAGTGCTTTATGCTTTGCTATAACAAGTACATGACTAAATCCTAAATAAAGTTGAAAATAATCTGGAGGGTTTTTTAGCCGATGAAGAACTCCACCCCGTATGTCACATAACTAGAGGTTTCTTTGACCTGGGTTACAGAGGCTGTTTTCTCCATCTCACATGAATGATTATTACCAGGTTTACTTATTTATTTATTTATTACATTTGTGTCCCACATTTTCCCGCATAGCAGTAGGCTCAATGTGGCTTACAGGTTCCAAAGAGGAGAGTACCAACACCAGGAATATATACAGAGTGGAAAATAGAGTAACAGTAGGTGCAAGGAAGCTGATAAGGTTCCGGAAAAGAGAATACAACTCTGGGACGAATATATAGTAGCATATAGAGAAAAGTAATCCCAATGAGGTTGATAAGTCTCAGGGGATGGGACTACAGCTTCTAGTGAGCAATACAGAGTAAGATAAGGGTAGAAGTAGACTTAATTATAACTGGAGTGGTCAAATTCGTACAGTTTGAAGTAATAGAATTATGTGGAAGGGGTATTGTTCATTTCTTAGAACGAAAGATGTGATTCATTGTTCATGAATTAATAACAACAGTTTACTCACTAAATTCAACTTTCTTCCCCATACTTATAACATATGATATGAATGTGGTATATGAATATTTGATGCTGATCTGTCTTTTGTCATTTTTGGGACACAGACTATAGAGGTCTGCCTGGCACACTTCCCAACTAGTAGATTTGCCTTCAGAGCCCACTCTAGCCTATCCTGATCTGTTTTGCTGTATAGGGGACACAGGCCGAAGAAGCCAGCGTAACATTGGCCTTACTTTCTCAATGCAGGAGTTGCTGTCAAAGAACCACTCCTGCTCATCATAACACATCAAACCAAAAAAGTACAAGGAGTCTTCAAAATGGGGGCGTCAACTCAGTATTTTATTGATCAGACCTGACACGGTCCATGTTTCAGAAAATCCACCTGTGTCAATGGTCTTAATATAAAATATTTAAAACCTAGATATACATGAACTAAAATTCACAAAATCAGAAATCAAATGAAACACATAAAAATGAAAATGCATATAAGCTGATACAGAATACATGAGTTACATGCAGATTCTATTTATTTTCATCTGCCATAAGCACATTTACCCTTAGCATCATCTATTTGTTAAGTTTTTTTATCCACCATAAGCACACCTACCCTTAGTATCACCCATTTATTATGCTTTGCACGTTTGTCTTTCATTGGTTTTATTCACTTATTATTTATTATACTACACACTTTTTGTATATAGCTTTGCAATGTATTATGTATTCTGTATCAGTTTATAAGCATTTTCACTTTTATGTGTTTCAAAATTAGATTTCTGATTTTGTGATTTTTAGTTCATGCATCTTGTTCAGCCCTATACCTGTTCTGCTTATCAGACATGCTGCAAGATGCAGGGCTAAACCTTCAGGGTGCTTGTTTCCCGGATAAACAAATTTGGGCGTTGCCCAATCCTAAAGATCAAAGGAAGAGATACACCATTAGCCAATCATAAATTTGTTACAGAAGCTTATTTATTGTAAATATGAGAATAGACATCTAATTGCAAACTTGCCAATTACATAAGTAGTACATGCAAAAAGAGTCTCTTTCTTCCTGTGAGAGGAACTTGAGCTAACTCTGAAGCAAGCTGCTGCTTAGAGTCAGAAGAAGTTCCTGTTTCTATTTTAACAAATCATTTCTTATATACCTATATACTATTATATATTATATACCTATATACTATTAAGAGTACTTAAAATCTAATCTTTCTTGGGAAGAGGAGCATGAAGGAATGTTTGGTCCTTCTTGCAGTAAATGATACCTGAACTGCCCCTAAAACCTGCAGGGCTTGTGCTTGGTTTTGTTGTTGTTGTTGTTTGTTTGTTTTAATATACTTTAAAGTATCACCCCTAATTAACTAAATAGGTCAATTTGTAAAGCCAGGTCTGCCATTTTTTTTAAATGCAATATAATTCACACCATAAAAGCCAACTTTTCAGAAAGATTGGGGGTGCTAAACCCATCACAAGTGATCCCTTCTTGGACAAAATGAAGACATCTGCTTAATATTGGGAGTACCCTAGCACCCAAAGAGCTGGCACTCATGATAAGCACCAGTCTATGGATAGGCAGAGGTGCCAAATAAATGTATATACATAGCCACCAGCTGGCTATGTATATAGCTAAGTGATTTCATCTAGGATTGCTTTTTTTATGGGTCTAACTTAAACTGCTTAAGCTGTGGCTAGCGCCTGTGTATTGCTGCCATAACTCTGTCCCACTCTAGTCAAATAGTGCCATGGTGTTGGTGTTTAGAGGGATTTTCAACAATCCTATCCCAGTAATGCCATTGAAAATCCACAGATAACAGATTTATACATTTACCCTGGTTCATAAAATTATCTACGGCGAAGCCCCAGGTTACATGAATGACCTCATAGACCTGCCAACCAGAAACACAACAAAATCAGCACGAACATATCTAAATCTTCATTACCCAAGCAGCAAAGGACTCAAATACAAATCAACGTATGCATCCAGCTTTTCCTGTTTAAGCGCACAACTATGGAATGCCCTGTCAAAAATAGTAAAAACAACATACGACCATATAAACTTCCGGAAAGAACTAAAAACAAACCTGTTCAAGAAGGCATATCTCACCGACCCAACATAAAAAAACAGAGTACCTGCAACACAACACAACCAAAGATTGTAATGGACACACCCCAACCTCCCTCTTCCTCCCTATGTTCCCAAATACATCAGCCATACATGAACCTTATTCTACCACAATAACACCTTGTATTTGTTCATACCGGAACTGGCGAATGCCATTACGGTACCATGTAAGCCACATTGAGCCTGCAAATAGGTGGGAAAATGTGGGATACAAATGTAACAAATAAATAAATAAAGATACCTTAATTCTAGTCATATGTACCATGTCTTACATCTATTGCTTCTACTGTTACTCCTCCTCCCCTTTTCCTGTTCAATATCTGCTACATATTATTTTTGAGATACCTTGTCCTGTTTCACCATTTGTGACCACATAAATCACAACCTCTTGGGCTACACATGGACACTCTAGAGCTTTATTTCTTTTCTTCAGCCCCTTCCTGTTGCTGTGTTAGCATTCCATATTTTAATTTCTGCTGACATAGCTTGCTTTTTCCTAAATCACACAGCTAGCCAAACTCTGCTTCACAGAGGTAGCAAAGGCCAAAGCAGCCATCTTAAGATAGCTCTGATGCCAGGGGGAGCAGCCATCTTAAGTGTTCTCTATCTCCAGCAGGTGAATGGGCACACTTTTCAGCCTCTGGTTCTGAGTTCTTTGTTCCTGGTCCAGTTAGTCAACTGGTCCCCAGATGAGCTTTGAGGGTGACTTGAGTCTGCAGAGTCATAGTTGGAGACCCATGATGCAGGTGCGGTAGCACCGAAACACGGCCCGTGTCAGGTCTTTCTTTAATCAAGTTCACTATTAAAGGAATTTTTTTAATGAACAAACTGTGTCTCTTCTGTTTTTAAAGGCCCTTTGTGCTCTTTTTTCGGTGCAAATACATCCATCTTAGAACCATTTTTTAAAGGAAAACCTCAATATTTATCCTGTTTGACAATGGCTATAGGATGAGTCTTTTTTTTAGGTTTTTTGAAAATGCCCCCCTAAGTATTGTTCCCATTCCCCCAGAATGGGAGAAGAGACTTAGGGCTCTGTTTACTAAAGTGTGCTAACATTTGCAGCATGCGCTAATGCTAGAGACACCCACAGGAATATATGGGTGTTTCCAGTGTTAGCACTTGCTAATTTTTAGCATGCGCTAAAAACGCTAGCGAGCCTACAGCATGGCTTAGTAAACAGGGCCCTTAGTAAATCAGCCCTTGAGACTGTAGACAGGGAAATAAATACCTACTAGGGATCTGAATATAACTTGCCTTGAGTTATTAATGAAACGTCATAAGCTAAATCCTAATAAATTAATATATTCTGAGCAATGCAAGATTATCAATTTTCTAGTAAATTTAGCATCAAAGTATTTTTTAATATCCAGTATGCACCTAACACACCTAAGACACTTCTCATACAATCTACCCAACATCCACCCATCTAAATCCTCTTCTACCTCAGCTTATAATCAACTGTATTTAAATCATGTCTTGACTCTATCATAACCTTACTCTGTAAGCCACATTGAGCCTGCAAAAAGGTGGGATAATGTGGGGTACAAATGCGATAAATAAATAAATTAAATAAATAAATCTCAGAGTGCCTGCTTACTGCCTTTTTCCATTGGTATAAGAAAGAGTGAGGTGAAGAAAAGAGGTGCTCAGACTGGGTGACCATTTTTGTTTGTACCCATTCTTTGGAGAGAAATCCTGTAGGAATGATATGTTGATATCCATCTGTCCTATTTTTATCTCCTTATGCATGTATAAAATCCTACCGGGAGGAAATCATATGTATAAAATCCCACAGCCAGGAAATTGCAAAAAAACTTCCATGATTGGGAGGAGATGATAACAAGAATACATGGCTGGCACACAAACAAAGACACCCCACTCCACTCCCAATATGGGCTCAATCACAAACATATCCGGAATTACTGCTAGTGCTCATGTCAAAATATGTATTGCACCAAACAGTGCTTCCTTCTGGAGTACATAAGGTATATTATGCATAAGCAACATATACAAATGTGCTCAGTCTCTGATCATCTCTTTTTCCATACCAAGTACAGAATAGCCACTTGGCACTGATACTTCTGGTAGCAATGGAATTTCTTATGCTTTTCTACTTTACCACAGATTTAAGTTTTGGGTCAAATAAACATTATTAGATGTAAAAAAAAAAAAAAAGAAAGAAAACTGCTGGTGCTACTCAAAAATAGATTTAAGATTGTGGGTCAAATAAAGTGCAACCATCTTCATTTAATTTTCTTCTTCATAGTAGTCATTTTATTCTGAAGGCTGAGGCCTTCACTGTGAGTTTCAGAATCTTTCCCTGCAGCGAGAGATTCAACACATTCAGTTTTTTGAAGAGATCGCACAGGCAGGGGCATAGCCAGACCTCGACGTTGGGGGGGGGGGGGGTCCAGAGCCCAAAGTTAGGGGGCACATTTTGGCCCTCCCGCCGCCGCCGCCTTAAATACCTTGGCTGGCGGAGGTACCCAACCTTCCAACTGAAGCGTTTGTCCATCCCTGGTCTCCGCCGTATTGCCTGCCTTGCTCTTCTCCTCATGTCACATACACTACACACTCATTTTAATGAAATTGAGCATTCTTGAAGTGTCACGCATGCTCAGTTTCATTAAAATGAGCATGCACATGATGTGAGGGGAAGAGCAGAGCAGGCAATGTAGCGGAGAGTTGGAGACCAGCGCTGGACAAATGCTTTAGCTGGAGGGGGTTGGGGATCCCTGCCAGCCAAACTAGAGACCCCAGAACCAATTTAGGGGGGACCCAGGCTCCCGTGGCCCCCTGTAGCTACACCAGTGCACACAGGTATCCTAATTTTGACAAAAAAAATCAGTATCCAAGATGTTTTTAGCACACTCCTGTTCTTCTTTGAGATAAGAGTAGAATTCTTGTCTTAATTCAAACACACAGGACAATATATTGCCACGGGAGGGCCATCATGAGCTACAGTAGTACAATAATGTGTGCTCAGATCCCATATTGTCACACTGTTTTTTTTTTTTTTTAAACCTTGCCTTCTGTGGCCTAGTTTTTATGAAGTTCACCACTTTCAACACACTTTCTATGACTAGGTTCAGTGGAGGACTCAATTTAGAAACAAGGGCTTCCTTGCAGATTATGTAGTGGGTCCACAGTGTATCAACAGCTTTGCTTATTACTGCCTGCAATCCTCCATAACAGCCAGATATAGAGTGACCACCATCGGTACCAGTACTAATGCACATAAAAATGTCAACAATCTCAAACAAGTCTTGTGCCTATATACCTGAGGTGATACTTTTAGAAGAGAAGGTCTTCCACAATTTTATCACTATCTACGAACCATGTGTAGCAAATTGACTGAGCATCCTTGTTACTGTCCGTCGCCTCATCTAGCTGTAATCTAGATTCTTCTGCTTTCATTTTTTCAATTAGCTGATCATTGAGGTTTTCAGCCATGTGTTGGATTCTACGACTGATCGTATCGTTGGATAAATGTATCTTTGAAAGCAATCTTCCCGTAGATTCACCAACCATAATATTAGCCCTATTCACTGCAACTGGTAAAGTCAGTTCTTCTGCGATGGTGTTAGACTGATTACACTTTGCAACTCTAAATCCCAATTTGTATTATGCTATCAAAGCATTTCTTGATATTGATGTTTGTTTTAAAAAATGTATATTTTTTTTCTTTCAATTCTTTTAAATGTCTTGTAAAATAACACGATTTACTAGCCATGTTAGGATGTTTGGTCTATAAGAGGCGTTTTAGTTGGCTTGGATTCATGCACTCTGGATCCAGATTTTTCAGACATACTACACACTGTGGATGTTCTTCATGATTGACGTATACCGAAGTAAAACCAAAATCTAGATAAATATCATATTTCTAATATTTTTTTTCTTCACAGCTTTACCACTGGTCTGTGGTTTGTCTTCCTTTCCTTCAATCCCATGCTTCTTGTTCAAAAATCTTTTGTTCTGCACAAATCAACAAAATAAATTTGACAAATGAATATATATGTGAATGCATATAAATGATAACCCAATTAAAGACTAAAGAGAATCCACATACGTGGAGAACTCAATAGATCCCACGGCACGTAAAGTGTAAACAAAAAGGTGGGAATATGAGCAGTCTATCCAATAATTGGACCTGAAGTTAAGTTTAAAATAAACAAAATTTAATAATATTCAAACAAATAATAATAACACAATTGCACATTAAAAATGACTCGACACAACGTTGTGTTTCGGCTGGATGGCCTACATCAGGAGTCTATAAACAAAAACAGTAAATAAATCCATGAATAAAATATACATAGATATGATATGCAAAAAGAGGAACAACTATGAGATATAAGATATCATAAAACATCAAAAGCATAACCATGCTAATATAAATGTTTCTTCGTCAGCTGTTTTGTATGAGCACATTATAGGCACAGCATGAGCTATCGTCAGTGTCACTGAATGAGCACACTTAGGGCTTTACTTGGCTGCAACTCAATATGTGACCACACATTTTCTCTTGTTTTTTTTGCAGACCATTTTTAAATCCTTGTCTGCACTTCTCATTCGTGACTTGAGTTCTCACATCACTTGATGATCATATTTTATCATCGTCATTAGCCACAACGTTAGTTTGTTTCATTAACATCCATGTATGTACATATAAAACCATGCTTTGTATGCATTTACATAATTTTTTGTGTTTGTTATTAGCATGATGGCATTTGAGATATGCCATATTTTATATGTCTTTCATTGTTTTGGTTCATATAAGATTTTTATGTGTGCAACCAGTCAGGAATATGATTTTTTTGATCTTTTGTTTCTCATATTAGTTTGGCCATTATCTTTGTACTTGTTTTCGTATCTGCATTTTTTATAAAATTCTTAATGTGCAATTAGTCAGGAATACGTTTTTGTGCTGCTTATATTAGCACAGTAATTATTCTTGTGTTTGTCCCTTTTGGACATTATATTATACTCTTGCATATCCTGTTCTTGTATTTATTATTATATTTTTTTGCTGTTTGTATTAGCACAGCAATCATTCTTGTGTTTGGTCCTTTTGGACATTATATTATATTCATGTATATCCTGTTTATGTATTTATTCTTTATAACTCTCCTCTAGTACTTTTTTTGAACATTATATCAATGTATATCCTCTTTATGTATTTATTTTACAATTTAATCTCCATTGATTGAACACTGAATTTATGTATATCCCTTTTTTCGTAATTATTTTTATAATATTTTATCTCCAGTTTTTTTCGTAATGATTTTTTAGTATATTTGATCTTCAGCATTTATATTAGCATGGTTATGCTTTTGATGTTTTATGATATCTTATATCTCATAGTTGTTCCTCTTTTTGCATATCATATCAATGTATATTTTATTCATGGATTTATTTACTGTTTTTGTTTATAGACTCCTGATGTAGGCCATCCGGCCGAAACACAACGTTGTGTCATTTTTAATGTGCAATTGTGTTATTATTATTTGTTTGAATATTATTAAATTTTGTTTATTTTAAACTTAACTTCAGGTCCAATTATTGGATAGCCTGGCTCATATTCCCACCTTTTTGTTTACAACCCAATTAAAGAGAAATACAGATAATTATAGTGAACACCCAGCACCATATATAAATGAAAAAGATTAAAGACTTTGCCAGTGGTTCTCTGTAATCAACCTACTTATACAGCCAGAGTTCCATGTCACAGTTTCTGAGTGAGGAATGAAGGTAATATCCCGACCTACCCATACAGCCAGAGCTCCAAGTGACAGTTTAGAAGAGCTGGGGACAGCGAGATTTAACTCGGGAGAAACACACACACACAGCCCTTGCCTATCACTACACTTTCAGGAGGAAGAGAGAAATAAACTCGCCAGCTACCTCCTCCGTGTATGAACTGTAGTCTGTGTGGTTAGGGGCATGCAAGGCAGAGATTGCACAGGCACCCAACTTCCTTGCACTGGTAAGGAAATAAACTAATCTGCTTCATTGAGGAATAATACACTATATGCAGCTGGGATATATCCTTACAGTGCACTGCAGACTGGAATAATTGGACTGACTGGATCAGCCAAATGGTCTTTTTCTGCCATGAGATACTGTGTTGTATCTTGTATACCACTGTGAACAAAGCTGGGCAACTTGCATGGGAGACTTTCCAGTTAAAGAGAAATGGTCAGTGTTCTTTTAACCACAGCTGCTCTGTTTGTAGCCTTCTGTCTGCAATCAGGGCCGCTCTTTGCCCTCTGGTGGCAGCATGGCCTGGGATTGGCTGCTCTGTTTGCAGAGTACCCGTTCCTTGCCCTCTGTGGTGGCAGGGCCTGGGATTTGTTTCTCCATTTACAGCCTTCTGTCTGCACTCAGGGTCACTCCTCACCCTCTAGCTGTGGCAGGACCTGGGATTCATTGCCCCTAGAGGTATCAGCTCTCACTGTGGCTGCTTCCCCCACCACCACCACTTAGAGGCCAGCTGCATGCCGAGGGCGGGCAGGAAACATGGCGGTGGTGCACGTGTTCCCTTAATACATACCTCCCTTCATGGCACCCCTCTTGAGTTCACAGGGTGCTGCTACACACAGGGAAGCATTGGCTTACACAGTTTTCAGTGGATGAGACATGCTACTTTATAGTGCCTTTCTGTATAAAGGTAGAGGGGTAAAGGGCCATAGACTTGATATACTGCCTTTCTGTAATACAACCAAAGTGATTTACATATTCTATGCAAGTACTTTCTCGGTTCCTATTGAACATCAGCACATCACACCCAGAAATGAAACATCTGACTCATTCCGGTTCTATGCTACAGAATCTGCATTTTTTCAGAAGCAACAACAACAGCAATAGGGAAGGCAGTGGGAGGGAGGTGGGGAAGATTATGGTTGGCTTAGCCTCCCCAAACCTCTTATATTTGGTGCCTATGGCTAAGAATATATGTAAATGACCAGATACTGACATATATGTGCACATATATGCATACATAGAAGTATTCCAGCAATGTGCTATTCTATAAAATGGCACCGAAATTCGATGGCATTCAATTTGATGGTGGGTGTACACACAGGTAGAGTCTGGGCAGAGCAAATATATATGCACATAAATTACAGAATACTATTATGTGCATATATTTTTAAGCAGTTCAGACATGAACATTTACACCAGCTTTATGGCTGGTGTAAGTGGTTTTACCTAAATTATACACGTGCATTTGTGCTGATATGTTGTTATTCTGAAAAGGAAAGTAGACATCTACTTTCCCATATAAAATAGGCTCCAGATAAGTACCAGTTCATAGAAATGCCTTCCAACTGTGTAATCTGTGTCTATAAGATCCATTCTGCTTTAAGCTCTTGCAACGTGTAATCAAGGTATACACTAGTTCTTATAGACTACCTGGGGAGCATGAAGGAGTTTTATTGTTTTTTCAACCAATTGGCTGAGAAACCTTTGTGGTGAGTATATGATGCCAAAACTATTTGATAGTACAAGGATTGCAAACGGATTGATAGACTGGTGCTGCTCTCAATGGAATATGATATTGCTGGTAATTTTGATGGTGCTGGCAGTGCTATTCTCACATAAAAGCTATTGGTAGTAATGCTCCTGTGGATGATGTTTATTTGGCACTTCTTTTAGAACTGATACAAGGAGCTGTGCCTACAGCTGTGACTGAATATTAACAATTACTCATTAAACTCTTTCAGGTGAGCTCCAGTTCAGGTTGGTGAATGGCTCTAATCGCTGTGTTGGAAGAGTGGAAGTGCTTCAAGATGGTCAATGGGGGACTGTATGTGATGATATGTGGGGTCTAGAGGATGCCAAGCTGGTGTGTAAGCAGCTGAATTGTGGTCTTTCTGTGTCAGCACCAGGACAGGCTCAGTTTGGTGAAGGGACAGGTCCCATATGGCTTGATGACATTGACTGTGCTGGAAATGAGTCTCACCTCGGTCAGTGTAAAGCAAGTACTTGGGAAAAGCACAATTGTCTTCATAGTGAAGATGCTGGAGCCATTTGTTCAGGTAATTTAATACAGCAAAACAGAGAGGGATTCAAAGTACAAGACAAGCAATACAAAGCAAAAAATACACCAAGGGCCTTCAAAACTGGAACTTGTCCTTTATTCAGTAGTGTAAACTGATGCTGTACATCATTAACCTGACGTGGGCTGTGTTTCGGCACTCAGTGCCTGCATCAGGGGTCACACTCTGCTGGATCACATGATATATAAACAGGCAGCAAGAACCAACTCTCCTTCGAATCACTCCTTCTGTTCCAGGGTTGCTCTGCGCTGTGGCACCAGAGCAACCCTGAAACAGAAGGAGCAACTCAAAGGAGAGTTGGTTCTGGCTGCCTGTATACATATCATGTGATCCAGCAGAGTGTTACCCCTGATGCAGACACTGAATGCTGAAACACGGCCTGTGTCGGGTTAACGATGTACAGCATCGGTTTACATTACTGATTAAAGGACAAGTTCCTGTTTTGAAAGCCCTTGGTGTGTTTTTTGCTTTGTACAGGCAATTTAATAGTTATTAATGTGATCTTTGGAGGATGCTGGAAATGTTCATTTTGTGTTTCCTGTGTTTACGAGAATATTTATTATTCGGGTTTTTATGGCCATTTTGTCATTATAGCAACAATGTTATGAAGAGTGCTCCCTTTTTGCAAACATATGTACACAGCTTTAGTCTGTTGTGTAGTAAAGGCAGTATAATAAAATAAAGGAAATTATAAGCTGTTTCCAAACAATGTGCCCTCTGTTGGAAAGAGTGCACATTCTTTCCAAAAGAGTATGTCCTCTTTGCAAATAGTTGCATTATATGCAAAGACGCTACAGTTTTCAGCAAAGGAAAAAAACCCTAAATTTGATTTTTTTTTCCGCTCATTTTAGTTTAATGACATGCTACAACTTGGGATATGTCATTAACATTTCCCATGTCATTACAAATGATAGCCCATTCCTAATGCAGGGTACAGATGATGAATTGGTATCACCAGTAGCACTGACTGCATCTAACTAAAAGAGTTCAGGTTCACTTCTTTTAAAAGAAAAATTTAAGTAAATGTAATGCCCATGAAAACCTTTACTTGACAGCAGGGGACTCTTATCAGAGACTGACTCCGTTCTACTACCTGCACTAAATATTAGTGAAATTTTATATATGCTTCTCTGTACATACCAGCTCTCTATGAGAACTAATATGATGCTATTCTAGGCTTAACAATGTCACATACAGTTGAAATAAATGCCTTTAATATGCTACAAACCTGAATATTATGTAAATGTAAATAAATATTCTCATATGTTTGTTGTGATTTCTTCTTTTCATGGAGGTGTGGCACTGAAGGATGGCCCTACTTTCTGTGCTGGACGAGTGGAAGTGGTCCAAGGGGATCAGTGGACAACAGTGTGTGGCCGTGGCTGGGATTTACAGGATGCTTTGGTTGTGTGTAAAGAGCTGGGTTGTGGATTTGCCATATCCACGTCAAGTGAATCTCAGTTTGAGCAGGGAACGGTTCCCATTTGGCTGTCTGATGTTACCTGCAAAGGAACAGAGTCTAACATCACCAAATGTCTGGCCAGTTCTGGGAACAAACAAAACTGCAGCCATGCAGAGGATGCAAGTGTGGTGTGTTCAGGTAAATTCCTTATTCCTCTTACATGCTATGTGGTAGAATGCAGAGATTTTTCAAGGGGTGTGCCAGCATCTTTTCCATTGCCTATTAAAATTAATCCATGGTCTGCAAGTATTAATGAAAGAGCCCAGGCTTTGCACATCTCAGATGCACACATAGAGAGTGTCCTCGATGGCAGAAGCAATGTCTTCAGCTGAATTCTGCAGCCCCACAGGAAAATAGGGAAATGTATGCTGCAGCCTGCAAAATATGAGACACAGGCTACAAAGGCTAAGCGGTCCAGACAATAAAGGTTAAAAGGGTTTTTTTTTTAAAGATTTAGTTTAGTGATTTGAGTACGCCAACTTTGGGATTCGTTGCCAGAGAATGTGGTAAAAGCAGTTAACTTAGAAGGGTTTAAAATAGGTTTGGATAATTTCTGAAAATTCCATAACTCATTATTAAGATGGACTTGGGAAAATCCACTGCTTATTTCTAGGATACACAAATCTATGTAGGAAGAGCAAATTACCACAACAGCAGTGTGTTGTTAGTGAGGGGACGTCTCATACAGTCACGCAGGCACTCTAGGTGTCTAGCTTATATTAAGCCTCTGCACTTGTGACATGATATAATCATTGACTGCCCCCAACCTCCAGTAGTGCACAGTATTTGCTTATCGTGAATTTACTAATACTAAATTTTAAATGTACATATCTTTATGCAACATTGTGTCCACATCACTTTTTTTATAATAGTTTTTCGTACACTGCCGTAAAATTCTAGATCTTCAAAGAACTATATCGCTGTTATGGTGAACTTAATCAAAAATGCAAAAGCATTGTCACAAGTGCAGAGGCTTAATATAAGCTAGACACCTAGAGTGCCTGCGTGACTGTATGAGACGTCCCCTCACTAACAACACACTGCTGTTGTGGTAATTTGCTCTTCCTACATAGATTTGTGTATTCTACAACAGTATTAAGGCAGAACGTAGCCAGTTTTTTCTTTTGTATTTCTAGGATAAGCAGCATGAAATCTGTTTTACTGTTCTGGGATCTTGCCATGTACTTGTGACCTGGATTGGCCACAGTTGCAAACAGGGTACTGGGCTTGATGGACCTTCGGTCTGTCCCAGTATGGCAACATTTATGTTCTTATGAATGTGAGTGTGCAGCATCTCTGATGTCTTTATGTTTTGCCCAGGACAGGAGGAAGTGCATTTCTGTTTCTATTTCTCCAGTGTTATACTAGTAAGGCTTGATACAAATTTGTATATGTGAACAAAATGAGGTGTCTTGTGAGCCTTGTAGTTTCTGATTAGGGCTTTCTAGCATTTTGGGTTGTTCCATTTGCAATACAGTCTTTTCCTAGACTCTATGGCTGGTTCAGAGGATGTTATTGTTATTGGGGTGGGTCCATCAATGGGCATTTCACCCCTTAAGGATGGTCCTGCATCTGAATATATACATGATTTTTTTTTACTAGAAAAAGCCCAAGTGTCACTACAGGGTTGCAAAGAGTGGCACGTGCCATCCCAAAAAAATAACTTGCCACCCTTTTCTCATCCCAGTTTCAGACAATGTGTACACTTTCCATTCTTTGATCAAGTGCTGTACTTGGTTGGGTCTCTTTCTCACCTGTGGTTGGATATATTAGTGCGCCTATATGCATGTGTCTGTGGATTTTTAAAATTTTTATTCCACTTCGGAGAGATTTGATTTAGCCCCAGAGGTCCTCTGAGCTACTCAGATTCTTGGCTGGCTGGGGCTCCTTTTCCTTCTCATGTACTGCAACAGAAAAGTTAGGAGGCACCACATACATATACATGTATGCACATCATATACTCCTCCGCCTCCTCCCCCTAAACCCCCTCTTTCCTGCCCCGAATAGGTCACTACCACCAGGGCAGTATAGTAAGGTAAGGGGAGAGGAGGATAGGAAGCCCTTAGGGGGGGTGTGATGGGGGTGTGTGTGAAAGGGGTGGGGCTGTATGTGACAGGGGGTGGGGTGGGTTGTGGCGGGGGCGGGGTGGGGGCATGGTGGGGCGGGGGCGATGCATATGCCCTCTTTTTGGGGGGGAGCAAATATGGTAACCCTAGACCTTGGGAAGCTCTCCCAACTTCCAGAGCAAGGGATGCTGCTTCAACCTATGATTGACCATAATAAAAAGAGGCATCCTTTGTAGGGAAATTTATTGGCATAAATATCAAGCCCAGTGGGAGTAGTCTTGTCTTTAGCTCATTCTCCGAGCATTGTACCATTGTTGCAAGGGGAGAAGCTTGGCTTTTGCTTCCCACACTGATATGCATCTATTAGAAGGGAAGAGGGCCAACCCCCTCCCCAATTTGGGTCTTTTTACCAATAAAATAGTCCAATCTAGAGTAGGTATTGGTGCATGCAGAGTAATGCCTATAATCTGTACATCAGGGGTGGGCAACCACAGTCCTCGAATGCCACAACCAGTCAGGTTTTCAAGACTTCTACAATAAATATGCATGAGATTGATTTTCCTGTACTGCTTATGTTGCTTGCGAATAGATCTCTTGCATATTCACTGTGGAAATCTTGAAAACCCAAATGCATTATGGCCCTTGAGGACCATGGTTACTCACCCCAGCTCTACAGCCTGGATTCGATTTGCTCCATATATCCACCATGGTCATCAGTGGAGGCTCTGATTCAGTTTTTTTCCTTTCATTTAACATAAATTGTGTAACCCCCTGCTTAAGGTGGTCTAGGCAACTGCCTAGATTATGTCCAGGATAGTTGGACAAGAGGGTTGCACACTATTATTTATTGATTAGGACCAGAACCAGGACTAGGATTACCTAGGAGGCTGGGCAACCCTTGCATCAGACATCACACAATGATGGAGACCACATCAGTTCTTTTTGCTGAAAACACTACTATTTATCATTTTTATAGCGCTACTTGACATAGGCAGCACTGTACACATTATATGCAGGTACTTTCTCTGTCCGTGGCTCACAAACTAAGTTGTTTTTTGTACCTGGGACAATGGAGTGTTAAGCGATTTGCCTAGGGTCACAAGCAGCTGCAGTGGGAATCAAACACAGTTCCCCAGGATCTCAGCTTACTGCACTAACCATTAGGCTACTCCTCCACTCCAGAATCTTTACTGTCCTTCAAGGGAAATCCATATGTTAGCATTTAACTTTCAAAAAGAAGACTACGATAAAATGAGAATGATAATAAACAAAAACAAATAAATACTTGGAGGAGCACTTGCAAAGGTCAAAACTCGACATCAGGCATGAATGTAATTCAAAAATACCATCCTGGAAGCTCAGACCAGATATGTTCCATGAGTTAAAAAAAGGAAGGAAGAAGGCCAAATGACAGCTTGCATGGTTAAAACGTAAGGTGAAAGAAGCTATAAGAGCTAAAAGAAAATCTTTCAGGATTCAATACAAAGTTCTCATGCATGCCTTCAAAACCTTTCACCTGGGTCTTCCGTCATATTTGTCATGTTTAACAATTCCTTATTCCCTTACACAATTGCTTCGTATGGTACTCCCCAGTCCTAAAATTGCTGAACCATGAGAAAATCTGACAGTGCTTTTATTTTTTAGCCCCTGTGTTCTGGAACAGTCTCCCCTAGAAATATGTGGTGAACTATCACTTCCCAAATTCAAAACGGCAATCACAACATGGCTATTCAGGCAGGCTTTTGGCTCATGGTTATGGCAGAGTTCTGGTGACTAAATTGTTACAACTTTGCCTTACCCTTCACTACCAATTATAATGTTCTATTATGTATTGTGTAGTCATTGCAAGTAGTATACCATTCCTTATTCTATTTCCCAGTTGGTACTTGAGTATTGCTATCCCAACAAATGTCTGAATTACTACTTTTATCCAATTGGACCTCAATGCTTCCAAGCTTGACTGGTCTCAAAGAGATCACCCTATGCTCAATGTTTAAATGAGCGGCCACGCTATTATTGGAGCTAATCTTATCATTGGTCCAATTTCAAAAGGAGCCGGTGCTCACCAGTTAATGTAACCCCCCCAAAAAAAAACCTAGGAGGAAAAACCATTAACCACGAGCCCTACGTCCATAAATATATCCTACTATTGAGAGAACAACACCCAACAAACAAATTAATAGAAATCTTTCACCCGCTGACTTTTCTTATTTTGTTAATATTTTCACTGACTTTCTTATTTGTACCCACATCAGTCAGTAACACTTCTATAGAGAATATTCAAACTTTCCAATACTTCACAGCTACAAGTACACTTCTCTTATTCAGTAGTGCTTCTTTTTTCTGGCAGGTTATTATATAGATGGTGAGTGGTAATTTCTCCTTTCAGCTAGCTCTCCAATACCATTCTTATCAGCTATTCCTGGCGATTTCTTCAGCTAACTATCCAGTATCGTTAATATCAGCTATTTCTGCCGTTTTTTTCAATTAGTCTTTGAAATCAATACCCTCAGATGTTCCTGCCAGCTCCTGCTGGTATTTTCTTTTTTCTTTTCCACTTTTCTAGCGGGCTGTTATATATAGCTCTCCGATACTATTCTTCTCGGCTGTTCCTGCCGAATTCTTTTGCTAGCCTTTTTTTTCTCTAACACTCTAAAGCCTCTATCGTCCTGCCGTTTTTTTTTTTGTTTTTTGCAACCGTGCTGTGCAAGATTCTCTCCAGATTCTCATCCTCAGTTTCTCCTCCTCCAGATTCTCATCCTCAATTTCTCCTCTTCACAAACTTCTCTACACCTGTGCATATTTCAAAACACAAGTAGGTGTCTGTTCCACATTAGAAGTTCCCTGACTTTGGAAAAACAGGTCCCTATTGAAATATCTTGCTTTTTTAACCTATCCAATGGGTATCCCCTTTGTAATAACCATTGTCTCAGACTTTCTGCTTGTATTTTAAATTCAGAGATAGCAGAACATTTATGATGATACCTTAAAAACTGAGAGAATGGTAAACTTCATATAAGAGCTGGAAGGTGACAGCTAGAAAAAAAACCAAGGTACTGCAATTCGCGCTCTTCCTAAAAATCATGATGGTGAAGCCATCACCTTCTTTCTTTATCAATGTATACAAAAAAGATATTTGACTAGCATGGTAAGTCTATGTGAAATGGATACAGAGATGGCATGAATTCAGCCATGTCACAAACTGCTGTAGAGTCTCAACAGATCATTTTTGTAATCAATCTACTACATTTCTTTGAAGGGGTGAACAAACATGTGGATAAAGCATGAATGAGAATGGAGTGGATAGAGCACCATTCACTGAAGAGAGTGTGTATGAACTTGAAAATCTAAAGGTGGATCCACCCCAGGATATTGAGGGAGCTCAGAGAGGTTCTGGCAGGTTCTCTTAAAGATTTGATTAATAAATCCTTGGAGATGGGAGAGGTTCCATGGGATTGGAGAACAGTGGACATAATCCCTCTTCACAAAAGTGGTGATAGGGAAGAAGCTGGAAACTACAGGCCGGTAACCCTCACTTCGGTTATTGGAAAAGTAATGGAAGCTATGCTGGAGGAAAGGATAGTGAATTTCCTGGAAGCCAATAAGTTGCAAGATCCGAGACAACATGGTTTTACCAAAGGGAAATCGTGCCAAACAAATCAGATTGAATTCTTTGACTGGGTGACCGGAGAATTGAATCAGGGACGTGCTATAGACGTAATCTACTTAGATTTCAGCAAAGCTTTTAACACAGTTCCCCAAAGGAGGCTCTTGAATAAACTTGACAGGCTGAAGATAGGACCCGAAGTGGTGAACTGGATTAGAAACTGGTTGACGGACAGAGGCCAGAGGGTGGTGGTTAATGGAATTTGTTCGGATGAGAGAAAGGTGAGTAGTGGAGTACCTCAGGGATCGGTGCTGGGGCCGATTCTGTTCAATATATTTGTGAGTGACATTGCCGAAGGGTTAGAAGGTAAAGTTTGCCTTTTTGCGGATGATACTAAGAATTGTAACAGAGTGGACACCCGGGAGGGAGTGGAAAACATGAAAAAGGATCTGCGGAAGCTAGAAGAATGGTCTAAGGTTTGACAATTAAAATTCAATTCAAAGAAATGCAAAGTGATGCACTTAAGGAGTAGAAATACATGGGAAACGTATGTGTTAGGCGGTGAGAGTCTGATATTTACAGATGGGGAGAGGGATCTTGGGGTGAATAGTATCTGAGGATCTGAAGGCGACGAAACAGTGTGACAAGGCGGTGGCCGTAGCTAGAAAGTTGCTAGGCTGTATAGAGAGAGGTGTGACCAGCAGAAGAAAAGAGGTTTTAATGCCCCTGTATAAGTCGTTGATGAGGCCCCACCTGGAGTATTGTGTTCAGTTTTGGAGGCCGTATGATGCTAAGGATGTAAAAAGAATTGAAGCGGTGCAAAGAAAAGCTATGAGAATGGTATGGGATTTGCATTACAAGACTTATGTGGAGAGGCTTGCTGACCTGAACATGTATACCCTGGAGGAAAGGAGAAACAGGGGTGATATGATACAGGCATTCAAATATTTGAAAGGTATTAATCCACAAACAAACCTTTTTCGTCGATGGGAAGACAGTAGAACTAGAGGACATGAAATGAGATTGAAGGGGGGCAGACTCAAGAAAAATGTCAGGAAGCATTTTTTCACGGATAGAGTGGTGAATACTTGGAATGCCCTCCTGTAGGAGGTGGTGGAGATGAAAATGGTAACGGAATTCAAACATGCATGGGATAAACATAAAGGAATCCTGTTCAGAAGGAATGGATCCTCAGAAACTTAGCCGAGATTGGGTGGCAGAGCCGGTGGTGGGAGGCGGGGCTGGTGGTTGGGAGGCGGGGCTAGTGCTGGGCAGACTTCTACGGTCTGTGCCCTGAAAATGGCAGATACAAATCAAGGTAAGGTATACACAAAAAGTAGCACATATGAGTTTATCTTGTTGGGCAGACTGGATGGACCATGCAGGTCTTTTTCTGCTGTCATCTACTATGTTACTATCCTGCTTATTTTCGAAGGAGAAGGCCAGCGATCTTCCGACACAAATTGGGAGATGGCCGGCCATCTCCTAAAACCGGCCAAAATGGTATAATCGAAAGCCGGGACGTGGCTACGAGATGGCCGGCTTCGCCCGATAATGGAAAAAGATGGCCGGCCCTGAGGAGCATTTCGCCGGCTTGGTCCATTTATTTTTAGGACTAAGTATCAAAAAGGTGTCCCAAA
The DNA here is from genome assembly GCF_901765095.1 of Microcaecilia unicolor. NCBI lineage: Eukaryota > Metazoa > Chordata > Amphibia > Gymnophiona > Siphonopidae > Microcaecilia > Microcaecilia unicolor. The sequence continues at coordinate 115,444,507 of NC_044036.1, forward strand.
TGATCAGATGACCACTGGAGGGAATCGGGGATGACCTCCCCGTACTCCCCCAGTGGTCACCAACCCCCTCCCACCCTAAAATAATTTCTAAATATTTTTTGCCAGCCTTTATGCCAGCCTCAAATGTCATACCCAGCTCCATGACAGCAGTATGCAGGTCCCTGGAGCAGTTTTAGTGGGTGCAGTGCACCTTAGGCAGACGGACCCAGGCCCATCCCCCCCCTGCCTGTTACACTTGTGGTGGTAAATGTTGGCCCTCTAAACCCCCCCCCCCAAAACCCACTGTACCCACAGGTAGGTGCCCCCCTTCATCCCTAAGGGCTATGGTAGTGGTGTACAGTTGTGGGGAGTGGTTGTTGGGGGTTTTTTGGGGGCTCAGCACTGAAGGTAAGGGAGCTATGTACCTGGGAGCAATTTGTGAAGTCCACTGCAGTGCCCCCTAGGGTGCCTGGTTGGTGTCCTAGCATGTCAGGGGGACCAGTGCACTACAAATGCTGGCCCCCTCCCACATCCAAATGCCTTGGATTTGGCCGGGTCTGAGATGGCCGGGTTCAGTTTCCATTATGGGCGAAAACCAAAGCCGCCCATCTCAAACCCGGCAATCTCAACATTTAGGTCGAGATTTGGCCGGCCCCGACCGTATTATCGAAACAAAAGATGGCCGACCATCTTGTTCGATAATACGGCCGGCTCTGCCCCTTTCTGGAGCCGGCCCCGGATATGGCCGCCCATAGAGATGGCCGGCCCCGTTCGATTATGCCCCTCCACGTTACTATAAAGGTGAGCTGATCAATATTGTGTATCTGGATTTTCAAAAGGCATTTGACAAAGTACCTCATGAAAGACTCCAGAGGAAATTGGAGAGTCATGGGATAGGAGGTAGTGTTCTTTTGTGGATTAAAAACTGGTTAAAAGATAGAAAACAGAGAGTAGGGTTAAATGGTCAGTATTCTCAATGGAGAAGGGTAGATAGTGGGGTATCACCAGGGTCTGTGCTGGGACCACTGCTTTTTAACATATTTATAAATGATCTAGAGATGGGAGTAACTAGTGAGATAATTAAATTTGCTGATGACACAAAGTTATTCAAAGTTGTTAAATCGCAAGAGGACTGAAAAATTACAAGAGGACCTTACGAGACTGGGAGAATAGGCATCCAAATGACGTTTTATGTGAGCAAATGCAAAGTGATGCATGTGGGAAAGAGGACCCTGAACTATAGTTACTTGATGCCAGGGGCGTATCTGAACTGCGGCGGTAGGGGGGGCCAGGGCCAGAGTGAGGGGGCACATTATAGCCCCCCCCCCCGCCGCCGCCGCTGCCATTGCCGATCCCCCTCCCCCCAGCTGCTACCATTTCCAACCCTCCCCCTCCGTTGCTTGCCTACCTTCGCTGGCGGGGGACCCCAACCCCCGCCAGCCGAGGTCCGCGTCCTCCTGCCGCTGCCGGCTGCCTTTGGTCCTTTCATTTGTCCATTGAAGCTGGCGCCGACGAAAGTTTCTTTTGAGTCTGACGTCGCTGCACGTACAACGTGCAGCGACGTCAGACTCAAAAGAAACTTTCGTCGGCGCCAGCTTCAATGGACAAATGAAAGGACCAAAGGCAGCCGGCAGCGGCAGGAGGACGCGGACCTCGGCTGGCGGGGGTTGGGGTCCCCCGCCAGCGAAGGTAGGCGAGCAACGGAGGGGGAGGGTTGGCAGCGGTAGGGGGGTCCAGGGCGAAATCTGCGGGGGCCCAGGCCCCTGAGGCCCCACGCAGATACGCCCCTGCTTGATGCAAGACTCAACATTAGGAGTCACCAACCAGGAAAAGGATCTAGGTGTCATTGTTGACAATATGTTGAAACCCTCTACTCAGTATGCAGCAGCGGCAAAAAAAGCAAATAGAATGTTAGGTATTAGTAGGAAAGGAAAATAAAACAAAGTTGAGGACGTTGTAATGCCTTTGTACCGCTCCATGTTACGATCGCACCTCGAATGTTGTGTGCAGTTCTGGTCACTGCATCTCAAAAATAATATAGTGGAATTAGAAAATGTACAGAGAAGGGTGACAAAAATGATAAAGGGGATGGGATGTCTTCCCTATGAGCAAAGGCTAAAGCGGATAGGGCACTTCAGTTTGGAGAAAAGACAGCTGAGGGGAGATATGATAGAGGTGTATAAAATAATGAGTGGAGTGGAGCGGGTAGATGTGAATCACTTGTCTGCTCTTTCCAAAAATACAAGGACTAGGGGGCACACAATGAAGCTACAAAGTAGTAAATTTAAAACAAATTGGAGAAAATATTTCTTCATTCAATGTATAATTACTCTGGAATTCATTTCCAGAGAATGAGATAAAAGCAGTTAGCTTAGCAGGGTTTAAAAAAGGTTTGGCTAATTTCCTACAAGAAAAGTCCATAAGCCATTATTAAGATGGACTTGGGGGAAAATCCACTGCTTTTTTCTAGGATAAGCAGCATAAAATGTATTGTACTGTTTTGGGCTCTTGCCAAGTATTTGCAACCTGGATTGACCACTGTTGGAAATAGGATGCTGGACTTGGCGGACCATCAGTCTGTCCCAGTATGGCAATGGATCACACCCGAAGTTGTAGGTGGGATTCAAAAGGATTTTTTTTTATATTCAAGAATGAGAACTGTATCTACCAAAAAAAAAACCCAAAACCCTGAAGTCATGACCTTACAGTATATTAAACTGGAAGAACAACTCCATAACCACTGTCAAAATATAAAAAATTGGGCTTTATAGAAAAGCTCACCTACAAGGCCTCTGATTTGTTAGATTAACCTCCAAGATAGCACATCAATTAAAAATTATATTCAGTTTTGGGGGTTTGTTGAATATCTACTGTGATAAAAGGATTTATTTAGCACAATATAGACAAGGAAATACAAGGTGCTTTGGTGGCAAAGTCACTATAGAAGTTCTATTTGTGTCCTTCATTCCATTCTCCCCACCAATGGTTCATCATTCAAAGACTTATGTGGTTGTTGTTTGCTTCTGTTCAGAGCAGAAGTAACTATTTGGGACTCCCTTTTCTCTACCCAGCTTCCATTGTTTTTTTGTGATAGGAAAACTGTAAAGGCAATTCTATAACTTGGTGTGTGCAGTTACAAGTAAGTAGTGCTTGAATTGGCATTTATGCATTCAAGTGCACTAAGCGCTATTCTATATGGGAACATATATGTACTACAGCCTGTTGCTGCAAGGGGGCATACATGTGGATGGAGTATGGATGGAAAAGAGGCACTTGTGTCTTGCAGCAATACAAAGGAAGGACCAGAGCAGACACTATCAAGTCCAAAGAATCTTTATTATAACGAACCTGACGTGGCCACGTTTCGCCAATTAGGCTCAGGGCCGTGCCTAGGGTCTCTGGCGCCCCCCTGCAGACTATCAGTTGGCAGCGGCGGCGCCCCCCCCCCCCCCCCCCCCCGTGAAAATGATCGCTCACCACTTGCCACACTGACAGGAATTGTCAGCAATATTCTTAGAAACAAATTGCTATACATTGCAAAATAAGATAGCAGATGTAAATTCTCAAAGTGGACATATTCCAAACACTAAAATGAAAATAAAATGATTTTTTTTCTACCTTTGTTGTCTGGTGACTTTCTTTTTCTGATCATGCTGGCCCAGTATCTGATTCTGCTGCTATCTGTCCTCTCCGTTTCCAGGGCTTCCTTTCCATTTATTTCTTTCCTTTCCTCCTTTCTTCCTCATTTCTGGTCCTCAGCTTCTGCCTATTTTCTTCATCCATGTGCAGTTTTTCTCCTCTCTTCCTTTTCCCTCATTTCATCTCCTTCATCTCTCTTCCCTCCCCTCTATGTCCAGCAATTTCTCCTCTCTCCCTGAGCCCTGCCCTCCCATCCATGCTCCTCTGTCCCCTGCCCCCTCCATTCATTCCTATCCAGCAATTCCCCTCTCTTCCTGAGCCCTGCCCTGCCCTCCCATCCATGCTCCTCTGTCCCCCTCCATTAATCCCTATCCAGCAATTCTCCTCTCTCCCTGAGCCCTGCCCTCCCATCCATGCTCCTCTGTCCCCTCCATTCATCCCTAATTCCCTATCCAGCAATTCCCCTCTCTCCCTGAGCCCTGACCCTCCCATCCATGCTCCTCTGCCACCCTCCATTAATCCCTATCCAGCAATTCCCCTCTCTCCCTTCCATGACCCCCCCTTGCATCCATGCTCCTCTCTCCCCTGTCCTCCCGCTCCCATGTCCCAGTTGGCCTGGCCCGCCCTATTCTCCCCTCCCCCTTCACATCCATGCTCGTCTTTCCCCTGCCCTCCCGCTCCCATGTCCCAGTTGGCCTGGCCTGCCCTCTTCTCACCCCCCCCCTTCGCATCCCTGCTCCTCTCTCCCCTGCCCTCCCGCTCTCATTGTTCAACTGCCCGCCCTCTTCTCTCCCCCAACATCCCTTTTCTTTTTTTTTCTTTTTAAATTTACCTCCGTGGCGGTCCAGCAGCGCAGCGTCATGAAGGAGGCGGCGCTCCCGACGTCTCTAGCCTTCCCTTCGCTGTGTTCCGCCGAAAGGTGGAACACAGCGAAGGGAAGGCTAGAGACGTCGGGAGCGCCGCCTCCTTCATGACGCTGCGCTGCTGGACCGCCACGGAGGTAAATTTAAAAGAAAAAAAAAGAAAAGGGATGTTGGGGGGGGGGGGGAGAAGAGGGCGGGCAGTTGAACAATGGGAGTGGGAGGGCGAGCGAGGTGAGCATGGTGCGGCGGCGCCCCCCAGAGGGAGGCGCCCCCCTGGGATGCTTACCCCACTTACTGTGTTGGCACGGCCCTGATTAGGCTGCATCAGAGGTAAAAACTAAAACAGTTAGCCAGGGACACACTATGCTTTGCCCTGGTAGTAAAACTAAGCATCCAGGATGACGTCAACACTTTCTCAATGGCTAACTTTTAGGCAAAGACAGAAGAGGCAGCTTCTGTGCTATCTGCCATTGAGAAAGTGCTGACATCATCTTGGATACTTAATTTTACTACCAGGGCAAAGCATAGTGTGGCCCTAGCTAGTTGTTTTAGTTTTTACCCCTGATGCCGCCTAATTGGCGAAACGTGGCCACGTCGGGTTCATTCTAATAGATTCTTTGGACTTGATAGTGTCTGCTCTGGTCCTTCCTTGGAATATGGATGGGACAGATTTTTCTCCTACCTATGTATGTACTTTATAGAATACTGTGAGTTGCACACACTGTATGGGACACTTAGGAGTTCCTACTTATGACAGCCATAAACCCTGCATAGGTGGGCACGTCTACATGTTGACGCTTTGATGCTGTCTTACGCTAGTATTGTAGTAGTAGTAGTAGTATTCTTGAATGGAATCTTGACAGCAAGATACCGTTATAGAATTTGCACTTAGCACCACTGTTCTCTCCAAGCTGAGTGGGAGTCCTCCAACTGCATTGCTGCCAGTGTGTGTGTGTGTGTGGGGGGGGGGGGGGGGTGCTTCAATATTGTGTTTTCAATGATTATAAACAGACAGGTTCCCTGGAGTTCTGCAGAGCTTGTCTGTCCCTCACTATTGAAAATGTGATACTGAAACAGCACCACCACTGGCAGGACTGTAGGTGGAGGACTCCCGCTCAACTTAGAGGGAACAGTGCTTAGCATATGCATCAAGGTGCTAACTTGAGGCACCGAGTTATAAAACTGCCCCCATGACACTTTTATTTTCTTTTTTCCACATGGAAAAATGAATGATGAGCCATTCTGCCTTCTTTCCTTTCACTCCTTCATACTGTATATCAAAAAAGTATCAGCACACAACTGAAAGCACCCATGCAGTAGAATTTTCTCAGTGCTTTGGGAGGGACAATTTTTAAAGCAATTTCTGCAAATGAAACAGTGTTTTACCCTTAGAAATGGGCTACTGGAAAATTACCCACCATGTAAAAGGTCATAGGAACATAGAAAGATGAAGGTAGATATGGCCTAGCTAATGCCCATCCATGCCACCTACTATCCTTTCCTCTCCCTTAGAGATTCTATATACTTGTTCCAAGCTTGCTTGAATTCATTTAGACTTTCTCCATCACATCAACTGGGAGGCCGTTCCATGAATTCACCATCCTTTCCATGGAGAAGTATTTTCTCAGGTTATTTCTGAGTCTGTTTCCTTTCACCTTCATCCTAGGCCTCCTCATTCCAAAGCTTCCTTTCAGTTGAAAAAAACACTCGCCTCCTGTGCGCTTCCTTTCAGTTGAAAAAAACACTCGCCTCCTGTGCATTGATGCCATGGAGGTATTTAAACATTTCTATCATATCTCCCCTCTCCTGCCTTTTTTCTAAAGTAATCATATTGAAAATCTTCATGTCAGTCCCTATCCACTTTATGACAAAGAGCACTGATCATTTCAGTAGCCACTGTCTGAACCAACTCCATCCTATTTATATCATTTTGAAGGTGCAGTCTCCAAAATTATACACATTACTCTAAATAAGGTCTCACCAAAGACTTACATAGAGGCATTATCGTCACCTTTTTCCTGGTGGCCATTCCTCTCCTTACACACCCAAGCATCCTTTTAGCTTAGTTTTTGCCATCTCCTTTTCCAGCTGTTTGGCCACCTTAACATCATCACCAGTGCTGGCCCAACTGCGGCCCACCTCTGAGGAAACAGGAAGTTACATCATAGAGGTGGGCTGCACTACAGAGAATAAGCTGGTGCCTACGGCAGGGCAGTGTATGGGAATCGCTGCTACTGCTGCCTTTTGGAAAACCCAAAAAGAAAGTACACTTGGGGAATGGGGTTGAGGAAGGATGGGGGGAAATGCCAAACCATGGCCAAGGGGAGGGGAGGGAATTGGGAGAGAGAGAGAGAGTGTGAAGGGAGAGAATTTGGGTGGGGGGCTTGGGGCCCAGGGGCACCATCTCATCCTTGCCTCAGGTGGAATATTTCCATGGGCTACCCCTGATTATCACTTACAATCACACCCAAGTCTTGCTCCTCTTTCGTGCACAGAAGTACTTCACCCTCTAAACTGTTCTGCTCCCACAGGTTTTTGCAGCTCATTTGCATTACCCTGGATTTTTTAGCATTAAATCTTAGCCACCAAATTTTTGTCCATTTTTCAGGCCTCGCTAAGGACCCTTCTCATGCTATCCACACCATAAAGGGTGTCTATCCTATTGCAGATTTCAGTATCATCTGCAAACCTTACCAGAAGCCCTTTGGCAATATCGCTTACAAAAAAATGTTAAAAAGAACTGGTCTAAGAACCGAATTGGCACACCACTAGCAACATCCCTTTCCTCAAAGTGAGCTCCATTTGCCACTACTCTCTGTCACCTTCTACTCAACCAGTCCCTAAGTCAGCCAGTCATTTTAGGGCCCATATCGAGGGCACTCAGTTCCACATTGTGTCTACTTTTCCTGCACAGAAGAGAGGTGTTTTTCAGGGATGGGGTTAAGGAAGATCACAAAATTAGGAAGGCTGATTGGGAGTTTGGTCTTTAGGGGAACAAATGTTTTGAGTCTGGTAAGATTCCTGAGGAGGGGATGTGGGCTACACTGTTGATGAATTGATTAGGTCTCTGTAAATAAGAACAATCTTCTTGCCATTGCAGGCCATTTGCCCAAACCCACCATGAACCGATCACCAACCAACCTCTTATTTAACAGAGGAGATCATGTACAACTGAGCTGCACAATCCCCAGATTTCACATAAAAAGTGTGGTTTATTTTCTGAAAGAAAATGTATCGAATGCCATCACAATGAAGGCATTGTCTAGTGAGGAGATCACAGCAGTTCATAATCTGAGCACCCTGGAGACCTCAGATAATGGGAGATACACCTGCCAGTACGAAATGGGGCTACCAGGACAAAGCTTTAAATCACCAGAGAGTGTCTCTTTGAAAGTGATTGTGGGTAAGTCTTTTTTCTTTCTAATATGCAATAATTTATTGGAAAAGCATCATTAGGATCATAAAAACAAATTATGCAACATTCTGCAGTATGTTTAGTAGCAGTTTTAATGCAATTTGATGATGTTACTGTGTCGATGAAAGCTTTACATTTGTTGCCAGTGCATTTTAGGGCATGGTTTAAACTGTTAGTGCTGATCTTTAAGACTCTGTCTGTTACTACTCCAATGTATTTTAAGCAAGTATTACAGATTCACTCCCCACTTGCTGTCTACAATCTGCAGGACTGCAACAACTGGTATTGCTCTCTTTAGCAAAAATTCATTCTGCAGATACCTGGGACACTGCTTTGTCTCGTGTGGGATCTTTATTATGGATCACGTTACCTGGTGCTTTGTGCCTTTCCTCGACTATTTCTGCGTTTAAGCAGAATCTAAAACCACATTTGTTTATGCAAGTATATTGCTGATGTGAAAGCTGCTTTATAGCCAAGAATTCAGTGCAGATTGTATTGTATGTTTGTGTTTTATTGTGAATATTTTATTCGTACCTCCGTAGTGAATAGGAGAGCTATAAATAAATATAAATATAGATATAAATTAAAATGTATTCTTAGAAACACAATTATTAAATAAAATGTATTCTTAGGAACACAATTATTTTCATGGATAGGAGCATCTTATGGCTTTAGAAATACATTTTTAATGAAAAAATATTCTTATAATTGAAATTGATACTTATTGTGAATACAAGCAAATTTAAAGATTGTCCTCACACTGCATTGTCTCAGTCTGTGTTGGTGTCCAGACTTGTTCGATTAACTTTAGGTGGAGAGCATTAAATATCAATGCTAACCAGCTAAAGACACTATGAGGGCCATTTTCAATAAAACGTTTTGCTAGAAACATTTCAATAAAACGTTTTGCTAGAAACGTCCAAAAACTGAGTGGTAAACATCACCATTTTGGAACCTGATAAACGTCCTTCTTTTTTGTTCGAAAATCACTTTTTTCCTAGACATTTTGTGCTCAGTGCATTTTTCTTTTCAGACCATTTTGGAAAACAAAACGAGACAAACGCTCCAAAACCAGCCATTGGGATGTCTGGAGGCCATCATTCTTAGTAGACTGGCCACACACACTTCCCAGCAGAATACTGAGGCAGCTTAGGGGCACTGCAGTGGACTTCACATAAAAGGTCCCAGGTACACATCTACCATAACCCCCTTATATTGTATAGTGAGCCCTCCAGGAGCAGAAAAAGACCTACCGTAACTCACTGAACACCAATACAATGGCTCTTAAGTTTGCAGGTGTCACATATATATAGATACATAGGTATATAGATATTTAGTGTATTTTGCAGGGCCCAAATGTTCCACCTCTAGTGTACCAGTTAGAGTGGGATATGGGTCTAGGTCCCCTTCTCCATAGCCCACTGCACTAACCACTAGGCTACTTCTGGGACCTGCTTGCTGCTCTAATAGGAATAGTCATCATATATGAAGCTGTCATAGAGCCTGATATGTACTGTCACTGTCAAAACTTAGGGGCCTGAGAGTGGATCAGTAACCATTGGGGGAGTAAGGGGGTTATGCCTTAGTCCCTCCAGTGGTCATTTATGGCACTTTTGGGTCACTTAGAGGGGCATAATCGAACGTGAACGCCCATCTCCATGGGCGTCTATGTCCGAGAACGGGTACGTGAAGGGGCGGGACAGACCGTATTTTCGAAAAAAAATGGGCGCCCATCTTTTTTTTGATAATACAGTTTGTGCCGGGCAAATGCATTGGATATGTGCAGATTTGAGCTGGACGGTTTTGTTTTTCAGCGATAATGGAAAACGAAGGCGCCCAGCTCAAAAACGAACAAATCTAAGGCATTGGGTCGTGAGAGAGGCCAGGATTCGTAGTTCACTGGTCCCCCTCACATGCCAGGACACCAACCAGGCACCCTAGGGGGCACGTAACAAGTAAAAAGAAGTAAAATACCTGCCAAGTCCATAGCTCCCTTCCTTTGGGTGCTGAGACCCTCACTCCCCCCCCCAAACCTCACTGCCCACAACTCTACACCATTACCATAGCCCTTATGGCTGAAGGGGGGCACCTAGATGTGGGTACAGTGGGTTTTGGGGGCAGTTTGGAGGGCTCCCATTTACCACCACAAGTGTAACAGGTAGAGGGGGGATGGACCTGGGTCCACCTGGCTGACGTCCACTGCACCCACTAATAACTGCTCCAGGGACCTGCATACTGCTGTGATGGAGCTGGGTATGGCATTTGAGGCTGACATACAGGCTGGAAAAAAAAGTTGTTAAAGTTGTTTTTTTTTTGGTGGGAGGGGGTTAGTGACCACTGGGGGTGTCAGGGGTGGTCCCGATTCTCTCCGGTGGTCATCTGGTCATTTAGGGTACTTTTTTGGGACTTGTTCATGAAAAAAAGGGTCCAAAAAAGTGACCTAAATTGGCGCTAAAAATGGCCATTTTTTTTCGATTATCGGCCGAAGGCGCCCATCTCTGCTCGGCCAATAAACACGCCCCAGTCCCGCCTTCACCACGCCTCCGACACCCCCCCGTCAACTTTGTTCGTTCCCGCGACAGATTGCAGTTGCAGGTGCCTAAAATCGGCTTTCGATTATACCGATTTGGGTGCCTTTGCGAGATGGCCGCCCATCTCCCAATTTGGGTCGAAATATGGGCGCCCATCACTTTCGAAAATAAGGCTGATAGTCATGATTGAAACGTCTAGCCAAAAATGTCAGTATTTTGGCCATAAACATTTTCATTTTGTTCCATTATTGCAGAAAAACATTTATCTTTTGAGGCTGTGCATGTTCCACCCCCCCCCCCCCCCAGGAGCAGCATGAACCCCCCCCCCCCCGGCTAAATGACACCCCGCCCGGGTGCATGCCGCTGGGGGCGGGTGCCGCGGCGCGTGCCTGTTGCCTCCGAGTTCGCATGTGTTCACTGCTCCCTCTGCCCCGGAACAGGAAGTAACCTGTTCTGGGGCAGAGGGAGCAGTGAACACATGCGAACTCGGAGACAGGGCGACAGGCGCGCACCACGGCACCCCCCCAGCGGCGTGCACCCGGGGCGGACCGCCCCCCCCGCCCCCCCGCTTGGTATGCCACTGGAGAGGAAGCACACATGACTGCAGTTTCCCTTTTCAGTCCATTCTCCCAGGTGATGACTGTAGGGCATCTGTGAGTGGGGCCTTTCTTGAGATGAGACATTAGGCCAGATATTCCCCTGCCAGGTCATGGGGGCACCCTGACCACTCAGAGGCTGAGGAGATGCATAAGGAATCTGTCTGAGAAAGATATGCAGGCAATGTTGCCAGTGCCCGCACATCTATCAGATACATTCCTTATGCATCTCCTTACCCCATGAGTGGCCAGAGTGCCCCCACGACCTGGTAGCGCAAATATCTGGCCTAATGTCTCATCTCTGGAAAGGCCCCACTAACAGATGCCCAACTGCCAGAGCACAGCCAGTGTCCCCATTTCCAATGGCTCCAGTACACTTTCTTGATACTGACTTTTCCCAATCTTTTTCCCCACTTCAAACCACTGCATACCTCTAGACCATATTGTTCATTTTCTGCTTATGTCACCTCACCATTCCTTTTGTCTTCTACCTTCTTCTTAGGTCTCAAGCTTCAGCATTTAATTCCATTCATTCAACCAACTTCATTCTGTCTGAATGTATCTCATCTTCATCGCTGTTGTCATGCCTCTCTAGTCATACTCTTCTCTGTTCTCTCTTGCTCCTTCTCCTTCACTCTGCTGGGGATATCAGTCCCAACCCTGGTCTTCCAAATCAACTCTCACTCTACCCGTGCAGGTCACACCACAAAGTCTACAATCTTATTTCTGTTCCTCTCCTTTCCTACCTTTCTCATGTGCCCTGTGGCATGTCTGCTGTGTCTCTAACAAACTTGCCTACATCCACGACCTCTTCATCTCTTATGCTCTCTATCTGCTTGCTCTAACTGAGACTTAGCTTTGCTCTGAAGATTCTGCTTCAGTTGCTGCCCTGTGACACGGAGGTTACCTTTTCTCCCATACACCTCGACCAGTTGGCCACTGAAATGATGTCAGCTGCCCTGTGTTATGGAGGTTACCTTTTCTCCCATACATCTCAACCGGTTGGCCACGGAGGTGGTGTCAGGCTGCTACTCTTACCTTCTTATAGATTTCAACCTCTTCTACCTCAGTCTCACTGCTTTTCTTTTTTTTATTTATTTATTTCAATATAATGCAATCACATCAATAGAAGTGAAAAGAAAAAGCAATAGGTTGCCAAGAAATAAACTAAAATAAAAGGCAATACAATTCCAAAAATGCAACCATAATTTTAAGGGAGTGGTTACCAACTAATAAATAAACAAAAATAAGGAAAATTCAATATTGATCAAATAGCAGAGACAGATTCCTAAGGAAACCAACAGCTGACTAAACAGTGCATACCTACTAGCCTAAATTCAAAGCTTTCACACCTTCTCTATACACCAGAAAATTCTGTTTTAGATCAATGAATATATAAGATTTATCCTCAAATAAAACCGAACAAATACAAGAAATTTCAAAAGATAGCTAGCACCAAGGGCAAGAGCTCTAGGTTTCAAAACCAAGAACTCCTGCCTGCCTCCTTTTCTCGTAGCCCTTGACAGATCAGGAAATACTTGAATTAATGATCCCCAAAACAGCTCCTGCATGTATTTGAAGAATAAACACAATACCAGGTTACAGTCAATCTCCAAAGCAAATGTCGCAATCAAAGTTGCTCTCTGTGTTATTACTTCAAGTGAAGACTCCAAAACGTTGTTACCAGTGTCAGAGACACCTGATCATTGCTCCCTGGTGTAGTCACATAAAAAGCTCTCAAAATAGGAGGCATAGTTTGTTCAGTCATCTTCAGTATTTCCTGTATAAAGTGCTGCTATGCAATATATTAATCACAACTTTTACATAATTCCAAATCTTTATTATTTTTCAAATCTACTCTTCCTAAATGCATATAAATTGAAACCTATAAATAATTACATCCACACACTGCAATCTCACCACTCATATCATAACTTTTCATTCTTTCATGGATTCCACTAACACATATTCCTACCAGCACCATATATTCATTATGATTTATCATATGGTACATAGCATGGCAAGTAACAAGACAAAAAAGTTTTTTTTTTATAACTTCTCTCAACAATTCTCCAGCCTGAAAAACCTACAGTCATATAAAAATCAGCTGCAGAAATGCTAGTTCATCAACAGTTCTCAATTCAATTCAAAATGCTCTTCAGTATATATACTTGCCAAATATGAATATGCAGCGGCTGAGAAGTATAATTCAATTACCAAATACAGGAAAATATGGTCTCCCCTTCAAGATCAAATATGTAGTACTCTTGTGTAGGTATGTTCTCTTAACTATCTGTTCTCACGATATGTCTACCTAACCATCGTTACAAATCTGTAAACATAATAATTGATATCTTTATCTTGTATCAGATATGTATATTGTTTGATGCTCAGTTTATTGTTCATATTTGTATATGTCATAACTCTTGAAGCTTGGTAATTAGAAGCCCAAATATCATGGAGTATAACCCTGGCACAGCAATCACCTGAAGTCTCTATTATTTTATGAAGTCTCTTTTATTGAATAAATCACAGATAATTTACTCACAGATAGATGTTCAGGATACAGAGACTTCTTAATCTGGAGGCTGTGGGAGGTGGAGATCTGAAGAGAGGTAGTTGTATTGCAGGGGGAGGGGAAGGTAGTTGAACAGGTAGAAATAGTCCAAAGCTAGGTGACTGGAATGTACGATATCTCATTTGGAAGGAGATATTCTCAGGGTAAAAAACCAGGTTCTTTACAGGGAGTTCTCAGCAGGACAGAGCTGTGTGGAGCCAGATGGTGTTAGCTCCATGTCCCTAGCTATAATGGTGAAAGAAGCCCCGCGTGGCTGAAAGGACAAAGAAGTGGTGGGGCTTCACACAGGGAGGAGCAGATAGAGACCAATGGGGACAGAGCCTGCCATCGGATAGCAAGGGGTAGTCCTAGAGATAGGAGGGAAAGGTCATACCTGGCTGACCTCTGAGGACAGATAGTAAGACTGAACAGGAAGACAAAAGAGCCAAGCTTGGTAGAGAGAGAGAGAGAGAGAGAGAGAGAGAGAGAGAAGGTCTGGGCAGCCTCACAACCAGTGGTAACAGTCCTTACACAGCCAAACAAGTGTGGTTGCACTGCCTGTGAACTACATTACCCACAGTACATTGCTCATGTATTTTTCCAGTGAGAAACTGCGGCAATGATAGTCCTTGGGACTGGGAATAACAGTAAAAGCATTACACACATTTTAGGATCACGTTATAAACTAGTGCGAGGCTGTCGGAGGACAGAACAGTATACTGGCCAACATTTTAACCATTTGTGTTTTGTTTCATTGATAAAATTAAATAAAAATATTGAGTAGAGAGGTGTGGTAGCTGTGTTAGTCCACTTTTAAAGGTAATCAATAGAAATAAAACAAAATAAAGCATGAAAAAGAAAATAAGATGATATCTTTTTTATTGGACATAACTTAGTACATTTCTTGATTAGCTTTCGAAGGTTGCCCTTCTTCGTCAGATCGGAAATAAGCAAATCTTAGTAGATGACAGTATATTTAAGTGAGACATCAAAGCATTTCAGTGACAATCTAACAGGGTGGGGATGGAGGTGGATGGGTGAGACAGGGGGATATGCATGGAAACAGGAGAGTGACAAACAAAGCAGTACAATTTACAATTTTATGGCTTATAATGGGCTAGAATGCCCAGATCTCTGTTAAGTCCTGTCTGGTGGGTGTCAAAATATTTAATCATTCTGACTTCAAAGGTCTTACGTTCCTGTATTGTTTTAAAGTTACCTTTCAGGATTCTTACTAGGGTGGGAGGGGGTTATTGACCACTGGGGGGGTAAGGGGAGGTCATCACTGATTCCCTCCGGTGGCCATCTGGTTAGTTCGGGCACCTTTTTGAGGCTTGGTTGCAAGAAAAAATGGACCAAGTAAAGTAGCCCAAGTGCTCGTCAGGGAAGCCCTTCTTTTTTCCATTATCGGTCGAGGACGCCCATGTGTTAGGCACGCCCCAGTCCCTCCTTCGCTATGCTTCCAACACCCCCCCCCCCCTGTGAACTTTGGTCATCCTCGTGACGGAAAACAGTTGAGGACGCCCAAAATCGGCTTTCAGTTATGCCAATTTGGGCGACCCTGGGAGAAGGACGCCCATCTCCCAATTTGTGTCAAAAGATGGGCACCCTTCTCTTTCGAAAATAAGCCTGCTAGTCTCCCATCTTGCATCTTGACTTCTCATTTTTTCCCATGTGGGGCTTCTCAGGGTTCTATTTTATCACCTTTGTTATTCAATATCTACTTAAGTCCATTAATTACTCTTATTCAAGTGAGTAATATTAATGCATTTTTCTATGCTGATGATGTTTTACTAATTTATCCAACTTCCCCAGTTAATCCAGATCTACGTCTTATCTCTTCATATTTGAAGACCCTTGCTGACCAGGTTGTTCGTTACAAATTGTTTCTCAATCCCGAAAGACTGTTACCAGTTGGTTCACGGGTTCTTTATCCTGGCTAAACATGAATCCCTTCTATTTGATCTCCAGCTTCCAGCTGTGTCTTTCTTTCATTATCTAGGAGTTTTAATAGTTTCCCAGCTTAATTTTCAGAAGTCATCAGATTTGGCTATGCCTCTTTGCATTAACTTTGCTATCTACTGTCTCTGAGTTTTAACGAAACCGGGCAACAGATTAGAATGCCCAATATAGCATCTTAATTCTGACAATCCCAGAAACAGTTTCAGAAAGAGACCAGAAAGCAAAAGTAAAACAGCAGTTTATAAATTCAGCCAAAAATTATGTTAGTAAGGGCAACATTCAATTGGAAGATAAAACAACAACAGAATTTTAGTCAAGATCTATAATCAACCCCCACTTTGACAAAACTTCTGGTGGCGTGTTTAAATCGAACGCGGCGGTAACCAGTGTTTTAATTTAGGGTTTCGAGACCCCTAGGTTCTGTCTGGTACTGGAGCTCAGCTGTCCAGTGGCAGAGAGAACCCCCAAGAAGGCTGACTCCATCTCTAAATAGCACCAGTACTGGGGTAATCAAGAAGTTGTGAAGTTCTAAAAAGGAATTGCCACTGAGAGAGACGTTAGTCCGCCTCTCAGCACTGGCAAGGAAAAGATACCAGCCTTATGACAAACTGGATTTAGGCTACAGGTTATACAATGCAGCGAGAGAGATAGCCTGATAGAGCAGAAGCATTTATACTTACAGCCTTTGATCATTAAATGAAGTCCACAGAACATCATTTGGGATGAGGAGTTTATTTGCCAAGATACAAGTCAAGTCAGTGATTGACAACAGGCTTGTACAATCAATTAGTTATAGGAATATAATAATCCAGCTGCAAACAGTTGTTAATTAGTTCCTAATCTTTTATAATTTCTTTTACCAATTAAAGGTTTTACAAGGGAAAGCAATTAGGTAATTTGTCAATTCTGCTGGTCACATTGGTTTCCCTTAGAGAGAGAGAGTGGCAACCCTTCTCTCTAGCTTAAACCAGGAAATACTCTGATTTTTATAGGTGCCCTCAGGATATAGATAATATGACAGTAGATATACCTGATTGGATCTATGCTAATGTCATGGTTACCACTGATTGGCTCAAGCTAATGAGTAGCCTTTATCTTGCTAACATGGTTTTGTCTTTAGCTCGCTTGACCACAAATCTTAAGCAAGACCCTGCATCCAGCTATACCTTTCCTTTCTCACAACATTGCTGACCACAATGTCACTCTGTCCTTTGGACCCCCACCCTTGTGTTTCCTGTTGTTCTCTGCAGTGCTCCAACACTGGGAGTTCAAGCAAGAGCCACACAGGCCTGTAAGTTTTTCCCTCATTTCAGAGCCTGAACCAAAGTCTAGGCAGGGGACCAAGGCTCATAGCTATAGCATTTTTATACACTACATAGCTTTCTTGATTTCTCTATGCTTCAAACTCTTATCCATGCTTTTGCAATCTCTCTTTTGGATTCCTAACATTCAGTGTATGCAGGTATTGCTGCCCCCCAATTTAAATGTCTCCAACCTCTGCAAAATTCAGCTGCTAGGTTCCTTTGCTGTGCCCGTAAATATGGTTCATATATTCAAACCCAGCAGTAAGCATATCATATAGTTCCACATAGCAAAACACTTACATTTTTACTTTTATATATTTTTTTAATCTTCACGGACCTCAGCGGTGACTCATTTCATATGAGCATACAAGCCTATAGCTCACCTGCCTCCTCATCTTATAATATAAATCTTTCATTATAAAACTCTTTTTAATGAGAACTAAAGCTCCACACATCTTTGAACTATGCAGGACCCAGATGCCAAACAGCCTGTAAATATGACCACATCACACCCCTTCTTTTTCAACTTCTACACTGGCTTCCTGTTCATTTCCGCATCTCCTTTAATATTATATGCTTAGCTCATAGAGCTTACTATTTGGGTTTCCCACTAATCCAAGTGTACTTCTACCCTTATCCTACTTTGTATTGCTCACTAGAAGCTGTAGTCCCATCCCCGGAGACTTATCAGCCTCATTGGGATTACTTCTCTCTATATGCTACTATATATTTGTCCCAGAGTTGTAGTCTCTTTTCCGGAACCTATCAGCTTCATTGTACCTACTGTTACTCTATTTTCCACTCTGTATATTTCCGGAGTTGGTACTCTCCTCTCCGGAACCTGTAAGGGGAAAGGGAAATGGGACTTGATATACTGCCTTTCTGAGGTTTTTGCAACTACATTCAAAGCGGTTTACATATATTCAGGTACTTATTTTGTACCAGGGGCAATGGAGGGTTAAGTGACTTGCCCAGAGTCACAAGGAGCTGCAGTGGGAATTGAACTCAGTTCCCCAGGATCAAAGTCCACTGCACTAACCACTAGGCTACTCCTCCACATTGAGCCTACTGCTATGCGGGAAAATGTGGGATACAAATGTAATAAATAAATAATCTTCCCTGACCATGCCCTAAAAACCTACATGTTCCTTGAGATCCTTGGATTCTCATCATCAACCCTAAACAGGTGCATTATGAATCCATCAGACAATTAGCTCTTTTTTTTCTTAGCACCTAAACATTGGAATTGCCTTCCTCCATCTTGCTGTGTTGAGCAATCATTTAAGGTGTTGCATAAAGCTTTTGGTAAATGGTTATCGGGCTTAGTTACATAGTCAGGTGCTGACTTCTCAGATCGCATTTTATGCTTAATGTTTTGTATATGATTGAACCCTGTCCTATTTTCAATGGTGTTCATTTCTGATCACTAATATTTTTATATTGTACACAACCTTAACCTGCTCACCGGATTAGGCTGCATAAAGTTTGCAATAAACAATGACACAGCACCATAGCAGACCAGAAGGTAGACTGGAAAGAGGCTGCACTGAAGGCTTTTTAAAATTTGTTTTAATTTTTTCTTCCAGCACTCAGGGAATGTACCTTTGGCCCCCTTCTAAGAGCAAGGGTGGAGGACAGTAGGTACTGAAACCACAATCCTCACAAGGGAGAGGGACCCAGCCCCACCAGATTTAGCACCCCTAGGATTTGTGGATTGCCACCACCAATTCTAGCCCTCTAATCTGTTCCCGAGGGAAATCAGCTCCAAAGGACTGTTGTCTGCTGCATCCCCCAGACTCAGTCTATACTTCACTGGGAACCTGAACCTATGGCTTTCCTGGGAGTGACCTACTCATAGTTACTACATCAGGCTACATGTCTTCACCATCTACTGGAGCCAAAGAAATACTGAGGAGCTGGAGGCAGCACCTGCCCCCTAAAAGATGAGCGAAAACAGCTCTAGCTGTTTTTCTCTGGCTCCATCTGCTGGCAGGGAGACATAATCCAGTCATCTGAACTGGTCTGGCATGGGCAATAAGGAAACTAATTTTGTGTCCTTTATAATCACTTCAGTGCTTTACATAGTTGTGATATTATGCTGGGGCATGTGCCAAATAATTTAACATAGATAAATGAAAGAAAAACATCCTTGGTTTGCAAAACTATAAGATGTAGTCAACACAAAAAATGCTAAACGTAAAGAGAGAATATGTTGAAAATTATCTATTGATAAAATAGGGTGAAAATGGGGCAATAAATACACCAAGCCAGCCTTGCACAGCACTCATAACTGTCACAGAATCTGAAAATAGAAGTCGTGAACATGATGAAAGCTGTTGGTCTACCCTTAATTAATTACTGATATATGCATGTGTACGACTGTCCTTTTCAATATTTTCTCCTTTTTTGTTTAGCTATTTTAGGTTGAATCCTGATCTTGTAAATATCAGCATTTTGTCTAAAGAAATGAATAGATATTAAACAAAAATAACTATGAAACCTGCTAAAATGTTCACAGGTGAAATGCCAATCAGGCTGGTTGATGGCCCCCATCGCTGTGCTGGAAGGTTGGAGGTGTTCTATGATAATCAGTGGGGGACTGTATGTGATGACTTTTGGGATATGGATAATGCTGCAGTAGTGTGTAAACAGCTGGACTGTGGACCTGCCTTGTCTGCAGTGAGTAGAGCTCTCTTTGGAAAAGGAGCTGATCCCATTTGGCTGGAAAGAATCAGTTGTACAGGCCATGAGTCTCTTATTTCTGAATGTGACGCACGTGAAATGACAGACAATCGCTGCAACCATGAAGAAGATGCTGGTGCTGTGTGCTCAGGTAAGAGGAATGGTTTTAGGGAGTCAAGAATCCCTGTGCTATTGCTACATTCAAATCTTTGAGATATACAAATATACTTTTTTAAATACAAATGCTATTTTTTTTACATATTAGATAAACCTATAGACCATATAAGACATTTTCTTTAGCTGCTGATACGTTAGTGTCCCATTTCTACCCTTCCAATTTGTGGATTGTCAGGTGGTAGTATTCTAATAAGCCAACTTAAAAGTTCTTGCAAAACATATTCTGAAATACTGTATGACCAGTGGCGTACTAAGGGGGGGGGGGGTGGGGGCGGTCCGCCCCGGGTGTACGCCGCTGGGGGGTTGCCGCGCGTCTGTCGGCAATGCTCGTTCTCTGCTCCCTCTGGCCCCGGAACAGGTTATTTCCTGTAACGGGGCAGAGGGAGCAGGGAATGAGCGTTGCTGACAGACGCGCGCCACCCCCCCCCCCCCCAGCAGGTAAAGATGCACTGGGGGGGTGTCGTTTCGCTGGGGGGAGCTGCCCCTTTCACGTCCCCTGTCCCGCCCCTTCCACGCCCTCACCTCCCCCCTGTCATCTCTCTCCTCCCCCTCCCCTCCCCTTACTCTGCTATCCCTGGTGGTCTAGAGGTACCTCTTCGGGGCAGGAAAGAGCCCCCTCTTTCCTGCCCGGAGCTGCTAGCTGCCCTGCATCCTGTCCTGTGGTGAGTCCAGCTCTCGGTGTTTCAAAATGGCCGCCAAGAGTTGACGTCTCCCGAGGCGACAGGATGCAGGGCAGCTAGCAGTAGCGCTCCGGGCAGGAAAGAGGGGGCTCTTTCCTGCCCCGAAGACGAAGAGGTACCTCTAGACCACCAGGGATAGCAGAGTAAGGAGAGGGGGACAGTCGCGTTTCGCCAGGGGGTGGGGGGGGTTGCGCTGCACCCGGGGGGGGGGGGCGCATCGGCAATCCGCCCTGGGTGTCAGCCCCCCTAGGAATGCCACTGTGTATGACTGAAATAATTTCTATGTAATGTATGACTGTGTGATATGAAGTGACATGCTACAGCTGCACACAGTCAAGTGTAGTTATAAAAGTGTTAATGTGTGATACTATACAGAATATCAGTTTTGTAAAAAATGTACACTTTTCCCTGATGGCATGCGCATGTGTATGTGCAAACAGTGCATGCACACAACTAACGATATTGTTCCTGAAGCAAAAAAAAATTGTTATAATCTGAACAAACTGAACATTCCAGTAAATGACATAGGAAACAATATGAAATAAAAAATTGGGGGGCTGCACATCCAGAGTACCATTCCAGTAAACATGTACACATAATAATAATGAAGGAACATTGAAATTTGGATTAATGAATTAATATTATCCCAGGCAGGTCTATATTATAGACTAAAGGGGGGGGGGGGAGTTATGAAGGTGTGGTAAAAGTTGGGCTTTTATTGCACCTTGTTTGTCTATGGGAGTCACCAACCTGTGATATCTCAGAGCTGAAGGTTAATGACTCGCATGGTATAAGCATAATGCTGCTTGTCAGCAACCTCACAACTAGTGTGTGCTACTATTCCATAAGCATCTTAAAGGAGTCAGACACAGTCCTACTAAGCTGCCTCACAGGCCCTCCTTCCAAAGGCTCACCATTCTGCCAATTCCCCTGCTGACATTCCCCTATTCAAGCCCCCCTCCAGTTAAAGACCACCACTCGGAAGTAACCTCTGAGGTCAAGCCATCCCTCTCCTCTGGAACTACTACCCAATTTGAAGGCCCCTTCCAGTTGGCACCCACCCTCTCCACAGGTTTACCTAGTTTATTCCCTGGGGTCTAGTGGGTTCCAGGCAGAAGCAAACCCCAGTTGTTCCTTGCCAGTGCCTGGATCAAAATAGTGCCAGAAACCCCTAATGGTAGTCTCACGGTTCTAATGCTAGAATTCAGGTTTCCATATATGTGTAGAAAGCTCTTACATGGAAACCTGACCCCTAGTGGTTTTACCACAAGACTACAGCTAGGGGATGCTGGCACCATTTTGATGCCAGCGTTTTTAAGGAAAGGAGTGACAGGGGATCACTTATACCTGAGCCTCAAACACACAAGGTAGGCCCAGGGGATGGTCCCCAAGGGTGAGTGGTGAGTCCTATTAGGAGGAGCCTTCACATCTCAGAGGTCACTTCTAGGTGGGGTGTCAAACTGGGGGAGGCCGTGAATTGGGGACTGAGATGGGGAGGTTTGTGTTGCTGGGGCGAGTGCTCAGAGAGGTAGCTTAGTAGAACTGTGGCCAGCCAGCCCCTTTAAGATGTGGTTTGGGAACATTGGGATGCCACTTATTTTTCTAGCTATAATGCAACTCATTATGAAATGTATATACTAATGAGCTGCTTTGTACAGATTTGCATGTTTTATGTATCATTAGTATTTATCCTGTGGCGACTCCATTAATGTTGAGATACGGTGCATTGGTGCCCTGTAATTTGTAACACACATTAAAGAGCAAATAATGATGATAATTTCCTCTCTAACTATAGTTTGTGTCATTATGGGGGAGATTTTACATAGGGGATTTCTTATTGCATATATATATGCTTTTAAACGAGTTTAATAGGTGTCTTATACAATTACCACTTATGTACAAGTATGCCAAGTGTGCACTATGAAAAGTAGGGACATATTTATGTGTGGTTCTGGTGTGGGCATACATGGGGGAGGAATTTGAAAACAGCATAGACGGAGCCACAAAACATGTGCATAGATGATAAAATATGCACAAAAAAGCCCTTTTAAAATTACTAAATGAAAATTACCCACATACATAGATATCTGCAGGGGCATTTTCGAAAGAGAAGGGCGCCCATCTTCCGACACAAATCGGGAGATGAGCGTCCTTCTCTCAGGGTCGCCCAAATCGGCATAATCGAAAGCGAAGGCAGGACTGGGGCGTACTTAAAAGATGGGCGTCCTCGGCCGATAATGGAAAAAAGAAGGGCGTCCCTGACAAGCATTTGGTCAACTTTACTTGGTCCATTTTTTTTCACGACCAAGCCTCAAAAAGGTGCCCGAACTGACCAGATGACCACCGGAGGGAATCAGGGATGACCTTCCCTTACTCCCCCAGTGGTCACCAACCCCCTCCCACCCTAAAAAAACTTTAAAAATATTTTTTGCCAGTCTCAAATATCATACTCAGCTCCCTGACTGCAGTATGCAGTTCCCTGGAGCAGTTTTAGTGAGTGCAGTGCGCTTCAGGCCGACGGACCCAGGCCCATCCCCCCCCCACCTGTTACACTTGTGCTAGTAAACGTGAGCCAGTGGCATAGCCACAGGTGGGCCTGGGTGGGCCGGGGCCCACTCACTTTGGACTCAGGCCCACCCAAAATTGTGACACTCTTGCTGTGGCTGGTATGGATCCCCAAATCTTGCCAGCTGAAGATTTTCTGTCCTTGGGTAGTCCCCACTCTTCCAAATGTCAGCCAGCAGCACTTGCCTTGAACTGAGAGCGAGATTGACCCTTCTGCACATGCTTAGTTTTCGCACATGCAAAAGCACTGAGCATGCACGGCCTGCCAGCAGCAGCATCAATTTGAAGCAAGTGCTGCTGGCTGCCGTTTAAAAGACTGCTGGCTGCATGAGGAGGAGGAGGAGGAAATCTTCAGCTGGCAGGGTTTGGGGATCTCCACCAGATCAAGTATTTAATATTTGTGGTTCGTGGGCAGGGAGGGGTGGAGAGAGGAGCAAGCAGGGGCGGGGGGGGGGGATTGAATTCCATGCCCACCCACCTTAGGCTCAGGCCCACCCAAAATTGGACATCTGGCTACGCCCCTGACGTGAGCCCTTCAAAACCCACCCGAAACCCACTGTACCCACATGTAGGTGCCCCCCTTCACCCCTTAGGGCTATGGTAGTGGTGTACAGTTGTGGGGAGTGGATTTTGGGGGGTTGGGGGGGTCAGCACCAAAGGTAAGGGAGCTATGCACATAGGAGCAATTTGTGAAGTCCATTGCAGTGCCCCCTAGGGTGCCCGGTTGGTGTCCTGGCATATGAGGGGGACCAGTGCACTACGAATGCTGGCTCCTCCCATGACCAAATGGCTTGGATTTGGTCGTTTTTTAGATGGGCGTCCTCGGTTTCCATTATCGCCGAAAACCGGGGTCGACCATCTCTAAGGTCGACGTAAATGTTGAGATTTGGGTGTCCCCGACCGTATTATCGAAACGAAAGATGGACACCCATCTTGTTTCGATAATAGCGGTTTCTCCGCCCCTTCACGAGGCCGTCATGCGGGGATGCCTTCAGGAAAACTTAGGTGCCCCAGTCGATTATGCCCCTCCTGGTCTCAGTCACACATGAATTTGCCAGTTATATACATATGTTATAAAATAAGCAGATAAGTACAAACCCTGACCCCAAGAATACCTCCAGCCAGGTCAGATAAACTTGTATATATACAAGATATATACATACAAGGTTAGGTGGTTGTGCACCAAGTGATTTTATAAAAAATAATTCTGCATGTAAAATGCTGTTTTATATACAAAACAGGGGCGTAGCCACGGGTGGGCCTGGGCCCACCCAATTTGGGGTCAGGCCCGCCCAGCAGCACAGCGATACCATTCCCCCGTGGCGTGCCGCAACTTTCATCCCCATCTTCCCTCACCCTCACCCTCGCAGGCCCGCCCAGCAGCGATTTCGATCGCAGGCAGCTCCTTCGGCTCGCACACGCTGCCTGCCGGCTGGGCTGCCGCTCAAATCTCCTTGCAGCTACTAGCAGCACTAACCCGGAAGCCTCTCCTCTGAGCTTCCGGGTTAGCGCTGCTAGTAGCTGCAAGGAGATTTGAGCGGCAGCCGGCAGGCAGCATGTGCGAGTCGAAGGAGCTGCCTGCGATCGAAATCGCTGCTGGGCGGGCCTGCGAGGGTGAGGGAAGATGGGGGTGAAAGTTGTGGCATGCAACGGGGCAAGGGATGATGGGGAAAAGATGTTGGAATGGGGGAGGGAAGACGGGGACAGCAGCTGCACGGGGGGGGGGGGGGGGGGGAAGAAGATGGAAGGAAAGATGCTGCACAGGGAGGAGGGAAGATGGAATGATGAGGCATGGTGGGTGGGGGAGAAGCTGCATGGGGAAGAAGGGAGAGATCCAGTAAAGGGGTGGAGGGGTCAGGAAGGGAGAAGTCTTGGCTGCATATGAGGTGGAGGAGAGGGAGACATGCTGCATAGAGAGGGGATAGGTGGTGAGAGGGGGAGAAATGTTAAACATAGGGGTGGAGAGGAGGGCAAAATGGTGGGCATAGGGGTGGAGGGAAGGGAGAAATGTTAGACATGCTGGTAGAGGGGATGAAGGTAGATATGCTGTATGGGAAGGGGAGAGAGACGTTGGACAGTGGGAATGAGAGGGGGAGATAGACATGGAGGTGGATGAGAGGTACACAGTAGGTGGTGAGGGGGGAAATGCTGGGCCATGGGGAGAGGACTACTACTATTACTATTTAACAGGAATGAAGAGAGAAGGGGCAGGAAAATATAAGGCTACCATGGTGGGGTAGGGAGGGGATCAGATGCTGGTTAGAAGGGTGGAGGGAGAAGATGATGGGAATGGTGGAACCCTGTGGGAGAGGGCAAGAGGGGAAGGAGGGGGTGGCAAGGAAATGAATGAGAGATAGTGATTACAGAGGGTAGAAATATGGTAATGGGGAGTAGATTAAAGATAAAAGAGAAAGTAGGGATGGGGAGGAGTAAGATGGGGAATGGGAGAGCTAGTGGGTGAAAGAAGAAGATGGAAATTTGATAGGTAGTTGAAAAGTAAAAAGGAGACAAAGAAGGGTGAGAGAGAGGCAGAAAAGAGCTACAAAGGAATGACCAACATGTCAGAGGCAGGAATATTGAGGGAACAGACAGGAGAGAGGAGAAAAGACAAATGGACTACAGCCGCTTGAAGAAGAATTAGCAGACGGCAGAGAGGAAAGCAGAAAAGAGAAATTGGAACCAGCAAGATGGAAAAATAAAATGTCCAGACAACAAAGGTAGAAACAAAGCATTTTATTTCAAATGTTTTAAATGGAATATGTTAGCTTTTGGAAATGTGCATAGGAAATGTCTTTGTATTGTGTTCTGTAGAAAAGGAAATGCATGTTTTGTGTCTCCAGTGTTGCAGTAATGCTATGTTTAACTTCTAGGTGTTCCTTTTCAATTTTTGTCTAAATGTTTTTATTTCTAATTTGTGATCCCTTGTTCTGTGTTTGGTGAGGTTCTGTTGGTGTGATAGTAATGGCAGGTGGAAAATTGGAAGGGAGGCAAAGAGGAGAGGCAATCGGGGAGGGGAGCCCTCCTTTATTTTCTGACCTGGGCCAAGTAGGTCTTACAACAGTCCTAACCCTTGCTATATAGCTGGTGAGGATTCCCAGGCATCCCCAGCTAAGGACCTCCTCCAAAGGCGGCCAGAACTCCCTTCTACCAAGCTCTGGCAACAGCATCCTTGAGCCATCTACAGCTAAGCATGTGTGGGGTGCTGGCATCAGTGGCTTAGGGTCATTGCTGCTGCCTGCCAAGCTTGGTAAAAAATTCTGGCCACCTTCAGAGAAAGTCTTCAGCTGACTGAGCTTGAGGATCCTCATTAGCTAAAGTATTTATATTTTGAGGTGGAGGTAGGGCGGAGCAGAGAAATTTTTGTGCCCACCCACTTTGGGCTCAGGCCCACCCAAAACTGGCTGTCTGGCTACGCCACTGATACAAAATGTCTTTATAAAATTACCTGCTATGGGGAAAACTTACAAGTGCAATATTTGTGGGTAGGGGCAGTTTGAAGGGGTTGTGAGTAGTTCTGGGGGTATTTTTAGGGAGTGGGGACAGGTGTGGGGGACAGTTTTGGTGGAGGGGTAGTTTTGGAGTGTCTAAACCTTTCCACCTGCAGACCGCACCAATTGTCAAAGCAAAATAGTCTGCATACAGATATTCACCTACTGTTTGTAGGTGGACACTTTTTATTAGTTAATTTAAGTACATACGGTACTTTTGAAAATGCAAAAGTGTATGAGTAAGTGCATTTCTCTGCCCACAAGAACACCTACTCTCTCAGCGGGTAAAATGATGCACATGGTGGCACTACACTACAATTTTCAAAAAGGCTATTTTCACACATAAACTTCTGCTTTGTGCACAAAGATGCCTTTGGAAATTACCTTCAGTATAATCATTATAGCCCAATGCTATTTCAGCCATTTCTGGAGATGCCATATTTCAGCTGGTTGGGCTCATTTAAACATGGATCATTTCTACAAAACCATACGCTAAGATTCCTGCCCATCAAAGTAATATCTGAGTGGCTTACAACAGAGCAACAGACTGAGGAAGGGAGAAATGAAATATAACGCTTAATAGGAAAGACGGGTGGATAGCACAAGTACATAAGTACATAAGTACATAAGTAGTGCCATACTGGGAAAGACCAAAGGTCCATCTAGCCCAGCATCCTGTCACCGACAGTGGCCAATCCAGGTCAAGGGCACCTGGCACGCTCCCCAAACGTAAAAACATTCCAGACAAGTTATACCTAAAAATGCGGAATTTTTCCAAGTCCATTTAATAGCGGTCTATGGACTTGTCCTTTAGGAATCTATCTAACCCCTTTTTAAACTCCGTCAAGAAGAGAGGGATTGTGTAATTCAGGCTGGCAGCCGCACCCCATACATATAATACAGCCCTAGCCACACACACAGTGACACACTATTCATCATGGAAGCAGGGAGCCATATATGAATACCTTCACTTTGAATTTAGCCCCCATTTGTCTTATGTATGTTTGATTTGATCTGCCATTATACCATGTGTCTTTCTTATTTTCATGCAGAAGTCAGGCTCTTGGGTGGTCCAGGAAATTGTGCTGGAAGAGTGGAGGTATTATACAAGGACCAGTGGGGACGAGTGTGTGGTCATAACTGGGAACGCCAGGATGCAGAAGTGGTGTGCAGTAGCCTGCAATGTGGCTATGCTCTGTCAGCAGTCAACATTGCTCACTATGGACATGGTTCTGGTTCTTTTTGGCTAGAGGATGTGAACTGTGATGGAACAGAGTCTTCCTTCAGTAAATGTCAATCAAAGCTTTCCATTGGGGTTGGCTGCACCAGTGCAACAGATGCCACTGTTGTGTGTTCAGGTAAATCACTGTCAGATTGAAAGCATTTTAGGAATAAGAACCCTTACCAACATAGCATAAAAACAGTTTAGAGGAAAAATCAAGTTGAAATGTACACATATAAATGTGACAAATATGTGCATTTCTCCTTTCTCCATTTGGAAACTTATGCATGTCTCTTTGGGGACTGTGTGAAAAGTCATGATAAGTGTGTCATGTTTGGGTAGTAGGGGCTTGTTTGTGTGTGTTTGTGCATGTATGTGTGTGTCTTTGTGTCTTTGTGCCTATATGCAAAACAAAACAGTGAGGAGATGGAGCCCACTTGCAGAACCAAAGAGGCTTTATTATAACCAGCGTCTGCAGCACAAATAAAGTGACTCAACAAAACAATGCCTGCGTCAGTGGTCTCAAATAGGATATGTTGCTGGTTCGATGTGGGAAAAGACACAGATTCAAAGACTCAATCACCTGGCTTACAGCTGAACTGAATAAACCATAAATCAAAAACTACTGATGAACAGGCATTGTTTTTGCCGAAACACAGCTGTGTTGGGTCGCTTTGTTTGTTCTGCAGACACTGCTTATAATAAAGTCTCTTTGGTTCTGCAAGTGGGCTCCATCTCCTCACTGTTTTGTTTTCCTGATCACTATCATGGGGATCTTATCCTTCTCTTACATTCCATCTTTGTGCCTATCAGCGGCATAATTGAAAGAGAAGGACACCCATCTTCTGACACAAATCGGGAGATGGGCGTCCTTCTCTCAGGGTTGCCAAATTGGCATAATCGAAAGAGATTTTGGGCATCCTCAACTGTTTTCTGTCGTGGGGACGACCAAAGTTCACGGGGGCATGTCGGCAGTGTACCTAATGCGGGACGGGGGCGTGCTTAAGAGATGGGCATCCTCGGCCGATAATGGAAAAAAGAAGGGCGTCCCTGACGAACATTTGGCCGACTTTACTTGGTCCAATTTTTTTCACGACCAACCCTCGAAAAGGGAGGAAATGGGAGATGACCTCCCCTTACTCCTCCAGTGATCACCCCCCTCCCACCCAAAACAAAAATTAAAAAACATTTTTCCAGCCTCTATGCCAGCCTCAAATGTCATACTCAGCTCCATGACAGCAGTATGCAGGTCCCTGGAGCAGTTTTTAGTGGGTGCAGTGCACTTCAGGCAGGTGGACCCAGGCCCACCCACCCCCACCTGTTACACTTGTGGTGGTAAATGTGAGCCCTCCAAAACCCACCTGAAACCCACTGTACCCACATGTAGGTGCCCCCCTTCACCCCTTAGGGCTATGGTAGTGGTGTACAGTTGTGGGGAGTGGGTTTTGGGGGGGGGGGGGCTCAGCACCAAAGGTAAGGGAGCTATGCACCTGGGAGCAATTTGTGAAGTCCACTGCAGTGTCCCCTAGGGTGCCTGGTTGGTGTCCTGGCATGTGAGGGGGGCCACTACACTATGAATGCTGGCTCCTCCCATGACCAAAGGGCTTGCATTTGGTCGTTTTTGAGATGGGCGTCCTCGGTTTCCATTATCGGCAAAAACCGAGGTCATCCATCTCTAAGGTCGACCATCTCAACATTTAGGTCGACCTAAATGTTGACATTTGGGCATCCACGACCGTATTATTGAAACGAAAGATGGACGCCCATCTTGTTTCCATAATATGGGATGCTCCGCCCCTTCACGGGGACGTCCTCATAGATAGATGCCCTTAGAAATGGGCGTAAAAATGCCCCTCTTGCTTACCACATATTGGATTGCTGTTAGCAAAAATAATATTATGCCATTGTGGAAGATTCTTTGGTTTATGAATGTTTTCAACAGGCTGTTCAATACATGTATTTAGAGGGGAGAGCCATCTAGATTTGTTTCAGTTTCAATAATTTTTATTTAGAAATAGTATGCATACAACTCTGAAAATACAGAATATATAGAAAAATGCTCATCCCTCCAGACCAGCCCAGATGCGTGGGTTTATTCTCTCCTACCAGCATATGAAGACATTTTCAGAGTTAAAAAGAAAGACACACTAAATTCAACTGTGCACAGGAATCTTGCTGTATTACAACTAAATGTTAAAGGTGACAACAGTGAGGAAGTAGCAAAACAGTTAGACATAACAGTGAGCCACTAAGTGACATCAACATAAAATTAACTTCAGTAACATCCCCCCTCTTTTTTTTTTGTTTTTTTGAGCCACGCACAGCTCCCTAGTGTAAATGTCTCATATATCAAGTCTCAGAGGTGACTTTGAGTGCTGGCCACTGCGACTATAGACAGGACTTTTCTGCACATGCAGTTGCTGATCCCTATCTGTCACCAGGGGATATTATAGCCAACATGGCAGGCATACCTGATACCCTACATCTGACAGGTGTGTACACTGGCTCGGGATTCTTATTGCAGCTGTTCCCTGTAGCTCCTGTGCTTGAAGGTGTCCTGGAGCAGAAGGGCATGCTTGACCCTTCTATTGAGCTATGTGTGTGCTGCCCTTGTATAGCTGGCTGCTGAGTCACTCACAAGTCCACATCATAGAGAGTTCCTTCAATGTCTACTACTACTACTACTACTACAAATCATTTTTATAGCGCTACCAGTCGTAAGCAGCACTTCACAATTGAACATGAAGAAAAGACAGTCCCTGCTCAAAAGAGCTTACAATCTAAATCCACTAGATGTGAGTGTGGTATGACCTTTTGCACATGAGTACCCAACCACCAATGGTTGATATGATTTCCTGGTAATGGTTTCATGTGGACTGAGTCTCCAATATTCACTTCAGGCCAATCTTTTGCAGATATTCAATTCAATTCAATTTAGGTTTTATATACTACTTAATATCCTTTGTTTAGGGTTCAGTGTAGTTTACAACATCTGTGGGACAAAGTTAATACAGTATTATAAGAAGGACATAGAGGCAAGTATAAAATTATAGATGGGGCATTGAGGTGGTTGCGATCTTATTGGTAAAGTGCCATGTTATATAGCACTATAAGGTATGATTTTGATATACCATATCTTGACTTTATAACTTGCCTCCTGATACACCTTGTGGCACCCAGGGTTTAAGTAGTTTGCTGGCTATTGGCAGAGACATCTTCAGTTTGGGTTGATGTTTTATTATGTTTGTGACATTGTAGTCTGCTTAGATTTTTTTTTAGGTAGGCAGGATATAAGTTTTATAAAAAAAAAAAAGTATGCATTCAAGCCACATTACCTGGCCTAACATACACAAGGTGAGATCAAAGACTTTATGAGCGCTTGTTCTACCTGCAATGAATATGCACATGAGCAGCAGGAGGAAGCGATGTCATCACAATGCATACCAGTGCGGCCTTGGCAGATTGTCTGCATGGACTTATTTAACTTTGCTGGGAAAGAGTTCCTATTGATGGTGGATTGCTATTCAGATGCCTGGGAAACAACTGCTCCCAGACTTGTCTGCTGAAGCCACAATTGAGTTCTGCATGACACAGTTCGCATGTTATGGCCAACCTAATCGAGTGATTTCAGATAATTTTTTTATTTTATTTATTGCATTTGTATCTCACATTTTCCCACCTATTTGCAGATAATGGCCCTCAATTTACTTGCATGCAGTTTAAAATGTTTTCTGCTGAGTGGAGTATGAATACATTACTGTATTATCAAGGCACTCACAAACTAATGGCAAAGCTGAATCTGTGGTGAAGATAATGAAGATCCTATGCAAGAAAGCAAAAAGGGATGGTGAAGACCCATGGAAAGCAAAACTGCATTGGAGAAACACAGCAACAGAAGACATGAATAGCAGCTCAGAACAACCAAAATGATAAAGGGGGTGGAACTGCTCTCATATGAGGAAAGGCTAAAGAGGTTAGGACTCTTCAGCTTGGAAAAGAGACAGTTGAGGGGGGGATATGATTGAGGTCTATAAAATCCCAAGTGGTGTAGAATCGGTAAAAGTGAATCAATTTTTCACTTTTTCAAAAAGTACAAATACCAGACGACATTTAATGAAATTAAATGGAAATACTTTTAAAACAAATAGGAGGAAATATTTTTTCATTCAAAGGATAGTTAGCTCTGGAACTCATTGCTGAAGGATGTGGTAACAGCGGTTAACCTAAAAAAAGGTTTGGACAAGTTCCTGGGGGAAACCACTGCTTGCCCTGGGATTGGTAGCATGGAATGTTGCTACTAATTGGGTTTCTGCTAGGTACTTTTGACCTGGATTGGCCAGTGTTAGAAGCAGGATACTGGGCTAGATGGACTCAGTATGGTGGCTATTCTTAAGTCATCTTCAAGTGTTAACACGATATAGTGAGAGCTCTTCAACTTTGGATCAATACAAATTCTAAGCTTCTGAGGCTTTTTTTTCTTCACTATAACCATATTGCTGATCCAATCAGTTGGTTCGGTCAGAAGTGCAAGCTGATTCATGTTTTTCTAACTTGATAGATGGGTGTTCAAATTAATGAGTTATCAACAATCAATTAGTGATGTTAAGTGGCACTAATCTGGATTTGGGCGCACATTGACCTGTGTGCTCTTTTTTAACACTGCGTGCCTAAAATGTATCATGTGCAACCCAAAAGAGGGTGTGGCCTTGGAAGGGGCATGGACGAGCCAGTGGCATTCCCAAAATTTAGGCAGAGTGTTATAGAATACCAGGAATTATGCACTCAACTTGCACCAAACTTTGAGCACAATTTACTGAAAGTGGCCCCTACAATTCTGCAACCCACCACATGCTAGGAAGTCTCTCCTTTATAGAGAGAAAACACTATGCTTCAGAGTTTAAAATAAAGATACACTAAATGCAGCAGTGCACACAGAAACATTCTGTAGTACAATTAAAGGTCAAAGATAACAATAAACAGATGTAGGAAAACAGTGAGATATCAGTGAGCCAGTAGGTAGCATCAGCATAAATTAATATCTGTAAGAGACTGAACTACTCTTTTGATTATATCACCCTATATAGCAGGGGTGGGCAACCTTGGTCATCGAGGGCTGTAACCCAGTAGGGTTTTCAGGATTTCCCCAATGTGTATGCATGAAATCTATTTGCATACAGTAGAGACACTGCATGCAAATCTCATGCATATTCATTGGGGAAATCCTGAAAACTCTACTTGGTTGTGGTCCTTGAGGACCAAGGTTGCCCACCCCTGCTATATAGGGTCCTGGGCAGCCCACAGCCAGCCAATATTTCTTAGTCTCCACCAGATGGTAAGTTTTTAGGGCTGTGCAGTCTGGGTCTGAGATAGTCCCTGGTCAGGATCTTGGTTTGAGTCAGCCCTCTTGGGGTTAGCGTGACCCAACTGGATTGAAGATGGAGATTAGGGTAAGAAAAAGCAAACGAGTACCAGGATAAGTTAAGGCTGGTTCACAGAACCTAGAGGTAATGAAACCAGTGGTTTCCAGGTCTCCCCCCCCCCCCCCACCTCCCCTCTGTCCCCGGTAGGGGTGTTGGCTGTGATACCCTTCTGTCCTCCTCCCCAAGTACATGGCTTTTCGGCGTTGCTGTTTGGGCACCACAGATCTTTTGAGCTATGGTAGCTGTGTGCTCAAAAGTCTTGCCTTAATTTTGTACAGCTCTTGCCACATTCTCTATCAGTATGTCTGTCAGGGCATAGTAGTACTGGGCAGAGTCTGTCACAAAAGTCCCACTGGAGATCAGGGAGCTTTGTGTGCTTGGAGTCCAGAAAGGATCTGAAGTGATCCCAATTCTTCTCCTCAGTCTCCAGATGCAGCACAATAAATTCAGGTGTTCTTTCAGAGCATTGCTTGTACACAGATGACATCTAAACCCAGAAGCTGTGTATGTACAGGGTCCCCTTCTTCCACAGTTATTATAATTTTGGGCTGGTACACTTACATTTATTTATTTGTTACATTTGTATCCCACATTTTCCCACCTTTTTGCAGGCTCAATGTGGCTTACATAGTACCGTAAAGGCGTTTGTCGGTTCCGGTATGAACAAATACAAGGTATGAGCAAATATAAGGTGATATTGTGGTAGAATGTATAAGGTGATATTGTGGTAGAATGAGGTTCATGTATGGTAAATACATTGGGGAAATTTAGGCCCAGATGATCAAAAGCCCCGCGCTGTTCCAAACAGCGCCCTAAAAATAGCACCGGGACAGCACAGGGCTTTTCTGCATCGATGATCAAAGATAATGCATGCAAATCTAAGCAGTGCTATTATCTTTGATTATCTTGTTTTAGTGCGGGAGAATTGTGCCGAGCATGCGCTCAGCACAATCCTCCCGCACTTGTTTGACAGGTCTGGGCTGTCAAAAGCCCAAACCTGTCAAACAGCCTGCCGAGGCCCAAACAACGAGGCCGCCGTCAGGCAAACCATCTCCCACCCTCCCACCCAGCGATGGGGGTGGGGGCTGGAGGTCCGGAGGACCTCCGGTTCCCCCCCCCCCCCATGATCCACCCCCATGTTCACGGAGGGCTGGAGATCCGGTGGGTCTCCAGCACCCCCACCCCCTGAACCCATAGAAATCCAAGTGGACACCTCCCGCATAACGCTGTCCTACCCTCCTACCCAGCGACAGGGGGGGGGGCTGGAGGATCGGTGGGTCTCCAGCCCCCCAAACCCCCAAACCCCCACAAATCGTTGATTGGCCACCTCCGGCCAAAGGATCGCCCACATGGTGAAGTATCGACGGGGGTGGGGGCTGGAGGTCCAATGGACCTCCAGCCCACCCCAACTCCTCCCCCCCAGCGTTCTACTTAGAGTCCCTGGTGGTTCGTGGTGTGGTGTCGTGAACCCCCCCTCCCGACCCCCCTACCTTTTGTTGGAGGAGGGACGCAGCCTGCCTGCCTCCCTCCTCTTCTAGTCAGTCGACGCCCAAAATGGTGGCGCCCAGCCCCGCCTATTGCATCCTGGGATGCGCTGGGCGGGGCTACAGACCATGTAAGGGAGCGATTCCCCACCCCCGTCGATACATCACCGTGTGGGCGATCCTTTGGCCGGAGGCGGCCAATCAACGATTTGTGGGGGTTTGGGGGGCTGGAGACCCACCGATCCTCCAGCCCCCCCCCCCGTCGCTGGGTGGGAGGGTAGGACAGCGTTTTTCGGGAGGTGGCCACTGGATTTCTGTGGGTTCAGGGGGTGGGGGTGCTGGAGACCCACCGGATCTCCAGCCCTCCGTGAACATGGGGGGGGGGATCATCTGGGGGACCAGAGGTCCACCGGACCTCCAGCCCCCCGTTCGCGTTTGCTTTGGGGGGGAAGGGAGGCCTGCCAGCATGCAACTGCATGCTGGACAGGGCTCACCATTCCTCCCCAATGATCCGCAAAATCTAACGCCAGCTCGGAGCTGGCGTTGATTTTGCTGCAGCCAGCGACCCAATCTTTGGCGCGCTGGTCGCTGATCATTGGGGATGAATGCGTTAAGCGCCGATTAGCATGCATTTGCAAGCTAATTGCGCTAGAAGCCCTGTTTAGCATGCATTTGCAAGCTACTTGCGCTGACAGCCCTCGAGTGTGCTGTTTCAGGCGCTCGAGGGCTCTGATCATGGGTCAGCTTCAAACTCTGGCGTTAACAGCCTCTAGCGCCAGAGTTTGCTTTTGATCATGAAGGCCTTAGAGAGGGAGAGGAAGAGTTAGGATATGTCCATTACATTCTTTGGTTACGTTATGTCTCAGGTATCCAGGTTTTTTTATGTTGGGTCGGTGGGGTATGCTTTTCTGGAATGGTCTGTTTTTAGTGCTTTTCGGAAATTTAGGTGGTCGAGCGTAGTTTTTACTACTTTTGGCAATGCGTTCCATAGTTGTGCACTTAAGTAGGAAAAGCTGGATGCATAAGTAGATTTGTATTTGAGTTCTTTGCTGCTTGGGTAGTGGGGGTTTAGGTATGATTGTGCTGATTTAATGGTGTTTCTGGTTGGCAGGTCGATGAGGTCTGTCATGTATCCCGGGGCCTCACTGTAAATAATTTTATGAACTATCGTGCAAATTTTGAAAGTGATACGTTCTTTGATTGGAAGCCAGTGCAGTTTTTCTCAAAGTGGTTTGGCGCTGTCAAAACGCGTTTTTCCAAATATAAACCTAGCTGCTGTGTTTTGGGCGGTCTGAAGTTTCTTTATGATTTGTTCTTTGCATCCCGCATAGATTCCATTGCAGTAGCCTGCATGGCTTAGTACCATTGACTTATCAGGTTGCGAAATATTTCCCTCGGGAAGAATGGTTTCACGCATTTTAGTTTCCACATTGAGAAAAACATTTTCTTTATGGTGGATTTCACTTGGGTCTCTAGTGAGAGGTTCCGGTCAATGGTTACTCCGAGAATTTTCAAGCTGTCTGAGATAGGTAGAGTGTAGCCTGGGGTGTTAGTGGGTTTGTTTGTATGTATTGTATTGGGATGAGATGATGAGACAATGTGTTTTAGTTGAAATGCATTTACCCATGAGTTCATGATGTTTAAGCTGAGCTTGATTTCGTTGGTGATTTCTGCCAGATTGTATTTGTAGGGGATGTATAATGTAACATCATCAGTGTAGATGAATGAGTTAAGGCCTTGGATGGATAAGGCCTTGGCTAGTGGGGTTATCATTGTTGGATTATTTGTAGTAAATAATTAGCAGATTTTAGTACACACAGCTTCAGCTTTAGAAATGTTAATTTCTTTCTTCATCTCTCTCTCATTCACCCCTGAATAATTCACTGCTGAGTCACTTTAAAGTTGAAGTAACAAAACATCTGTTTACTCACAGTTTGCAGTTAGATTATAATCAGACAGGCTTATATATACATATTACTATACATTTGTATTATCAGCTCCTTCCATGTGCTTAGATGGTAATGGATGCTCACACCACCATAGATCCTCTCAGGTTAGGAGAGATCATGAGCTCCATGTGCTCCATGTGCTGCATCTGCTGCATCTGCTGCATCTGCTGCATCTAACCCCCACAGGAAGTTGCATAGCTGTGTGACCTCACTAAGTAATTCACATCAGAAGTCACAGAGTAATCACAGAGAAATAATAGGTGACAGGCAATGCATGTAAAATACAATTACATTCCAACAAACCCCTTCTCATGCATAACTGTCATGCAATTATTTATTCATACAAAGTCCAAGCTTTATACGCAGATTCACAAAATGTTCTCTGGGTAACGGTTTGGTCATGATGTCAGCTGTCATCTCACTGGTGTGACAATAGTGTACACTGATGACCCCTTCTTTCGCCAACTCTCGCACGTTGTGGTATTTCGTTGCGATGTGCTTGGTGCGTGACTGAACCTTGTCATTCTGTGACAGTCGGATGCAGCTCTGATTATCTTCCATTATCTGGATTGGTCTCTTTTCAGCTATTCCGAAATCCAGCAAAAGTTTTTCAATCCACATCAGTTCTCTGCACGCTTCCGATACGGCCACGTATTCAGCTTCTGTAGAAGACAAACTCACAATACTTTGTTTATGACTGGCCCATGAAATTTGTACATTTCCATACATAAACACATATCCACTTGTGGATTTATAATTAGAATGATCCCCTGCCCAATCTGAATCACAGTAACATATTAGTTTTGGATTACTATTGGCTGAAATCTTTAATTTACAATCAATGGTACCCTTTAAATACCTTACCATCCTTTTAACTGCAGTCCAATCTGATTTGGTAGGTGAGCTGACCCTTCTGCTCAAAATTCCTACTGCATTTGCTATATCAGCCCTGTATGTGGTAGCTAGATATAAAAGCTTACCTATGGCTGATCTATATTGGATGTTATCTGGTAAAGGTTCTCTTACTGTTTCATCCTTCAGAAAATCAGTGATCATGGGAGTGCTTACAACTTGGGCATCTTGCATACCTAAACTTTCAATAAGCTCATTTATTTTCTGCTTCTGGCTTAGAAGATAAGAACCATCATTTTGTTTCTCAATTTCTATACCAAGATAGTATGACACATTACCAAGTTCTTTTATCTCAACATTGAGGTTTAAATATTTTACAATGTCCTTGTACTCTTGCTCACTTTTGCTTGCAATGAGCAGATCATCAACAAAAGCTAAAATGTATGCATATTGTCCATTTCTGCACCTAGTGTACAAGCATTTATCTGCTTCACCTTGCTTAAAACCTAAATTTGTCAATATTTCATGCAATTTTTCATTCCAACATTCTGCACCTTGCTTTAATCCATAAAGACCTTTGTTTAATTTACACACTAGCTGTCTTTGTTTTGTATTTATGAAACCTGTTGGCTGTTCCATGTACAAGTCTTCAGTTATATCTCCGTGAAGAAATGCTGTTTTCACATCAATGTGTTTGACTTGCATGCCTTTTGAGACTGCAATGCTCAGAAGTGTTCTGATTGTCGTGTGTTTCACTACAGGTGCAAACACTTCATCAAAATCTTCTCCATATTTTTGAAGATATCCCTTGCCACTAATCTGGCTTTATACCTTTCCACTTTTCCTTGTGCATTCCTTTTTAACTTGAATACCCATTTGCATCCTATAGCTTTCTTGCCAGGAGGTAATTTTGTAAGAATCCAAGTATTATTTTTATCCAATGCATCAATTTCTTCTTGTGCAGCTTTATGCCATTCAGCAGCTTCTTCTGCTGGCATTTTCTCAATCTCATCCCATGTTAAGGGCTCTTGAGCTTCTGCTGACTTTGTTAGGTAAGACAGTCTTGGGGGTGGAACACCTTTGTTTTCCCTGGATGAGCGTCTGACAACAGGTTGGTCTGACCTTTCCGCATCCTCTAAATCTGAGAGTTCTTCTCCAATTGATTCCCCTTCTCCAACTGTACTGTCTTCTTCAATGATCCTTTCTGTGTCTGCTTCCTCTGCCTGTTCCTCGTTAGATACAGGTGAGTTGCTTTCAGACATCTGCCTTGGTATGGCATTTATATACACTGGCATGTCTATTATGGTTCTAGTTTCATATTCTGGATGATAAGGCTCATCTGGGATAATCCAGCCTTTATCAACCCTTTTGTTTTCATCAAAATATGTAACATGTCTTATGCCAACAATGCCAGTTTTCAGATTCAAAATTCTATATCCTTTGTGTCCTGGAGTATAGCCAACTAAGATGCCCCTTTCTGTTGTGGAATCCAGCTTATGCCTTCTTTGCTTTGGTATATGAGCATATGCTGTACTTCCAAATGTTCTTATGTGTGACAGGTTTGGCTTCCTACCATGCCATGTCTCATGTGGTGTGCGCTCAGCGCCTTTAGTTGGCATTCTGTTTTGTAGGTACACTGCTGTGAGAATGGCTTCCCCCCATAGTCTTTTAGGGAGATTGCTATCTGACAGCATACATCTGGTCATTTCCACAAGTGACCTAAATTTTCTCTCTGCAACAGAATTTTGCTCTGGTGTATAAGCTACTGTTGTGATATGCTGAATGCCTTCTTGTTCTAGAAATGTGCGCATGCTTTGTGAAGTGAACTCACCACCATTGTCGGTCTGAAGAACCTTTGGTTTTCTTTCAAATTTATTGCTCACCATGGCTACGTATTTCTTCAGCATGTCTGTGACTTGACTTTTTTCTTTCAGCAAATAGGCCACACAATATCTAGAGAAATCATCCAAGAATATTAGCACAAATCTGTTATTTCCCAATGATGGGATATTAAACGGTCCACATAAGTCACTGTGTATTAAGTCCAGCACTTTATTACTCCTATTTCCTGTGTATGCAGGAAATGAGGGTCTCACACCTTTTTGAGTAACACAGTCTATGCATTTCTCCATTTTACCAGCATCTGCACTTATCTGAATGCCGGTGGCCAGTTGCTTACTGTAAAGATCCTGGATCACCTTAGAATCACGATGTCCCAGGCGGCGATGCCAGATTTCCAGACTACATTTACCATCATTCTTCCTTACTTGCGCCATATGTGAGGCTTCACCTGAAATGTTCAGCTTATAAACATCATTATGCATAAAAGCTTCAGCATACACTTCATCATTTTTAGAGATTGTGCACTTACTGTTTTCAAAATGAATCGCAAATCCCTTCTTATCTAATGTAGATACACTAAGCATATTGCAAACTGCTTGGGGAATATACAAGACATCACTTACAGGAATTTCTTTAACTTCATTAGACACTTTGCATTTTAAGAATCCAATACCTTTTGCTTGGATCTTAGCAGTCCCTGCGTTTGCAGTTTTAAGAATTCCTTCTTCTGGACACATTTCCTGAAAGAAATTCTTACAATTGGTTAAATGGCATGTGCTCCCCGAATCCAAAATCCAAGTACTTTCATTTGAATTATTATTTACCATAGTCAAAGATTTTTCTGCCATTAGAAAGCCCTTGTGTTTATCTTTGTCCTTCATACATTTCCTGGTTTGAAAATTCTTTAGTTCCATTGGCTTAGGTGAGCTAGAGGGAGTGTTTTGTGTTTCCTTACACCATTTAGATACATGTCCCTCCTTTCCACATGAGTAGCAAATCAGCTTGCCCTTGGGTGGAGTTTTCCCATAGCTCCGCCTTCCTCTGTTCTTTGCCAAGAAATTTGTTTCATTTCTCTCTGACTTGCTTTGAGAACACATCTCCTCAGAATCATTTATTATGCATTCCTGCCTTAGTTTTGATGTTGTCTGTTCAAAAGATTGCCCTTCAATGGCCTCATTTACAGACCTAAAAACATCAAACTTCTTTGATAGTGAGGTAAAAGAAATGCTCTTTTCAATGCATCACACATGGGAATTCCAGAAAGTTCTAACTTTTGAAATGAAGACATAAGATGCATAATGTGATCATTACATTCACTTTTATCCCTTAATTTGGTTTCATTCAACTCTGCCAACCAAATTGGTTGCTGCTTTGCATATGTAGTTGCATACATAGTTCTCAGTTTATATAAAATGTCCTTTGGTGTATCTTTTCCCTCCACTAATATGGCTTGTTTCTCTGAGAGAGCTTCCAAAAGCATGCACTTCACATAATAGTTTGCATTGTCCCATTCAGCCATATTTTCAGCTGTTCTGTCTTGGTCTAAGCATATATTTAATCCTTTTGCTCGAAGGAGACATATGAATCTTAGTTCCCACTGCTGATAATTAAACTCAGTTAATTTTGGCACCTTGAGAGAATAGAAAAATGGTGAATTTCTTCCCTCAGCCATTTTCTTAGCCTTCTGTCTGCTGTGTGGGGGGAGAGAGAGACAGACTGAATCTTTCCTTTAAAACTTAAGAGAAAAATGTGGCCTTTTTTTCTGCCTGGTAATATTTCTCTTCTTTTTCAATTCCTGAGCCCTGGGCCCATAACCCTTTTGTTGGATTATTTGTAGTAAATAATTAGCAGATTTTAGTACACACAGCTTCAGCTTTAGAAATGTTAATTTCTTTCTTCATCTCTCTCTCATTCACCCCTGAATAATTCACTGCTGAGTCACTTTAAAGTTGAAGTAACAAAACATCTGTTTACTCACAGTTTGCAGTTAGATTATAATCAGACAGGCTTATATATACATATTACTATACATTTGTATTATCAGCTCCTTCCATGTGCTTAGATGGTAATGGATGCTCACACCACCATAGATCCTCTCAGGTTAGGAGAGATCATGAGCTCCATGTGCTCCATGTGCTGCATCTGCTGCATCTGCTGCATCTGCTGCATCTAACCCCCACAGGAAGTTGCATAGCTGTGTGACCTCACTAAGTAATTCACATCAGAGGTCACAGAGTAATCACAGAGAAATAATAGGTGACAGGCAATGCATGTAAAATACAATTACATTCCAACAATCATGAGGTTGAAGAGGATCGGTGATAATGGTGATCCTTGCGGTACTCCACAGTCTGGTTTCCAGGGTGACGATATGTTTGTGCTTGATTTC
Source organism: Microcaecilia unicolor (assembly GCF_901765095.1). Classification (NCBI taxonomy): domain Eukaryota; kingdom Metazoa; phylum Chordata; class Amphibia; order Gymnophiona; family Siphonopidae; genus Microcaecilia; species Microcaecilia unicolor. Next base: position 115,486,103 of record NC_044036.1, read on the forward strand.
ACTTGATATGTTCTGGTGGTTAGAAAACCCTTGATCCAAATAAGAGTATTTCCACCAATTCCAAAGTAATCTAGGCGTCTTATCAGTATATTATGATTAACCATGTCGAACGAACTGGACATGTCAAATTGGAGGAGAAGAATGCTTTTGCCTATTGCTATTTCCTGCTTGAATTTAGTTAGGAGAGTAAGTAGTACTGTTTCGGTGCTGTGTAGGGGGCAAAATCCTGATTGTGACTCATGTAGTATAGTGAATTTGTTTATGTAATCATTAAGTTGTTTGGTTACCAGTCCTTCCATTAGTTTGACTACTAATGGGATAGAGGCTACTGGGAGGTAGTTGGTGATGTCACATTATAGACTAACCAAGGTGCCACCTGCCTCGATCAATTTTGTTACACCAGACTAACCAGCTACCACTTTTAAAATGTTTTATCAAGGAATACATCATTATCACCGCTATCCTAGGACACTTAAGAAAGGATACCCCAAATTTTAGTACAAGCATTGCAGGAAATGAAGGGGGAGAAATTTTCCCTACTTGTATGTCAAATTAAAAAACACATATGCTCAAAATATTGAAGGGACCCCTGTGATGAAACACCTAGTACCCACTCAGTGATAACCCTGTGGCCACCTGGAGGGTGTCCCCCCAGCACTGCTCAGGTCCACATGCCACTTGTGCTCTACACAAGTACCCTCCACCCCACCGACTTGGTCTTACTTTCCTCTGGGCAAGTCTCCCACTCTGAAGTTATTTCCCAGTGATTTCTAGGTTACTGGGGCCACACTCTCAGGGGTCCCACAGCTCCTGGAAAGCACCCACAGACCCAATACACAAACCACCAGGATTCTTAGTTCAGGACAGCAAAGGTAATAAACTTTAGGTTTATTATCACAGAACTTGAACAGTGAACTATATAAAACAGATGGAAAAGTAACAGGCAATAATAGGTAACTGACTATGGATCAATTATAAAACTAAACATTTGTCTACTACCTAAGTAGTATCTGGGGAATTCAGGAAATATAACTGCTCACAGGGCCTCAGAGAAGAGATCTTTTTCTCTCCTCTCCCTGAGACAACAAAATTACCTCACACTTAGGCGAGAAAATACTGTCACTTCTAAAACAGCTTTACGAAGAAAAACAGTCACCATCTGCTGGCCAAACAAGGGAAATGCACTGCATGAAATATTATTAGAGTTCACAGGCTGAAAAACCCACAGTTTCGCTGCAACCCCAAAATACAAATATTTTTTCTTTATTATGCCTGGTTGCTCTGAAATAATTTGCGTTATTATACACAATCTCCAAGAAATAAATTTTAAAATGTGGTGCTGGGAGCTGATTGTTGCACCTCTCCACGTTTTGAATGGATCTTACCTGATATACAAATATAGAACAAGGCAGTACAGAAGGACCTCCATAGAGTCTGCCCGGTTTCTTTCTTAGTGGGTCCATTAGAAAGACCCCAGTCAATCTTTATAGTTTTCCCTTCACTTATCTGCAACAGGGACCCCTCTGCTCTTTTCTTCTACACTGATTCCTTGGGAAAGATTTCTCAGATTAGTCCTTCTCAACCACTGCAGTCTACTAATCTTCAAAACAATCTGCAAAAATACCTGTGGTGAGAAGCCTGGGGATCTTATGCAATGTTTGACAGTTTGGTGTGCAAGATGGGAGGATCCAGGTTCTGATGTCTTAAATTAAAATGCTACTTGGTTGGGTGTAAGAACCGCTATTTAATTTCAAACTCACAAAATAAACCCTACTCTAAACTTTACAGAAATAACCAATTTCAGTCTTCCCAAGAATCTCTTCTACTAAGGTGTAACTGTGCTGCATTGGTTTCCCTGCCTGGTTCATGCAGGCTTCCTTATGAGTCAGTTTCCCTGTCTATAGGTTCAAGGATCGACCCTGTGACTGACCTTCTGTTTGTAAAGTCCCTTCCCGGTTTTCTGTGTAGGGTAAAGCTCCATTTAAATGAATGTAAAGTTTTTGGATCCTAGAAAGCGGGGGGGGGGGGGGGGGGGGGGGGGACATTCTCCTGTGTGATTAGATTCTTTAATCACCTGCTCCTGTACCCTGCTTAAATGGAAGAGGCTGTGGGTGTAAGAAGCAGTGGAGGAGGCCAGCGAAGATGAGTCAGGGGATGGGCTGTGGGCTGCTGAGCCCCTTCAACTGCCAGCTGCAGGGAGGGTGACAGCAGAAAGAGCAGCAGAGGCAGCAGTGCCACCACCCATTCCTACTCCCTCTGTTGTTGCAGGAGCAGGAGTACCCCTATGGCTGCTGCCTCTAATAAGTGTCCCTCTGGGACACTTTTAGATACTGCCATTTGGGTACCCATGCCCAAAAGTTCACACCAATGAGTATATGCGCCCAAAAGTTCTGCTTCATCTCCTCCCCTACTTAGCAGCAAATGTTGTGTGGCCTGCAGCTGCCACCATTCCAGCATCAGGTCTAATGACCAATAGCAATCTTGTCATACAAGGAGATGTGTTGGCAAGCTATAAACGTGGTCTCAGGGGACAGCAGTACCTTTCTAAGTATCTGTAGTATCAGTGCATTTGATGTGGCTGCAATGGTTAAAGAGGCTCCTCCCTCAAGTATGTCAGTGCTTTGGTGAGAACTGCCACAATTTTAGCTGAGGGAACTTCAGAGCGAATAGAAGGGGGACAAATCCTTTGATGGGGTGGCTGCAGATCTGGGTCTATAATGGTTTTCCCCCCAAATTAGTTTTGCTAATACATAAAGACCTTCTGCCTCTGGAAAGCATGGTGACATGAGTCTGGCAAAGTCTTTGCTTTCATTGCTGTAGCCCAAAGAGGACTTTGGAGGATCTGATTGATGTTTGGGGTCTCTGGCTCCCTAACTGTATGGGAAAAGCCTGCAGGGGTTCTGGCAGAGCTAGAGGAGGAACCTCTCGAAGAAGGGGACATTCCTCGTGAAGAGAATACAGCAGTAGTTCATAGTTTTCATATGGACAAGGTGGTGATCTTAATCTTGCAAGTGATCTCGGTATTAAAGATCTCAGAGGAACACCCATCAGTAGATGACGCCATAGAGCAGTGTTTCCCAAGTCTGGTCCGGGAATACTCCTTGTTAGTCAGTTTTTCAGGATATCCACAAGAATATGCATGAAAGAGATTTGCATATAACGGAGGCAGTGTATGCAAATCAGGTTCATGCATATTCATTGTGGATATCCTTAAAACCTGACTGGCAAGGGGTACTCCAGGACTGGACTTCGGAAACACTGTCATAGAGAATCCATTGCTTGAGTGGATCAAGAAGCCAGGCAAGGCCTTCTCTGTCCACTGTGTGATCAAGGGTATGTTTGTGGGAAACACTGGATGCCAGGCTGAAGATGGGTAAGTCAGGTCCATAGCCAGTTGTACTAAGTGCGCATGGAAGAGAAGGAGAAGTTGTGCCTTCCAAATGTGGATGCCTTGGGTTGGCCATAACCAAGAAGATGACTATTCCAATGGAGGGAGGCGCCGTACTTAAGGATACACAAAACTGGTGAATGGAGGGCCTGTAGAAGAGTCATTTGAGGTGTCAGCACTGACCTTGCAAGCAATAAACTATGGTGGCTGTGTGACCCATGTATATCTGCAATGGACAGAAATTACCAGATGGGTCCTCGGCAGGGCCCTTAGAAGGTCTCTCAAAGACGTACATAAGAATTGGATTCTGAATTATTAGCAAGAGCATGGCAGATACTCTTATTTATTTTGTCATTCCCAAGAAGGAGAGCATGCTCCGTTCCATCTTCTACTTGAAGCAGGCCTTGAGGATCCCACAGTTTCATATGGCGACACTGTGGATGGTGATCATAGCCACCCATCGGGGAAAAGTTTTAAATTTCCTAGATTTCATAGAGGTTTATTTACATATCCCCATTTTGGAGGAACACTAATGGTATTTATGTTATGCCATCTTTGGGGAGCAGTTCCATTTTTTAGCATTTCCATTCCAGATGGCTACTGTACTGAGGGCATTTACCAAGGTAATGGTGGTGGCGGCGGCGGCTGTGCTTTGGAAGAAGGGGGTGCTAGATTTCCTGAATATGGATGACTGGTTGATCCAGGTAACGTTCTACAAGGAAAGCGAGGTTTCAATGACTCAGGTGACAGCCTTTCTGCATGAGTTGAGCTGGGTCATTAATTTTGCTACAACCAAATTGATCCTAAGCCAGTCTCTGGAGTATTTAGGTTCAAGGTTTGACACTGCAGGTACAGATCCTCTTGGTGAGTCAGCCCAGGGCCTGGAATTACCTTCAGGTTCTGGGTTTGATGGCCAGGTACTGTAGGCGAGGGCCCATATAAGACCATTATAGATATCCCTCCTGTCACTGTGGTCTGTTCAATTCCAGGATTTTTGGGGAGTGGTCTAGCACAGTAGTTGAAGGATGCCAACCTGAGGCAAAGAGTGGATTTGGAATCTCTAGAGTGGACAATTGTGATGACAGCCATGAGCTTCTCTGGATGCAGAACCCATTGTCTGATGCAGGATAGAACAATCCTGATTATTTTGGGTGAGATTCAAGCTTCTGCTACCTACCTGATTATTAGAAATATGGTGTCTTTAAGCCACATGTAAAAACTGCATATTTTTTCTACTCTAGCTAAGAGATTTCCAACTTAAGATGCTGCAATAAGAGCATATTTACTGCATATTTTTGTTTTAGGGATAGTCTTCTGCATGTTTTCATTCTGTGACCCCTAGTAGATATGGAGACGTATTTTCAAAGCACTTAGACTTACAAAGTTTCATAGTAACCTATGGAACTTTGTAAGTCTAAGTACTTTGAAAATGAGCCCCATGGTGGCTCTACTTTGGTCCAGAAGGCTATGGTATAGTGATGTCATGAGACTGAAGGCAGGAGATTCCTTACCATTTCTGGAAACAATGTGCCTTCTGCTTCAGGGGCCAATTTATATGTTGCACTCATTTCAGTTCTGTTTTACAAACCCAGTCTTCATAGGGAATGATTTCTTAAGAGAGGATATTCTGGTTGGGTGACTTCACCACCACTGCAATCCAGGAAGCAGTCAACTTCTTTGTACATATCTAGGTATGGCAAGTGTTTGAGGCTTGGTGCCAGGAATAGGGTGTTAACCAAGGCAGTTTGATAATAGAAGATGGCATGATGTCATAAGGCTGAAGCAGGTCTCCACCCAGTCCACCCAAGGAGGTTTTAATTCTCCCTAATGTAGGGTTATTATATGGCTCCAGAAAAAGGAGGACAGATTGAGCCAGTCTGGGTTTTACTTCCATTGCTTTCAATGGAAGCAAAACCTGGATTGGATCTATGTGTCCTCCTTTTTTCTGGAGCCATATGGTAACCCTAACCCAATGTATCCACCACCATCTTGGTACACCAAAAACAATGAAATTGATGGGACAATAAGTTCTGCCTACTGGCTTCTGCCCATATAATGGGCCAGATAGGCTCATGCCATCTCCTGTTATCAAACTTCCTTGGTGTTAACTCATGTTTGTTGCTTCTGGACATTTTGGCCTTTCTCCAGGATAGTCTTAAGAAGGGATCAGCCTTGAATTTCTTGAGGATTCATTCCTTGAGCAGCCACCATCGTGTGTTTATAGAAGGTTGGTGCAGGGTTGGCCTATTATGACTCAACCAAATATCTCAGGCCCCCTCAGTGTTCTGTGATGTATCCTTGGGATCCTAATCTTGTGCTTTTGGCTCTTGTGAAAGCTTCTTTTCAGCCTGCTGTATTTTGGAGATATCTCTGAAGGATATTAGGTTAAACATGGTGTTTCTCAAGGGCAATCAGTTAAGCTTGAAGGATCTCAGTAAATGTTTCTTGTTGGGAGCCTTTCCTAGTGATATCTGAGGTGATGGCAGCAATTCATCCAATTCCTTTCTTTTTACCCAATGTCATGTTGTCATTTCACATTAATTAGTCTGTATTTCTTCCAGTCATAGGCGCCGACTCTGTGGGTGCTGTGGGTGCTTGAGCACCCCCAATATTTTGAAACCCGCCCCGCCCCCCGCCGTACCTTTAAATATTATAGTTTTGCTGGAGTCGCGGGCAGCCGGCATTGAAGACATCGGCAGGCTTACGCCGGTTCCAGCAGCCTTCCCTTCCCTCGTTGCAAGTCGGATGATGGCTCCGCCCTCGTAGAAACAGGAAATACGTCAGAAGAGGGCGGAGCCATCATCCGACTTGCAACGAGGGAAGGGAAGGCTGCTGGAACCGGCGTAAGCCTGCCGATGTCTTCAATGCCGGCTGCCCGCGACTCCAGCAAAACTATAATATTTAAAGGTACGGCGGGGGGGGGGGCAGGAAGGGCAGACGGGAGAGGAGAGGAGGGTTGCTGCACATGGTGGAAGAAGGGGAGAGGAGGGTTGCTGGATGGAGGGAAGGGGAGAGGAGGGTTGCTGGATGGAGGGAAGGGGAGAGGAGGGTTGCTGGACATGGTGGAAGAAGGGGAGAGGAGGGTTGCTGGATGGAGGGAAGGGGAGAGGAGGGTTGCTGGACATGGTGGAAGAAGGGGAGAGGAGGGTTGCTGGATGGAGGGAAGGGGAGAGGAGGGTTGCTGGACATGGTGGAATAAGGGGAGAGGAAGGTTGCTGGATGGAGGGAAGGGGAGAGGAGGGTTGCTGGATGGAGGGAAGGGGAGAGGAGGGTTGCTGGACATGGTGGAAGAAGGGGAGAGGAAGGTTGCTGGATGGAGGGAAGGGGAGAGGAGGGTTGATGGACATGGTGGAAGAAGGGGAGAGGAAGGTTGCTGGATGGAGGGAAGGGGAGAGGAGGGCTGCTGGACGTGGTGGAAGAAGGGGAGAGGAGGGTTGCTGGATGGAGGGAAGGGGAGAGGAGGGTTGCTGGACATGGTGGAAGAAGGGGAGAGGAGGGTTGCTGGATGGAGGGAAGGGGAGAGTAGGGTTGCTGGACATGGTGGAATAAGGGGAGAGGAAGGTTGCTGGATGGAGGGAAGGGGAGAGGAGGGTTGCTGGACATGGTGGAAGAAGGGGAGAGGAGAGGGCAGGGGAGAGGAGAGTTGCTGGATATGGGTAGATGGAGGGGAGGGTAGGGGGGAGAGGAGGGTTGCTGGACATGGAGGGGGAGGGAGGAGTGAGGAAGGAGATGAGATAACAGAAAAGGAAGAGAGTAGAAAAACTGCACATGGATGAAGAAAATAGGCAAAAGCTGGATCCACTGGACAGTCAAGTTTGCGGAGGACCCAGCTTTTACTTACGGATGTAGGACAAGAAATGAAGAAGAAAGGCGGAAAGTAAACAAATAAATGGAAAGGAAGCCCTGGAAACGGAGTTAAGAGGACAGATAGCAGCAGAATCGGATACTGGGCCAGCACAATCAGAAAAACAAAGTCACCAGACAACAAAGGTAGAAAAGATCATTTTATTTTCATTATAGTGTTTGGAATATGTCCACTTTGAGAATTAGGTGTTCAACATTAAAAGTTTATTTACTTATTTATGACATTTTATCCCACATTAAACATGAATTAGGATGTTTTGTGGCTCTACATGAGAATTGTGATATTATGATCCCTTGTTTCAATATTGTTGACGGTCTACATTTTCCGTATGGGTGGTATATTGGTGTATTAGGTTCTGCCCAGTGTAATATTTATGGTACAGTAAGGTTCAGAGTGTGGTTTTGCACAAAGTTGTGCATAGTGTTTTGCAGTTGAGCGATTGTGGTTAGTATATGCTTTGAGCAACCACTTTATTCTTTGACATATGATACATAGCTAATATCTAAATTTAATAAAAGGTATTAATTGTGACATTTATTTTTTTTTTCTGTGTGTGATCAGACAATTATGGATTTAAGCTCCACCTCTGGCCCCACCCCTAACCCCACCCCCTTTAGCCTCCCCAAACAGTTGGGCCACCGACCGCCTATGAACGGCAGTGAAACAAGAAGAGTACAGCTGGCTCTGTCTTCAGCTTCTCCTTCCCTCTCAGCGTCCCGCCCTTGCATAAACAGGAAATGAGGGCGGGACCACAGCTGAGCTGAGAGGGAAGGAGAAGCTGAAGACGGAGCCAGCTGTACTCTTCTTGTTTCACTGCCGTTCACTCGGGTAAAATTAGTTTTAACTAGTCAAGGCTTTTTGATTTCATATTTTGATGTCACATAAATCAGTTAAAACAAGCTGATAGTTTAATGCATTTTAAATTAAATATGTTTTTTTTAGACAACAGTAAAATATTTACAAGGGTGTGAAGACTTTTGCACGGCCCTGTATCCTCCACCCCTCTAACTGTCCTGACCTGAGGAAAGAGGTTTTGGCCTTTGAAAGCTAATTGAAAAATGTATTTAGTCCACTAAAATGATATATTTTCCATTTTTTGTTGTATTTGTATTTGTTAACCTATAGTATAGTGATTGAAATATGTCAGTTTTTGAAATTTGCATCTCTTTATATTTGCACAGTATAGGGGGACTGAGGGGTGGGACTGTTCAGGGAAGAAGTCCTGGTGCAGGTTGCAGGCAGCCTATGAGCGGTGCTGCCACTGCCTAGGTGAAGACTGCAGTAGACAGAATTTTAAGGTATTGGGGGGGGGGGGGGGACGCACTGCTTGTAAAAAAAAAAAAAAAAATTCAGCACCCCCAATCATTTTGAAAAGTTGGCTCCTATGCTTCCAGTGTTTCAGTCAGAAGAGTGTCAAGGGTCTTCAAGAAATGTGCATCTGTTGGACAACCCAGAAGAGTTAAGGCATTGTTGAAAATATCAGTGGCTCATTGGGTAAAGGAGGCCATCCATTCAGTGTACATTCTTCATGGTTATACAGTTCCTGCAAGTTTGTGGAAGGTGTTGTACTTGAAAAGGCAGACTTTGTCTTGGATGGAGTTTGGCTTAATCTTGCCACAGAACATTTGCAGGGCAGCCACTTGGTTATCTTTGCTTTTCTTTGTGTAGCATTACAGATTAGTGGAGGAGTAGCCTAGTAGTTAGTGCAGTGGACTTTGATCCTGGGGAAATGAATTTGATTCCCACTGCAGCTCCTTGTGACTCTGGGCAAGTCACTTAGCCCTCCATTGCCCCTGGTACAAAATAAGTACCTGAATATATGTAAACTGCTTTGAATGTAGTTGCAAAATACCTCAGAAAGGCAGTATATCAAGTCCCATTTCCCTTCATGCTAGACAGGACACAGCTTGAGGGGCAAGAATGTAATAGGCAGGTTTGTCCAGGCCCCTCACGTGTTAGATACCGCTTTAGTACTTCGCATACATCTGGAAGGACAAAGAGAAAGCTGAATTAGGTCCTTCAAGTCCTGTCTAGGACCTGAACATTTGTCCTGCAGAATAGATCTATGAAAGAGAAGTGACAGATTTTAGAACTTGAGAGGGACTAGTGCCATTTGCCTCCAGTATTGTGTTACCACTTAGTTATTGATCAATGTGCCAGAATCTGGCTTGTTTTCAGTTTTCTTTCCCCTCATTTCTTTTAGGGGGAGGGGGGATATACTGTTTTATTATAGAAATAGTGGCTGGATCTGGGCTGCCCAGGACCCTATATAGGGTGATGTCATCAAAACCAGTAGTTCTCATTCCCCCTCTGCTGGTAGGAGAGATTAGACTTACACATCAGAACTGGTATAGAAAGAGTTAAAGAAAGGATATTAGCAGGTAAGACCTAATTTCCCCTTCAGAGATACCCAACAGAATACTAATGCGTAATACTGAGTAACTGCAAACATCTCAGATTTTCTTCCTCTTTCTTATCTTTACATTTTGCAGTACTTTTGCAAGCATTCTTTTCTGTTTGTATTTTACATAAATAAACAAATTACTAAAATATCTTTGCATAAACCCCTGGATTTGATAAAGGTCGCCCAAATTTGGGTGCAGATCCCAGATCAGCGCCCAAACTAATTAGTTGATGGGATCCAATGATTTAATTATTGGCACTAACAAGCACTTAATTGGCACTAATTATGGTTTGTGCATTGCTCTGGCTACACACTATTCTGTAACAATGGGCGCTTAAATTGGGATCGCGCCCAACTCAAAAGGGGGTGTGGCCATGGGAGGGGCATGGGAGGGTCAGGGGCATTCACAAAAGATGAATGCAGTGTACAGAAGAAAGTGGATCTGTGCCCAATTGGCATACCAGGGTTCATACCAGGTTTCAGCTGGTTTAAGTCCTTGCACTCAAAGTTGAGTGCCAAATTTGGCACAGAGTGCTCATGTCAAAGCGCCCTTTATAGAATAGTGTTGAGTGCTGAATTTTTAGTGGCATTATTTGTAGAATCTGGCCCAAAATATATACGTAGTTTTGAAACTGAAGGCTTTAATAAGCTTGACTACTTTTGAATCTATTATTTGTTTGAATCTTCCCAGCTGGTATCTTACATCCCAATATTTCCATGGAACCAGCATCAGGAGAAATGACCGAAGGACAAACCCTTGTAATCAGATGCTCCATTATCGAAGTCTATGAGAGATTAACGTTCATCCTGCACCACATCTCAAATGGCTCAGGATCCTTGCTGATTAATTCAGAATCCAATGGTTCTACAGTGTTTACCTTGACAGGAAGCAATTCTACTGGAAATTACACCTGTCAGTATGTGGCACATGTTGGGGGACAGAGCTTCCATTCTCCACACAGTCAGACTCTTCAGGTCACTCTGCTTCCTTCCTCCTCAGGTACAATCACTTTCTTTGAAAAGAATGTTATCTTTTTTTTTTTAATCTGTATTTATGCATACCAAATAATATATAATTAGAACCATAATTAAAATGATCTTCACTACAAATTAATGTTCTATGTAATATCTCTCAATTTACTATGGGCTTAAGCATTCTTTGATAACTATAGCAATTAAGTGATTATGGCTATACAAAACCATTAAGAGAGTCATTTACTAATGGTTAATATATGCTGTTAGTAAATAACCCCTAAGTAGTTAAAAATACACGGAAATACGCTTACAGAGAAACGTTGTAAATGATGGCAGAAAAAGACAAAGGCCTATATTTTAGATATGTTGAACAGACTTGAACAGAGACATCCAGGTCAACTTGATTCCCCTTATATTCTCCCAGCAGTTTACAAAAATCTGCTGAACACAGATGCTTTTGTAAAATATGTATAAGGACATGAAGGAGTGCACATTTATTTCCTGGCACATATAGTGGAAGCAGCATTTTATATATTTCCACTTGCATAAAGAGTGCATCATCCACTTATAAATAGTACTAAAAACAGTGTATGCAATTTAATTGAACGTGCTAATTAGCGCTGATAATTAGCTTGTTAGCAAGCAATTATTGGCACTAATTTGATTTTGTTGAAATGTACACGTGTATATTTAGGCGCTAGATCTGCACCTACATTTTACGTGTGAGTCCAAAAAGGGGGCAGAGAAATGAGAGGGTCAGCAGGTGGATTGGGTGCACTCCTAGAATTTACACTCATAATTATAGAATAAAGGGGATCCGCACCTAATTTAGGTATGAGGATTTGCACCATGTTTCAATTGGCGCAAATGGCTGCTCCAAAAAGTTAGGTGTGATTCCCAGGTGTAAGCACTAATCTATAAACCGCACCTTACTTTAAGCGAGGTTTATAGAATGGGGGGGGGGGGGGGGGGGGTTGGTGCTGACCTTTTAGGCACCATATAAAGAATCTAGCCAGTAATGTGCTGGCACTTCCACCTCTAGCCAGTTCATTTTCTAAACCTAAACATTTAAGGGCCACCAATTAATTAGTTAGGCCACAGTTGGTGTTTGTTGGTTTTGAAGGTAGAAATAAACAGGAGATTAAGATGAATTACTCATTTAGGGGCCCTTTTTCTAAAGCTTAGTGCGCGCTAATGGACATTGTTATGTGCTAAATTCCATGCAGCATTAGTGTACACTAATTCTTGTTAGTGCACACTAGGTTTTAGCAAAAGGGCCTAGTAGTCCCTTATGTAAAGTCCTGGCTGAAACGATGTATGCTTTTGAACTGGTGGAAAATCTGACTGAAATGTTTTTTACTTAGACATGTATTCTCTATGTATAATGGAGAGTACACATGTAGATTTTTGGCCCACTCAAGCCATGCCCAAGCCATGAGTATGGCTTGTGTGACCTACATGTGTAAATTTAGATAGACATGGGGAAGCTGCTGCTTGCCCCAGAATTCGTAGCATGGAATTTTGCTACTAATTGGGTTTCTGCTAGGTATTTGTGACCTGGATTGGCCACTGTTGGAAACAGGATACTGGGCTAAATGGACCATTTGTCTGACCCAGTATGGGTATTCTTATGTACTTCTGTTATGTTCTTAAAATATCAACGTAGCTACAAATACCACTCTAATGTGAACTAAAGGAGGAAAATGGCACTTATTACACAATATAACAGGAGGCTATCCACTAATATTCAACATATCGCCAGCTAATTTTGGCAGCCAAATTAGGCTGCCGAAATTGCAGGCCTTTCTTTGGCTGGTTTCAACTAACTGGCCAGCATTGAATATTGACTTTTTTTTAAACATTTGTACCCCGCGCTTTCCCACTCATAACACGTTCAATGCGGCTTATACAGTGGTGGAAATAACTATTTGATCCCTTGCTGATTTTGTAAGTTTGCCCACTGACAAAGACATGAGCAGCCCATAATTGAAGGGTAGGTTATTGGTAACAGTGAGAGATAGCACATCACAAATTAAATCCGGAAAATCACATTGTGGAAAGTATATGAATTTATTTGCATTCTGCAGAGGGAAATAAGTATTTGATCCCCCACCAACCAGTAAGAGATCTGGCCCCTACAGACCAGGTAGATGCTCCAAATCAACTCGTTACCTGCATGACAGACAGCTGTCGGCAATGGTCACCTGTATGAAAGACACCTGTCCACAGACTCAGTGAATCAGTCAGACTCTAACCTCTACAAAATGGCCAAGAGCAAGGAGCTGTCTAAGGATGTCAGGGACAAGATCATACACCTGCACAAGGCTGGAATGGGCTACAAAACCATCAGTAAGACGCTGGGCGAGAAGGAGACAACTGTTGGTGCCATAGTAAGAAAATGGAAGAAGTACAAAATGACTGTCAATCGACAAAGATCTGGGGCTCCACGCAAAATCTCACCTCATGGGGTATCCTTGATCATGAGGAAGGTTAGAAATCAGCCTACAACTACAAGGGGGGAACTTGTCAATGATCTCAAGGCAGCTGTGACCACTGTCACCACGAAAACCATTGGTAACACATTACGACATAAAGGATTGCAATCCTGCAGTGCCCGCAAGGTCCCCCTGCTCCGGAAGGCACATGTGACGGCCCGTCTGAAGTTTGCCAGTGAACACCTGGATGATGCCGAGAGTGATTGGGAGAAGGTGCTGTGGTCAGATGAGACAAAAATTGAGCTCTTTGGCATGAACTCAACTCGCCGTGTTTGGAGGAAGAGAAATGCTGCCTATGACCCAAAGAACACCGTCCCCACTGTCAAGCATGGAGGTGGAAATGTTATGTTTTGGGGGTGTTTCTCTGCTAAGGGCACAGGACTACTTCACCGCATCAATGGGAGAATGGATGGGGCCATGTACCTTACAATTCTGAGTGACAACCTCCTTCCCTCCGCCAGGGCCTTAAAAATGGGTCGTGGCTGGGTCTTCCAGCACGACAATGACCCAAAACATACAGCCAAGGCAACAAAGGAGTGGCTCAGGAAGAAGCACATTAGGGTCATGGAGTGGCCTAGCCAGTCACCAGACCTTAATCCCATTGAAAACTTATGGAGGGAGCTGAAGCTGCGAGTTGCCAAGCGACAGCCCAGAACTCTTAATGATTTAGAGATGATCTGCAAAGAGGAGTGGACCAAAATTCCTCCTGACATGTGTGCAAACCTCATCATCAACTACAGAAGACGTCTGACCGCTGTGCTTGCCAACAAGGGTTTTGCCACCAAGTATTAGGTCTTGTTTGCCAGAGGGATTAAATACTTATTTCCCTCTGCAGAATGCAAATAAATTCATATACTTTCCACAATGTGATTTTCCGGATTTAATTTGTGATGTGCTATCTCTCACTGTTACCAATAACCTACCCTTCAATTATGGGCTGCTCATGTCTTTGTCAGTGGGCAAACTTACAAAATCAGCAAGGGATCAAATACTTATTTCCACCACTGTATATTATATACAGGTACTTATTTGTACCTGGGGCAATGGAGGGTTAAGTGACTTGCCCAGAGTCACAAGGAGCTGCCTGTGCCTGCAGTGGGAATTGAACCCAGGTGCCCAGGACCAAAGTCCACCACACTAACCACTAGGCCACTCCTTGAAACCAGCCAGAAATAAACCAGATATTCAATGTTGGTCACTGGAAATGGCCCGGCATTGAATATCTGGGCTCAGCACCAACTGCAAGAGGCAGCTGCCTACCTCCCATGGTCTGAATATCTTCCCCTCATAAAATGCCAGCGCTAAAAAGCACTTTCCATGGAATTCTATATATTGCGTCTTAATTTCCATGTGGAAATCAAAGCATATTCTATAACAATGCATGTAACTTAATTGTTTAACTAGCTAATCAGCGCTAATTGGATGTTAAGCAATTATCAGCACTAATTGGCATTAAGATTATTTACATGCACAAATTGCTAAGCATATTCTGTAATGTGGTGTATGTAAATTCTAAGTCACATAAGGGTCCTCTTCCTAAGGTGCGCCGAAAAATGGCCTGCGCTGGTGTAGACGCGTGTAAAAAATGAAATTACCAGCTGGGCCATGCGGTAATTCAAAAGTAATGCACATAAGATGCATGTACGCACCTATGCGGCTTAGTAAAAGGGCCCCATAGTTGAAAAGGGGCTGTGGGGCATGGGCGTTTCTAAAATCTATGCGCATTGTTATGGAGTACACCCGCTCTGTGCCTAATTTAGGCATCGGGATTCACACCAAGTAAAATATGGCATAAATGGCCTTAACTAAATTTGGTTATGTGGCGAAGCGCATGGCGTAATTCTGTATACCGCACAGAAATTTAAGCCTATTCTATCAAAATTTAGGCATACTATAGAGAATACTACCAGGTGTATTTTTTTCCATGCGGAATTTTCAGGCGCCATATATAAAATCTAGCACCTTTTAGGTGTAAAAATCTATCATAGGCATAAAAACCGCCTCTAAGTATTTTTTTTAAATAGTGTAAAAGTGACACATTTTAAAATTCATTATTTCTATTTTTGAATATAAAATGCTTCCAAACTTAGTCCAATAAGTAAATCTCTGTCCTATTTTTAATGGAGTTCTGTTTCATTTTATTATAGGGCTATTATGCATTGTTTATCACCCTGATTTGCTGTGCAACTAGGGCAGTTTTAGCAAATCTCCTAATAAACATAAATAAATAAATACCTTTGGGGCATACATACTTGGTTCTTTATATTTCATCTTGTATGGCTTTTTGCTACAGACTATACTCCTTGTGTGTTGTCTAAATCAATTCTAAGCTACTTGAAAAGGCTACTTTACAACAACTGCAAGACTTTTTAGATGAGAATAATATCCTAGATATGCCTCAATTTGGCTTTAGGTTGAAACATTCGACTGAAACTCTTTTGATCTCAGTATTTAACTCCATTCTTACTGATTTTGAGCTAGGTACACAACACTTTATGGTGATTTTAGATATTACGGCTGCTTTTGATACTATTCATAATGATCTTTAGCTAAATTATATTAGATCTTTGGATATTGATAATACAGCATTAACTTGATTTAAGTCTTTTTATCACCATGCTGCTTTCATGTTCAAAAAGAGTTTGATCAGTCGGATTGGAAAATCCTTTCTGCTGGTGTTCTGCAAGGTTTGGAGATGTTGGAACACACATAGAGGGGCATTTTCGATAGAACATCTAAATCAGAATTTGGACATTTTACAAAAACGTCCAAATTCTGAACAGGAAAGCAGGTCATTTTTCAAAAAGATAGATGTCTATCTTTTGTGTTCGACAATACTATGGACGTCTTGTGATTTGGATTTTATTTTTGGTCCATTTTCGAATAAAAAAAACGTCCAAATGCAAAATATCGAAAACAGAGGAGTGCCTTAATGGTTAGTGCAGCAGGCTTTGATCCTGGCAACATGGGTTCAATTCCCACTGCTGCTCCTTGTGACTTTGGGCAAGTCAAATGCACAAGGGGCATTTTTGGATATGACATCTAAGACTGAATTTGGACGTTTTTTGTAAAACATCCAAAATCAGAACAGAAAAGGTAATTTTCTACAAAAAAAAGTCTATCTTTTCCTTTTGAAAATGCTGTTTGGAAAAACGTTTTGTGATTTGGATGTTTTATTTTTTGATCCATTTTCAAACAAAAAAAACATCCAAATGCAAAATGTACAAAATACACAAGAAAATCCACAATAGAGTGAAACCATTCACATGTTCTAAGTGTGGGAAAAGCTTTGTTTGTACTGTAAATCTCAAAGTACATCAGAAAGTCCGCACAGGAGAGAAACCATTTGCATGTATAGAGTCTGGTAAAAGCTTTGGTCAGAAGATAAACCTCACAATGCACCAGAGAATATACACAGGAGTGAAACCATTTACATATCCTGAGTGTGGTACAAGCTTTGGTTGGAAATAAAGCCTCACACGGCATCAGAGAATCCACACAGGGATGAAACCATTTACATACACTGAGTTGGTAAAAGCTTCAGTTGCATTGGGACAGGTAATTAGAGAATGTACACTCTTGCTATGAAGTATAGAAAAATAGTACTCTGGTATTTAGATATATGTAATGAGACCTCCTTTTCATCTATAGATCTGAATTCAAATCCCAAACCTAATGATAAACAATAGACACAAGGCTCAGATGTTATTAAAAAAAATAGAAAGCTTGGCGTCAGGTAGAATAGTGGAAAAGTGGCATCCCAGGAAAGCAATAGGACGGAGTTTAAAAAGGGGTTAGATAGATTCCTAAAGGACAAGTCCATAGACCGCTATTAAATGGACTTGGAAAAACTCCGCATTTTTAGGTATAACTTGTCTGGAATGTTTTTACGTTTGGGGAGCGTGCCAGGTGCCCTTGACCTGGATTGGCCACTGTCGGTGACAGGATGCTGGGCTCGATGGACCTTTGGTCTTTCCCAGTATGGCACTACTTATGTACTTATGTACTTATCCTTGGGGGCACTGCAGTAGACATAATAAAATGCCCCCATGTACACATCTCACCATTGCTCCCTTACCTTGTCTGCTGAGCCCCCCAAAACCCACTTCCCCCAACTTTACACCACTACCATAGCCCTTACAGGTGAAGGGAGCACCAATATGTGGGTACAGTGGGTTTCGGATGGGTTTTTGGAAGGCTCACAGTTTCCTCCACAAGTGTAACAAATAGGGGGAGATAGAAGCCTGGGCCCACCTGTCTGCAGTGTACTGCATCACTACTAGACTACTCCAGGGACCTGCATGCTATTCTAATGGACCTGTCCTATTCTGGATTAAAAACTGGTTGAAGGATAGGAAACAGAGAGTGGGGTTAAATGGGCAGTATTCACAATGGAGAAGGGTAGTTAGTGGGGTTCCTCAGGGGTCTGTGCTAGGACCGCTGCTTTTTAATATATTTATAAATGATTTAGAGATGGGAGTAACTAGCGAGGTAATTAAATTTGCTGATGTCACAAAGTTATTCAAAGTCGTTAACTTGTGACAGGATTGTGAAAAATTACAGAAGGACCTTACAAGACTGGGAGACTGGGCGGCTAAATGGCAGATGACGTTTAATGTGAGCAAGTGCAAGGTGATGCATGTGGGAAAAAAGAACCTGAATTATAGCTACATCATTCAAGGTTCCACGTTAGGAGTTACGGACCAAGAAAGGGATCTGGGTGTCGTCGTCAATAATACACTGAAATCTTCTGCTCAGTGTGCTGCTGCGGCTAGGAAAGCGAATAGAATGTTGGGTATTATTAGGAAAGGTATGGAAAACAGGTGTGAGGATGTTATAATGCCGTTGTATCACTCCATGGTGCGACCGCACCTTGAGTATTGTGTTCAATTCTGGTCGCCGCATCTCAAGAAAGATATAGTAGAATTGGAAAAGGTGCAGCGAAGGGTGACTAAAATGATAGCGGGGATGGGACGACTTCCCTATGAAGAAAGACTAAGGAGGCTAGGGCTTTTCAGCTTGGAGAAGAGACGGCTAAGGGGAGACATGATAGAGGTATATAAAATAATGAGTGAAGTGGAACAGGTGGATGTGAAGCGTATGTTCACGTTTTCCAAAAATACTAGGACTAGGGGGCATGCGATGAAACTACAGTGTAGTAAATTTAAAACAAATCGGAGAAAAGTTTTCTTCACCCAACGCATAATTAAACTCTGGAATTCGTTGCCGGAGAACGTGGTGAAGGCGGTTAGCTTGGCAGAGTTTAAAAAGGGGTTAGATGGTTTCCTAAAGGACAAGTCCATAAACCACTACTAAATGGACTTGGGAAAAATCCACAATTCCAGGAATAACATAATGTTAGGCACGATTAATTAAGCTAAGTAACATTATTTTTTGGTTTAGCAACTGTTTAGCATCACGGTTTAGACTATTGCTTACAGGGCAGAGTAAACCGTATATGTAGCCTTCACACATCTATTAGTGGAGTTTTTTGACCAGTGATAAAAAACGGAGTCAAAACTGCGCTGGCATTTGAGTGCATTTTGTACATTGTTGCCAAGCGATGACAACTGAGGTCTTTTTCTCCACTTTAAACTGAAAAAAGAAACACTACACATTTGTTACCACACAATTTCTAATTCTTGGGTTAGTTTAGCTTTTTTCAGCTCATTATTAGCATTATTTAAAAACACCATCTTGGAAGCCCAGACCAGATGCATTCCACGTATTTACAAATGTGGAAAGAAGAGCAAACGACAACTAGCATGGTTAAAAGGTGAAGTGAAAGAGGCTATTAGAGCCAAAATAAATCCTTCAAAGAAGGGAAAAAGGACCCAAAGAAAAAAATAAGAAGCAACATAAGCACTGGCAAGTTAGATGCAAACCACTGATAAAGAAGGCTAAAAGAGAATATGAAGAGAAACTTGCTACAGAGGCAAAAACTCAGTCACAACTATTTGAGGTATATGAGAAGCAAAAAAAGACTGTGAGGGAATCCATGGGATCGTTAGATCATGAAGGAGCAAAAGGGGCACTCAAGGAAGACAAGACCATAACAGAGAGACTAAATGAATTCTTTTCTTTGGTCTTTATGGATGAAGCTATAAGAGATATACCTGTACCAGAAATGATTTTCAAGGATGATGATGCAGAAGAAGTAAAAGAAATCTCGGTGAACCTGGAAGATGTACTGAGCCAAATCGACAAATTAAAAAGTACTAAATCACTTGGACTGGATTGCGTGCATACTAGGGTACTCAAAGAACTCAAACATGAAATTGCTGATCTGTGTTAGTGATCTGTAACCTGTCGTTAAAATTGTCTGTACTACCTGAAGATTGGAGGGTGGCCAATGTAACGCCGATTTTTAAAAAGGGTTCCAAGGGTCATCCGGGAAATTACAGACCGATAAGCCTGACTTCAGTGCCAGGCAAAATAGTGGAAATTATTATAAAGAATAAAATTATGGAACACATAAATAAACATGGTTAAATGGGACAGAGTTGGCATGGATTCAGCCAAGGGAAGTCTTGACTCAACAATTTGCTTCATTTCTTTAAAGGCATGAATATACATGTCAATAAAGGTGAGCTGGTTGAAGTAGTGTATCTAGATTTAAAGACTCCTGAGAAAATTAAAGAGTCATAGAATAGGAGGCAAGGTTCTGTTGTGTATTAGGAATTGGTTATTGGACAGAATACAGAGGTTAGGTTTAAATGGCCATTTTTCTCATTGGAGGAGGGTGTATAGTGGAGTGCCACAGGGATCTGCACTGGGACCGGTACTATTTAACATTTTTATAAATGATCTGGAAATCAGAACAAATGAGGTAATTAAATTTGCATATGACAGAAAATTATTCAAAGTTATTAAACCACATGCAGACAGTGAAAAATTGGAGGAAGACCTTAGGTCATCCAAATGGAAGATGAAATTTAATGTGGACAAATGCAAAGTGATGCACATTGGGAAGAATTATCCAAATCATAGTTGCATTATGTTAGGGGTCCACCTTGGGAGTCAGCATCCAAGAAAAAGATCCAGGTTTCATTGTAGACAATACACTGAAATCTTATGCTCAGTGTGTGGTGGCAGCCAAAAAAAGCAAACAGGATGCTAGGAATTATTAGGAAAGGGATGGTAAATAAGACCAAAAATACTATATTGCCTCTGAATTGCTCCACGGTGCAACCTCACCTAGAGTATTGTGTTCAATTCTGGTTCCACATCTCAAAAAAATATAACTATTTTAACTTGTTTGGAACACTACCGGTAATGCAGCACTTCAGTCCGTTAGCCTCAGGGCCTTAACTAGGCTGTGGCCTGCCTCCAATGAAAAGAGAAAGATGAATCACTGGTGGTGGGGCATGGCCTAGCAAAGGCCTCGAGGCTGGCTGACTGAATCGCTGTGCTGCTGCTACCGGCTGGACTGCGAAGAGAAGGAAGGATGGCAGGAGACATGCAGGTGTCACGTACCTGGAACATCAGGTGTGGAGACAGGAGGTTTCCCCTAACATACACCTCTCTTCAGCTCCGGTTGTACTCGTCCATATTTTGGACTCACCTACACTTTGGGCGCGCCTACTCTGATGTCGGATGCCTTCAGTTTAAAACTAGGAGTTTCCCTCCTCTCTTTCCCTCAGCTACTTCTTCCTGGTATCTGGTGCATTCCTGCTATGATTACTCCTGTTTTACCTGGTTTTGACTCTCTGCCTAGACCAGACATTGCTGGACTGCTGCCTGCCCTGACTCTGTGCTTAGACCTGACTTTTGCTGGATTGCTGCCTGGACCTGACTTCGCTGGATTGCTGCCTGCCGTGACTCTGTGCCTGGACCTGACCTCTGCTGATTAGTTATCTGTCTCTGTCATCTCCTGTCCTGCTCTCATCCCACTTCCAAGTCCTGCTGGCCATCTGAACCCAGGGGTTCAACTGCTGGGGAACGGTGATCACTGCAGGTGAAGCGTGGGGATTTCTGACTGCTGATCTTCGGATCAGCACAAGGGCTCACTCCATTTCTGGACATTGTGACAGCGGGCCACAATGTACCCCTGCTAATGATTCACGTACCCCTAGGGGTACACGTACCACATGTTGAGAACCTCTGATCTAGATTGCCACCTCTCATCTAGATTGCCACCTCTCCATTGTAGTTGGGTTAGTCAGAACCAGAAACTTATAGTCTTCAAAAAAGTGGGTTTTGGATAAGGAGTGTTGCATCAGAGGTTTTTAATTTTTACTGCTCTGTGTTTGCACTTTTATGTTGTTGAATTGTTTTATAGTTCTAAGGAAACAGGGCAGGTGATCTGTAAAATCCAAGGCAGCGACAAAAAGAAGCAGATCACAATGAGAAAAATTCCTTCTAGGTCCTTATTCTTGTGAGGTCTGAAAATAAACCAAACAAGACTGACACTGGCCGTGTTTTGCCCACGCAAGGGCTGCATCAACGGCTTGGTAATACTAATAACAGATAAAACAACAATTTATTAGTAAAATCATAAATACACAATAAAAGAGTAAATGAATAAATGTATATTGGTAAAATTTAAAACACACCAAGAGATGTACATAATACTCAAATATAAATAATTAAAACAAGCAAATACCAAATAAAATAGTCTATGATCACAAGATAAAAGGATACCTACACAAACACACACCTTACCACTTTGGTTCAAAACTGAAAAATAAATAAATACCAACTCTCTCCAAAAGATGGCAGCCTCACACAGCACTCCAGCAACATCATTTCTGGCAACAATACTGCAGCTTCAGACTGAAGCACTGTTAAATATGTCCAGGTCAAAGGCAATGTGCTAAGGAGCATATAATTATTTTACTATTAAAACTAAAGTTATATAGGGAAATAATTAAACAAAAACATTCACAAAATCTTTATTAACGAAGAATATAAATTAAACTAAAAATCACGCAAAAAACACCCTTAAGGAATAACACATTAAAAAAACAACCCAAACAAAAAACATGCCAAGAAACAGTAAACAGCAAAAAAAAACCTAAAAGCCAAGCTGGATGCCATGTGGACCGGTAAAAAATAACTCAAGTTACTTTAACCCATTAGTGCCCAATGTTCCCATATTTGTTTCCACATATGGGAACATTGGGCACTAATGGGTTAAACAAAGGAAAACACCATGAATTCAAAACAGTAACAGAAGTGCTAACCAATAACATCAGTGTGTTCCAATGATGTCATTAGTGTGTTCCAACATTGGGGTCTATATTCTTTCAATGAAAATGCATCAATCAAGTCCCAAAGAAGCCCAAAAGCATAGTTAGAAAGCTAAAAAAACCCCACATAAAATAGGCAATAGAGCAATCTTGTATCATCATTAGTTATAGGTGAAACTGCTCTTAAACATCTAAATGGGTAAAAAATCATGCATGAACATTCAAATAAAAGTTTTAATGTAAATGCATGATTTTTACCCATTTAGATGTTTAAAAGCAGTTTCACCTGTAACCAATGATGATATGGGTATATGATCAGGTAAGAAACTAATTATAATATAGGACATCTCACTTTTCTAAAGCTTGACCATAAGATGCACATTATATACACATAATAAATAAATAAATATTCACAGTATCCATTGAAAATCATATATATACAGACTTATCAATGTCCATATTTAGTCCTCCAGGAGAGAGAGTGCCAAAATCAAAAATAAATCTTTGATCCATCTTGAGCAGAAGATTGCCCAACAAGCCATTTTCCAGGAATTCCTGGGTACCACAAGTAAACAAAATTTGTATTCTTCAAAGACATGACCTGCTGCCAATGTGTGGTCGACTAGCGGTATCTCTGTTGCCTCTTCATAGCTCTCCTATGCTCCATAATTCTAATATTGAACCTTATCTTAGTCTTGCCAATGTAGACCAGCCCACAGGGGCACATGACAGCATATATGACACATTCAGTCTTACAGTTAGAAAATTGCTTAAGCCCAAACTCTTTGCCAGTTGAGGGATTAGTGAATATTTTAGTGTTCATATTAACTTTACATACGGAACAACTTCCACACTTAAATTATCCCATTGGCAAATTCCTTATTCTATTTTGCACTGGCAATGAATCTGGTAAGCATGTCTCATACCTTTCTCTTTTATACTCTATCATCAGTCCCTTATTGGAGAAGGGTTCTAAACTTTGAACAATATGCCAGTTTTCTTTTATGATCTTAACAATCCGACTTGTGTGAAAGGTAATGTACACACAACCTTATCATTTTTCTTTTTTTCTCCTGGTTTAAAGCAGTCTCCCTATCAATATGTCAATGCTTTCTGAAACACTTTTCAACACATGATGCAGGACAGCCTCTTTCTCTAAATATCCTCTTCATTTCATGGGATCTTTCCCTAAAGTCTTTTCAAACATAAAAATTGACTGTAAGGAAGATGTGTTTTAAAAGATGTACTATGACAGCTATCATAATCCAAATATTTATTAACATCTCTGGGTTTACGGCAGATATCGGTCTCAAATTTGTCACCATTGATATTGATCTTTATATCAAAGAAAGGCACACTTCGTGTATCATAGCATATCTGAAATCTCAAATTTGTATCTAAATTATTCAACCATTTATAAAACTCTTTAAGCTATTCTTCTGTGCCCTTCCAAATCATAAAGATGTCATCAGTGTACTTTTTCCAGAGTAATACATTGGCCTCATAAGGATGATCTGAAAGAAACAATTTTTCAAAATTACCCATATCATTTCCTTCAGCACCCAATTCCTCCTGTGTTCAATTTACTTATCGGTTAACCCCATTATATTACGTTTACTACAAATTGTATATTCTTCTTACGACTTTGTAATTCTTTATATTGTTACTGTGTAAGCCGCATTGAGCCTGCCATATGTGGGAAAGCGCGGGGTACAAATGTAATAAATAAATAAATAAATAAATAAAATATATAAATTAGTTATAGAGGGGGCCATAGTGGCTCCCATAGCTGTGCCTTTTATCTGACAGAACTTGTCATTAAAACAAAAGTAGTTCTTAGTTAATGTTATAGCTGCATGTTCAACAATAAATTAAGTGAGGACTCTCAGATAGAAGTCTCTTCGTGTAATGGTGTCCCTGATAATCTAAATAGCCTCTTTCTTTGGTATATTGGTGTATAAAGATTCCACATTGAGTGTAGTTAGAATCATATTTTAAGTGCATGTTATGGTGTTTAAAGGGTTACAGGTTATAATATTTTTATACTGCTAATACCTTATCCATTTAAAGTGGTTCACAATAAGATTACAACAGTCCTAATAAAATAAAAATGATTTAAGAGACAAACCTAGTTAGAAATAAGAAATTCCTGAAAAATTACAGTTTTGGGCATCTCTCTAAAATGTACATTATTTAAATTGTCTAAAAAACAAACTGAAAAAGACCACAATATTTTAGGTGCTTGATAGCCAAAAAGCATATCACAAATCCTAGACATCTTAACCCCTCCAACTAAAGGAATTCAAAAGAACAGTTTAAAGTTCTTCTACTTCTAAAAGACCTTGAAAATTCGAAATGGAACAACAAATGTTCAGGACGATCACCTTGAAGAACATGAATATACAAGAAAATTTAAACAGAATCCTGACCTCCATAGGGAACCAATAAAGGTCCAAATAAAATAGAGAAATCCTGGCACATTTATGTAAAGAAAAAATCAGTCTAACTTCAGTGTTTTGTTGTCACGTCGCTGCAAGCGATCTGGAGTAGTGAGCCCTTGAGCTGCTGCCAGAGAGCGGCAGCAGCAGACAAAATCCCCCAACCAGGACTGGACAAACGAGCAAGGATGGAGCTGGAATCTGGAACGGATTTGGCTTGGCTGGACTGGAACCAAATGCTGGAATAGACTTGGCTGGAATAACAGGACTGGAGCAACTGGACTTCACCTGCGCTGACCACCATTTCCCAGAGATTGAGCCCCTAGGTGCGGGCAGCCTGCAGGACTTACAAGACGGAGCTGGTAGACAAGAAATGCTGGACCAGACTGACTGGAACAACAGGATTCTCACACCGGACACTGGATACTGAAACAAGCTTGACTAAAACAGGGTGAAGGATTCACAGACAGGCTAGACAGAAACAGGGCCAGGGTATACATACCAGCTTGAAAGAAGCAGGGCTCAGGATATACAGACAAGCTTAGCAGAGGCAGGGTTTAAGATACACAGTCGAGCAGGGACTATCTCTTCATGTTCAAGTGTACAGCGCTGTGTACATCTAGTAGCGCTATAGAAATGATAAGCAGTAGTAGTAGTAGTAAAGGTAAAGGGGTAAGAGCAGGGGAGGACTGAAGCTTAATACAAACACAGGACTAAGCTGACACAGGACAAGAACTAAAGCTAAAGGTAAAAGGGGTAAGAACAGGGGAGGACTGAAGCTGAATACAAACACAGGACTAAGCTGAGACAGGACAAGAACTAAAACTAAAGGTAAAAGGGGTAAAACAGAGCTGCCATGTTACCCATTCCAGGAGGGAGACTTTTTGGCCAGTCCTGGATTTCTGCCAACTTCACCCTGGTGCATTATGGGACCTACAGCACTGATTTTAATGGATAGAATCATGGACTTCAAATACTACACTGCTTTGGGATGTAAGTTTAAAATCATGACTGGCTAAAAAGTCTCCCTCCTGGAATGGGTAACTTGGCAGCTCTGGGTAAGAGCAGGGGAGGACTGAAGCTGAATACAAATACAGGACTAAGCTCAGACAGGACAAGAACTAAAACTAAAGGTAATGGGCAAGATGGAGGCAGAACTCAAGGCAGGCCACACAGACAAACAACAGAACTAAGGCAGAAAGCTAAAAGGCTAACAGGTAGCCACAAGGTCACACAAACACACAACAGAACTCTAGACAAGAACAAACAGAAGTGCCACAGGCACACCAACTAGAAACAAGGCAAGGCAGAAATGCGAACTGCATACAAACTGACCTCAAGACCTTTGGAGTTGCAAAGGCAAACTAGAAAGTTTCCAGCTGGTTAATAAAGGCAATCTCACAGCTGAGATCACCAGTAAAGGTGAGGCATAGAACCTTTTAGCGCATACTAATGATAGAGACACCCATTATATTTCTACGGGAGTCTCTATCGTTAGCGCATGCTAAAAGGTTTGCATCCAACAGGGCCCTTAGTCTTCTCAGGATTTGAGTTTATAATTTAGAGCATCCAAGTGCTAATGAAAGACCTACAACTCTGAATAGCTGTAGAGATATCGTCCAAAGAGTCTAAAATAGGAATGAGAATGGTAATATCATCAGCATAATTATGAACAAAAATCCCTTATCAGCAAAAGCCTTCCTAACGTATGTAAAAATACATTAAAGAATGTTGATGAAAGAGGTGAACCCTGTGGAACCCCACATGAGTGTGACCAACTTTCTGAAAAAAATTCTGCTTTACCTTATATGATCTAGTAGACAAAAATCCCCTGAACCAATTCATGTCAGCTGAGTCTCGAATATAGGAATGAATCTGTTTCACAAACAGCCTGAGGAACATATCTGTAAATATTGACAATAGCTCTAACACAGATTCAATAGCAGAAATAATTGGTCTGCTGGGAGGGGAATGTATCGACTTATGAATTATGGGGAGAATGTAAATCGTGGGGAGAACAGGTTCCTTGATACTTAAAAAAATCTATCTCCTTGTGAGTCAAATTCTGACCTTCTTTTCCAAACTTGATTACTCTATCAAATTCTTGCTGTAGATCTAGTGTTGGATCAATCTTAATTTTTTTTTAAAAAGGTATTATCGTCTGATTGTCTCTGGATCTCAGCAATGTATACTTCCTTGTCCATCACACCAGTAGCTCCCCTTTTGTCTCCTGGTTTAATAACTATTTTACTTATTTCATTTATATCCCACATTATCCTGATAGATTAGGTTTAATGTGGATAAAAACTTATTGTGACTAATAGTACAAAGAGTAATGCAGGATAGTATACATTAATTAATAATAAAATAATTGAGGATTGAGTAATTACAATATGTAATATGGAAATGAATGCTAGACGCAAAAAGGTAACAATTTATAGTCATCCATGTATAACAACAATTAGAATGGGAACTGAGAAATTGAATAATTGTACAATTAGGAGTTTTAATTAAGATTATCTGTGAGAAATTGCTTAAACAGAGAGGCTTTATGGTATTTCCGGAATATCAAATAATTAGGTTCCCATCTGATGAATTTCGGGAATGGATTCCACCATTTGCTACAGAGGTAAAAGAATCCTGACATACATGTAGACTGACTTGTAGATCACATTTTTGCAACTGGGATAGTGGTGGAGGGTTAGATAATCTCTTGAACCAAGGAGAACGTTGCAAAGGGGGAGATCAATTAAAAATTGCATATAATCAGGGGTTAAGCCATATAGAGTTTTGAAAACAAATATACATAGTTTGAATGTTATTCTGGCTTTGAATGGGAGCCAATGTAACTTTATAAGCAAAGAGGCTGCACTTTCAAATCTTGTAGCCTTGTAGACTAATCTGGCTGCTGTATTTTGAGTTGTCTGCAGTTTTTTCAAGGAAGAATTCTTACAGCTAGCCAGTGGCGTACCAAGGGGGAGGCGGTGGGGGCGGTCCGCCCCGGGTGTCAGTGGGTGGGGGGGTGCTCCATCGGCGCTGCAGACTGCAGGCAGCCCGCGTCTCCTGCCTCCATCCTGCTGTGCCTTTTAAAGAAAAATCTGAAAAGCGGCATGGCAGGCATGCTTCGCGTCTGCCCTGCCTGCTTGTAAAAGAAAGTGCCAGCAAATCTCCTTGTTGACGTCACGACGTCGCGTCGGGTCTTCCCTCACTGGGTCCCGCCCTCGCGGAGGGCGGGACCCAGTGAGGGAAGACCCGACGCAGCGTCGCGACGTTGACGAGGAAATTTGCCGCTTTCTTTTACAAGCAGGCAGGGCAGACACGAAGCATGCCTGCCATGCCGCTTTTCAGATTTTTCTTTAAGGCACAGCAGGAAGGAGGCAGGAGATGAGGGCTGTCGTCTCTCCACGAAGGTGGCAGGTGGGTCGAGTTGGGGGGGCTTAGATGGGAGAGGAGGACTGGGGAGGGGGTTTTCAAATGGGAGAAGGGGACTCGGGAGGGGGGCCTCAGATTGGAGAAGGGGACTGGGGTGGGGATGGGGGTCTCAGAGGGGAGAAGGGGACTGGGGTGGGAAGGGGGATCTCAGATGGGAAAAGGGGGGTGGGATCTCAGATGGGAGAAGGGGACGTGGGGAGGGGAGTCTCAGATGGGAGAAGGGGACTGGAGTGGGGAGGGGGTCTCAGATGGGAGAAAAGGGGACTGGGGTGGGGAGGGGGATCTCAGATGGGAGAAGAGGAGAGAAGGGGACCGGTGGGGAGAAGGGGGGTGGGGAAGGGGCCATGCGAGAAAATGGGAGCCATGCCTGGGGCTGGTGGGAAAATGAGTCTGGGGCTGAAAAGGGGTCCCTAATGCAAGGCATGTGGATGAAGGGGGCTGGAAGTGGGGGGGCTGAAAAGGGGCAGGGGCAGAAACTGGGGGGACTGGGGGCTGAAAAGGGGACAGGGAGAAGTGGCTGGGGCTGAAGCTCAGGACTGGTGAGAGAAAAGGGCTGGGGCTGAAACTGCGGACTGGTGGGATAGTGGAGCTGAAAAGGGGGGGCAAGTGGGAGATGTGGGCTGGGGCTAGAACTAGGGGCAGGTGGGATAAGAGGGCTGGAACTGGGGGCTGAAAAAAGGGGCAGAGAGAGAGGGGACAGACGATGGATGGATGGGGGGGAAGAGGGAGGGCAGACCCTAGATGGATGGGGGGAGAGGGGAGGGCAGACCCTGGATGGATGGAAGGGGGTGAGGGAGGGCAGACCCTGGATGGATGGGGGGGAGAGAGGGAGGGCAGACAGTGAATGGAAGTGGGAGAGAGAGAGGGCAGACAGTGAATGGAAAGGGCAGGGAGAGAGGGCAGACATTGGATGGCGGGGACAGCAGAGAGGGCAGACATTGGATGGCAGAGAAAGAACGAAGACGAATGCTGGATGGAAGGAAGACAGTGAAAAGAAGATGAGGAAAGCAGAAACCAGAGACAACAAACTGTAAATAAAATATATATTTTTGTTTATTTTTTTGTTTTGGATAAAGTAGTATTGTAGCTGTGTTAATGTTTATAATAGAACATGTAAATAAGGTAATCTTTTTATTGGACTAATTTTAATAAATTTTGACTAACTTTCGGAGAACAAAACCCCCTTCCTCAGGTCAGGTTAGGATACTGTAACACACTATACTGTATTGACCTGAGGAAGAAGGTTTTGGCCTTTGACAGCTAAATGTATTAGTCCAATAAAATGGTATTTTATTTTCTGTATTTGTTTTATTTCTATTTGTTAATTTGTAAAGCGGTGATTGGTATTTGTTAGTTTTTTTTCAAATTTACATCTGCTGTCTTTATATTTTGCACAGTACTAGGGGACATTTTCTGTTTCTGTGGTGTTGCATTGTATGCAGAGTCTGGCATTTTGGGGGTTCAGTTTAATTTTTGTCTAAATAGAAAGTTTATGATTACTTGTTCTATAGTGGATTAGGGTGTATCTGTGTTTGTGAAAAAGACATGACGTTCAGTGACTGTGCAGGATTGACGATCTGTACTATCTGTCTGGTTTCGTTTTACAATAGGTGAATTGATGTTCTAGTGCTCACTGTAGTGTTTAAGATGCTTCCTTTTTCCTTGTGTGACTCATAGAAATGACTGCTTATGGTATGGTAGAATTGCTCTATAGGTCCTGAGTGTTTTGTATTCTCGGAATGCCTAGTACTGGATTTTGGAGGGGGGTGTTAAAAAATGACCGGCCCCGGGTATCAACTACCCTAGGTACGCCACTGCAGCTAGCATAAAAGATATTACAATAATCAAAGTGTGATAAAACTAATGTTTGTACTAAGGTTCTAAACATATCATTAGGGAAGAGAATCTTGATTCTTTTTAGTTTCCATGTTGCTTTAAAGATTAAATGTGGCAACAATATGAACCTCTGTGGGAACCTACTATCCAACTTCCTAGAATAAGCAGTTAAAGGCCCACCACCACCCTCTGAGCTCTCAGCACCAAAACTGTAGCCACTATCACTCCTTCCTACCAATACCCACAACACATGCAGCATATAATAGCAACCTGTGGTCTAAAGTATTGAATACCACAGTCAAATCCAATATTACCATCACCACACCACCTCTTTCATCCACGATCCTCAGATTTCTGTATCCAAATGCATGATCCTGTACTGTTTTGCATTGAATAGTAGTTTATTTATTAGGGTTTATTTACCGCCTTTTTGAAGGAATTCACTCAAGGCGGTGTACAGTAAGTTGCCACACATTTGACCATTCCTCAAGCTTACTTAGATCACTTGTCAATCTACTTCTTCAGAGGTGTCCACACTATTGCAGATTTGTGTATCATCAGCAAAGAGACAGTTTTCCTTCTAACCTTATAGCAATTTTGTTCACAAAAATATTGAAAAGAACCAATCCTAGGACCAGTCCCTGAGGAACTGTCACTGATCTCTCTACAGACTAATTCGATTTACCACCACCCTCTAATTACTCAATCAATTTCTAATGCAGTCTATCAGTCCCAGTTCCAGGAGGTTTGGTATAGTAATGAGCCTGTTATCCAGGACAGTATCTATAACTTTGCTGAAATCTAAGAAAATCACATTCAGCATATATGCAAAATCTAATTTTCTAGTTCCTCAATCAAAGAAATCAATCATAATATATTCAATGCACATAACAATAGATACTGCCACCTACTAGGCTCATAGAGCAATGACAAATGGATGATAAGGTTCTTCCTAAAAATATCAAGGATAGTCCCTCGGAACTAACCCTGCTGTCTTGATTTGATTGGAACTTCTTAATGCAAGCATTTCTACCTTATTTTGTATTACTGCATTATGGCTTGTTTTTGCTTTCTATCTATACATTACATTGAGGATGTCATTAGGATTCCTCTCTTTATAGACTCTGGCCAGAGGAAGGTACAAGGTTTAGTGTAGAGGAATTAATGACGACTCCTGCTCAAGCAAAAATAATGTCCTCTCGCAAGCTAATTACGGGCAAACTTCCTCTCCCAGAGTGCTGTGATGTCTTGGAAATGGTTACAGGAATCTACTTCCAACTATTATACTGTAGTGTAATGCAGGAATCTTTTATTAACATTGTTGATGTTCTCTCCACAGATTACTCTGCCGTTCTTGTGATTCTAGCTCTGATAATCGTAATCACTACTGTGGTGATATTTCTTAACAGAAAGAAACTGAGGAGATGTATACTTAAGGACAGGGGGCCAGCAGGTAAGGGAAATTACACAGGACATGACATACTAGAAGAAAAGCTTACCAGAAATGAACCATGCTTTTAAGATCATTATGTCCCCATCAATTGAATTATCTTCCAGGAGGATGTTTGCCTTCACTACAGTCGTAGTACAATTTACTTCCTTGGTGAGATTATAAAACACAACTGTGCATGCTTTCTACTTTCTGGTGCACAATGAAGCACATACATAGATGTAAGAGGTTTCAGTTACTTGCTTTACAACAAAGAGCTGGTAGCAACTAAGCAGAGTCAAGGAAGAAAGTTTATCTGCATAATACAAACACTTTGGGGGCAATTCTTCAACTGGGCGACCTCAAGCGACAGTGTAGGATCCTGTTCTATAACTGAACCAAAAAGGCGCTTAGGTTCCATCATAGAATACTAGTGTAACACAGTATTGACCCGACTAGCATGTAGGTACCCACACTTACAACATCCTTATAGCTTGTACAAGCACAGGGGCCTAAATGTGGCAGGGATGTGTGTAACTTACAGTATGTTGCAAGTTAACCACTAAAAAGGGAGCCTTGTGTTATCCTGCTCATGCCCCCCCCCCCATGTATGCCCCCCCTTGCAAATGCATGCTAAGTTCAGTGGTTATTTGCACAATAGCACTTAGGCATAATATTGAAATTTATGCATGTATTTGCTCACATATATGTCATTATGCTAAACATTTACACACATAAAAGTGCATGTATTGTGCACACCTATGGCCCAATATTGAAAAAGATGTATTTATTTATTAGGATTTATTTACCACCTTTTTGAAAGAATTCACTCAAGGCGCGATGTACAGTAAGAATAAATCAAACATAAGCAATACACAATTACAGCAGAAAAATATTTAAATAACAATAGAAAGTATGGTATAGTATACTACTTACAATGTCAACACAATACATAATAGAACATTTTAATAGACAGCATAGGGTATAAGCAAAGATGAAACATATAGATAGGTAAGGGAGTAAGAGGAGTTAGAAAATAAGGTGACTAATTTAAAGAAAGTTGCACATGAGGTCAGATAGATGATTAAATGTTATCTCAGGTAGGGTAGGAGTAGGCAGACTCGGGCGATGTAAGTGGGCAGGAGAGGCTCCAGCCCGCTTACATCGCCTGGGTCCACCCAACCGCCAGTATTCAGCAGCATTTAACCAGGCAGTGCTGCTGAATAATGGCTCCGACCAGCCGTAAAAAGTGGGCAGGTCAGGGGCCGCGTTGGGGAGGAGTGGGCAGTTATGCGGGTGGCAGCAGTATTGAGTGCTGGGACCCGTATACCTAACCTGGCCAAGTTAGGACAGCTCAAAAGCTGTCCTAAACAGGTTGGTTACCTATACGGGTCCCAGCATTGAATATCGGCTGGGACCCACATAACTTTTTTTTAGGTCCTGCGATCCCCCTGCCACCTCCCCCCCCCCCCCCGCCCCGATGCAGTCTCTCCTTCCCTTTCCCCCTCGCCCCAGCCTGTGGGAGTCACAACCTCTGTCCCCCCTGGAATGTCCCTCCAACACCCCCCCAGTTCAGACAGACAGACCCCCCTGAGCCTGCCTTCCATCCCTTGTGGTCCAGTGAGGCAGGAGCAATGCCTACTCGTTCCTACTCCTCACGGCTGCCTAAAGAAAATGGCTGCCGCAACCCCTCGTGGTACTACTGCGGAAGGGGGATTACAGGACTTTAAAAAATGTTATACGGGTCCTGGCTGCATATTGGCCAGGACCCGCATGAGCTCCAGTGGCTAGCTGCAGGGCAATTAGCCCTGGATATTCAGTGCCATTGCCCCCACGTGGCCAAGCACTGAATAGCCAGGGCTAATTTAGCTGGTGACAGTCAGTGTTTAAAAAAATTGCTGACTGTAATGCCAGACTAGTTTATAGAAGTGCCCTTTCTGTATACATTGGTATACTAAACCATGTCTTTTTAAAACCTAGTGACCAGAGAGCATGAATATTTTGCTGTTTTCAAGTCTTTAATCGGCATTCTGTTTGTTTTCAGAGTACGTGAATCTACGAGATCTTGTGGATTATGATAACAGCAATGGAACAGATGCCTTTCATGATGAAAAGCCTGCATCCATGAAAAGAGATTTCACAGAAGGGGAGGAAGAGGGAACTACAAGTCAGGATAATTCTATTACTGTTATAAACAGTGTAAATGAGGACAGTCTAAATTATGCTCTGAATGCAAATATTGATCGAGAGATGCTTCTCCTTGATTAATAATCCATTTCATGCATAGTAATTAGGGATAGCTAAAAAAATAAAACCTGACCAGTTTGAGGCCCCTGGGAATTGCAATTGTCCACTCGTGCTCTGAACAAAACAGAGAATATCCATTTTTAAAATTTAGGAACTCTTAAGATCATTTGGTTATTATGGTACATGTGTCTTTACAAAAGTCTACCAGTTAACTGTGCCTCTTGAAAAAAACATATCTTGGAAAAATATATAGCACTGGTGGAGGGGTTACTTTAGAGAAACCAAGCTTGGTGCCTATTTATAAAGATGAGAAACACAGGTATGCCCAAGTTCTCTTAAGCAACAACTCCTGCATCATCTGGAAGTAGGGCAAAGCTGACATTCAAACAGGAACGCACAGATTAGAGCATGGGTGATTAATATGTGATCTGTGGGCTAAGTGCAACTAAATTGACTACAGAAGAGATAGTGACCTGAGATTTCTTGGGAAAAAAGATATGTTTTACCTAATTAGATAGCATACATGAATTTATAATTTCAACTTGCAATTTGAGATAACTGTGACAAGGTAATTATAATTGTGTTGTAATTAAAACTTTGAAAGAGTTCAAGGAAGTGCAGGTATGCAGACTCAAACTGGATACATGGATAAAGCAGATGAATGGCACCTGGAGACTTATTTCCTATTGCTCAATTGCTCAGAGCTAAAAAAAAAAAAAAAAAAAATTGCAGATTTTGAACGATGGCAGATCAGTTTCCTGGAAATGAAGTCAGAATTTCACAAGAGATTCATGGATTTTGAGGAGTAAGAACCATGCTGTAAGTTCTGTGGTGGCCTTTAGATTAGAAACCTTATGTGTCTGAATTATCAAGCACCTGCCCTGTCAGTCAGGGTGACTCAGTTTCAAGAACAGACTGAGTTGAAATCAAACTCTCCCCCCACCTCCACAAAAAAAGGCACTGTATATCTGAGATTTCAGACACATATAGATGAATCTAAGAACTATTTTACATCTCTGATTATGTGACCAAACTGGGGGCAAGGTTTAGGTCCAGCTAGCTCTATGAAACTGCTGTATCAAAGCTGAGGGCCACCATTGGTGCTGTAATAAAGTCTGTTAAATACCAGTATTCTAATTAAATCCAACAAAATTGATTAGTGACTAGCACTGGGTCAATGACACTGCATTTTTCTATGAATAAAGTTGATTAAATTGTTTTTGGACTGCTGTTGTATTACTGCAAAAAAAAAAAAATTCATGCAGCTCACACACATACGGTTTTCTGATCATGTGGCCCACAAATGAAAACACCTGGAAGTCTAAAATGTAGGACTGGAGAGTAAGAGTAAATGGCACTAAACACAGAAACAGAGAAAATGACAGGATATAAAGACCATACAGCCTATAGCCAGGCTGCCCATCCATGCTAACTGCTAAGCTGTACAATCATTTCCTGTACCTCAGACTTCCTCTCTGTTTAGGGTTACCATTCGTCCGGATTTCCCCGGACATGTCCTCTTTTTGAGGGCTGTCCGGGGCGTCCGGCGGATTTTGCCTGCACCCACGTTTGTCCAGATTTCTGGACAAACGTCGGCGCGGGTGCGGGCAGGCGCGTGCGTGTGGGCGGGCGATCGGCGCCGTGGTAACCCTACTCCCGTCCCCTCCCCTTCCTTACCATGTTCCCTGGTGGTCTAGTGACGTCTTCGAGGCAGGAAAGAGCCCCCTCTTTCCTGCCTGGAGCGCTGCCTCCCCTGTCTATCATCCTCCTCGGTCTGGCTGGGGATTCAAAATGGCCGCCGAGAGTTGAACTCTCGCGAGGCCACTTCAACTCTCGGTGGCCATTTTGAATCTCCAGCCAGACCGAGGAGGATGCAGCAGGCAAGGACAGGCAGCGCTCCGGGCAGGAAAGAGGGGGCTCTTTCCTGCCCCGAAGAGAAGACCCTACTAGACCACCAGGGCTAGATAGTAAGTGAGGGGGGGAACCATGTGACGGGGGGCGGGGAATAGAGGGGCGGAACGAGGACCCGAAGGGGGCGTGGCGGGGTATGAGGCGTGGCGGGGGCGGGGTAGGGGGCGTGACATGTGTCCTCTTTTTCAGAGGACACAAAATGGTAACCCTATCTCTGTTTGTCCCATGTTTTCTTAAATTCAGATACAGTTCTTGTTTCCACCATCTCCCCTGGGAGGCTCTTCCATGCATCCTTTTTCAGTAAAAAAAAATATTTCCTTAGATTACTCCTGAGTATATTTCCTTTCAGCATCATCCTATGATCCCTCATTCCAGAGCTTCCTTTCAATTGAAAGAGGTCCATTTCAGGTGCATTTATATCACATACATTTAGATTTATTATTTATAATCTGCCCTTATCCAGGGAAAGACAATAAAATAAACATACATAACTAGCCGTTGAGTCCGTGAAAACGGGCTACTTTTGGAATGGGGGGGGTTCCGAGCCCCCCCCCCCCCAGAGTCGCTGCCGCCGCCCCTCCACCCGGCCCGAGCAGCACTGTAAACTTACATCAGCACGCAGCAGCAGGCACATCAGCAAAGCTGCCGTCGGGGCGGGCTTCCTGTGTCCCGCCCTTGTGTGACGTAACGTCGGCGAGGGCGGGACAAAGGCAGAGAAGGAAGCCCGCCCCGACGGCAGCTTTGCTGATGTGCCTGCTGCTGCGTGCTGATGTAAGTTCACAGTGCTCGGGCCAGATGGAGGGGCGGCGGCAACTCCGGGGGAGGGGGAGCGGTTCCGACATCTGCAGCATGCCAGTAGAGACTTCCCTCTCTGTCCCGCCCCCATCATCACGTATTGAAGCGGGGGCGGGGCAGACAGGGAAGTCTCTACTGCGCATTTGCGAGTGAGTACGGTCACTCGCTGTTTATATGTTTGATATCCACATAAATAAAACGGACTAAATCCATCATACATAACAGACCATAAAATTTTTCCCACTGGCCATTCCTTTTCCTGTGCACCTAAGTATCCTTCTGGCTGTTGCCATTGCTTTTTCTATTTGTTTGGCCACCTTAAGATCATCAGATATCACCCCCAAGTCCTGCTCTTCTTTTGTGAACAGATATACTTGATCCCCTATACCGTATCATTTCCTTTGGGTTTTGCAGCCAAAATGCATGACCCTATATTTATTAGCATTAAATCTTAGTTGCCAAATTCTACACCATTCTTCAGTCTTCTCTACATTCCTCCTCACGCTATCTACATCTCCCAGGGTATTGATTCTGTTCAAATTTTTGTATCATCCGCAAAGAGGCATACCTTTCCTTAGAGCCTTTCCTCAGTAGGCATAATAGGTAGCTCACAACCCTGTTGGAAAAGATGTGAAGTCACAAGAAGATTGCTTTTGAGTCTATATCAGGAAATATACACTATAGACCCTATATAACATGGCTCGATATAACACAGGATCACTTACAATGTGGCCAAGGGGTGGACCCCTCCTTTTCTTTTTGCTATTACTTATAATTCTTTTGTCCCTATATAATGCAGATTAAATTATAGTGCAGTCAGATACCTTGGACCCAAACATCAGTGTTATATGGGGTCTGCAGTGTATTTATTTTCTGTGAGAAGGGTGGTTATTGCCTGGAATGCCTTCCTAGAAGAGAGCAAAATGATGATAGCATGGATCATTGAATTCATTCCAACCCCTCTAAATGTAAATGCACTTTGAAGGATTATTTCACTAAAATGGTAAAAACATTTTATACATAAATTATAAATCAATATCTGTGTGTATGTTGGGGGGGGGGGGGGTTGTTAGTCCTCCACCCCCACTGCCTTCCCATTGGTTGGATCCTATCTAAATTCTCTGCTGCTAGTTCCAATGGAAGCAGGCAAGGCAGGCTCACTCTCAAAGGGGGAGAGGAGGG
This sequence comes from Microcaecilia unicolor, assembly GCF_901765095.1. Lineage (NCBI taxonomy): Eukaryota > Metazoa > Chordata > Amphibia > Gymnophiona > Siphonopidae > Microcaecilia > Microcaecilia unicolor. The sequence goes on from NC_044036.1 coordinate 115,523,691, forward strand.
AAAGAGAATTTCAGACAGAGATTTTAAATTCTGAAAAATGTCCAGACATATTACTCATCGTTCTGCCTTATAGACATTAATGTAGAATTCTGTTGACTTATGAAAAAAGCCATACAGTTGTCAGTCCTAACCTCTTGAATCCTGACCACATCTCATCATGTGGGCACAAACTATGCGTAAGCTTTGCCAACAGTTTATCTGGCCTTGCCCATAGCAACAGATGATACTTGGCAATGCTCAGAGCAACAAATAAGAAAACTGTCTCATTCTTGAAGAGGTTTTAAATGGATAGGGAATATTAACATTGTGCATGTCAATTAAAATATTTAATTGTTGTTAATCACATGATTAAAGAATCAATATCTCCCTCTCTCCAGCCCCCAGGTCCATCATCCCTCCCTTTCCATCATCTGTCTCTCTTCCTTCCCTCCCATTTACACCGGGAGTCCAACCTCTCTTTCTTTCTTTCTTCCTCCACAACCAAGTCCATTATTTTTCTCTCTCTTTCTCCATCCCTACCCTCCACACCTCTGAATCTAACATATCTCCCTCTCTCCCATTTCCCTCTGAGTCCCCACATCTCCCTCTCTCTCTTTCTACTCTCCAATTGTATAGTATCTCTCTCACCATTCCATCCACCCCATCTCTCCATCCTTCTCTCCCTCCCATTGATCAGCATCTTTCTCTCCCAGCCCCCCCCCCCCATACAGTATCTTTCAATCCCTCCCCTCCACCCCTAGGTCCATTATCTCTCCATCCTTCCACCTTCCCATTGGCCAGCATTTCTCTCTCCCCCTCCCAATGCATGGTCAAACATCTCTCCCTCCACATCTCTCTCTTCCACCCTTAGTTCAGTATCTCTTCCTCTTTCTCTCCATTCCCCCCCCCCCTGCAGTTCAACAGCTCCCCCTCCCCTTGCATGCACCTTAAATCTGCTCTTCTCTAGGACCTTGGTGGCGATATTTATTCACTCCCTTCGGCGTGCTCTGGAGCTTTATCTCCAACCCATCCTGCACATTCTGACAACTTCCACTTTCCACAGGGGCAGGATGGGTCAAAGGGAAAGCTCCAGAGCAGGCGGCAGGCAATGAATGAGTATCATTGCTGCTGCCGAGGATTGAGAGAAGAGCAGATTTAAGTTACATGCAGGGGAGGGAAAGCTGTCAAACCGTGGGCAGGGTGGGGAGGGAGAGATGCCTGACCATGCACCAATCAGGTGGGTAAGGGGAGACTGGGAAGAGATGGATGGCAGACTCTGCAGCACAGTAATTACATTAGCCATGATTCATTTTTTTAATTGTGACTAACAAATAATACATCACAGCATTAACAGCGATTAATGTGCAGCCCATATATATATATATATATATATATAGAGAGAGAGAGAGAGAGAGAGAGAGAGAGAGAGAGAGAGAGATGTATTCTTTTTTATGTGTGTGCTGGGTTGGCATTGTATTTGTGAGGAAGGTAGCTGGGATTGGGGGTAAATATGAGGGAGAGTGGGTAATATGGATCATGTAGACGTAGCTGTGGGTGACTAGTTTCAGGGGTAGGGCAATTTGTAATGGGGTAGGTTTAGAGGTTGGGATAGTTTGTGGGGTATGTCAGTTGCAGTGCGGGGTGGATTGTTGGGAGTTTTTTTTTTTTTTTTTTGGGGGGGGGGGGGTCATGTTCTTAAGTGAATAGATGGTTTTATGAGACAATGAACATACAAGGTGGAAAAAAGATAGATTGTTATTCACTATCTGGAAAACCAAATGTGGTGTCCCTCAGGAGTTACCCCTTTTACCTGTATTGCTCAACATCTTAATGCAATCCTTAGGCAGTGAACTGGAAAAACTTGAGGCAAAGAGTTATATCTATGCTGAATACATTGGTATTCTGTACCCTTTATCAACTGATGACAATGAAGATTTGAAAGGTTTAAAGCTGCAGAAGATACATCCACTTGGGCAGTAGCACCATTTTAATTAGTGAAATTCTACCCCATAAGGATATAGGCAGATGTTGCCAACATTTACACAAGGATTTAGCAACATTCATCAATCTGGTGACATTAATGGCACGAAGATGAGAGAGATTACAAGGGATATAGAGGCCCAAATATTTCAAATGATCTCCTGACCATCTAAGGGGAAAAACATCTGGCCAGTGACGTTCTGATCCCTCTGTGAGACCAAGGGGGGCATAATCGAAAGGGGTGCTCAAGTTTTCCTGAGGACGTCCTCGCAGGACGTCCCGGCGAAGGGGCGGGGAAACCCGTATTATCGAAACAAGATGGGTGTCTATCTTTTGTTTCGATAATATGGTCAGGGACGCCCAAATCTTGAAATTTAGGTCGTCCCTAGACTTGGTTGTTTCTGATTTTCAGCGATAATGGAAACTAAGGACACCCATCTCAGAAATGACCAAATGCAAGCCCTTTGGTTGTGGGAGGTGCCAGCATTTGTAGTGCACTGGTCCCCCTGACATGCCAGGACATCATCCGGGCACCCTAGGGGGCACTGCAGTGGACTTCAGAAAAAGTTCCCAGGTACATAGCTCCCTTGTCTTGTGTGCTGAGCCCCCTAAAACCCACTACCCACAACTGTACACCACTACCACAGCCCTTATGGGCGAAGGGGGGCACTTAGATGTGGGTACAGTGGGTTTCTGGTGGGTTTTGAAAGGCTCACATTTACCACCACAAGTGTAATAGGTAGGGGGGGATGGGCTGGGTCTGCCTGCCTGAAGTGCACTGCACCCACTAAAACTGCTCCAGGGACCTGCATACTGCTGTCATGGAGCAGGGTATGATATTTGAGGCTGGCATAGAGGGTGTCAAAAAATATTTAAAAAAAATTTTTTTAGGGTGGGAGGGGGTTAGTTACCACTGGAGGAGTAAGGGGAGGTCATCCCCGATTCCCTCTGGTGGTTACCTGGTCAGTTCGGGCACCTTTTTGTGGCTTGGTCGAAAGAAAACAAGGACCAGGTAAAGTCGTCCAAGTGTTCATCAGGGACGCCCTTTTTTTTCCATTATGGGTCGAGGACGCCCATGTGTTAGGCACGCTCAAGTCCCGCCTTCGCTACACCTCCGACACGCCCCTGGGAATTTTGGTCATTCCTGCGACAAAAAGCAGTAGGGGACACCCAAAATCGTCTTTCCATTATACCAATTTGGGCGACCCTGTGAGAAGAACACCCATCTTGCGATTTGTGTCGCATTCTACAACATAAAAAAATATCATCTATGTACCTCACTCATAGTCGTACATGAGTAAATAGAGGACTTCCACAGATAAACTTCTCTTCAAAGTCATTCATGTACAAGTTGGCCACAGAAGAAGCCATTGTTGTACCCATGGCTACTTCTGATATCTGCTGATAAAACTGTCCTCCAAACTGGAAAAAATTTTTCTCCATGGCCAGACTGGTCAATCACATAATAAATGAAGTTGGTACTCTCAGATTGGATCTACTGTCCAAGCCACACCTCAAAACTTCTATCGCTTCACTTTGTGGTATTCTAGTATATAATGAAGTTTGGATGCCACCACCTATATCAAAAAGATACCTTAAAAAATGTGTGGTATCTTTAAGGTAGGATCTCCCTTCCCACTACCAGAGGTTGTAAAAACAGTCAGTAAACATGGACAGAGGTTCTGCCCAGGGGGTTTTGCAGAGTCTTGTGGATTTTGGGCAAGGTATAAAAAAATAGGTGTCTGTGGGTGCACAGTGTTCAGGAAATGAAATTCTTTTTGCGTCAGGTAACCAAGAGCATAACCCTCACTGTTAATCCGAAAAATCTCTTTCTGTAACTCTTCAGTAGGACCCCCATTAGTGGTTGATAGTCTGTTTCAACTGTCAATTGTCTCTGAATCTCTAAAACATACTGATCACGGTCCTGTATAACAATGGCTCCCCCCTTATCAGCTCTCCATGTGACGATACTAGTATCAGCTTTCAATGAAGCTAGAGCTTGCTGTTCTCATTTGGTGATGTTATGAAACCTTTCTTGAAAGCTAGACGTTCCACCTGCTGAAATTCTTGCAAAACCAAAAATTTAAAAGAGGCCAGGACGGGGGGTAAAGGCCCAGGAGGGCTTCATCTCAATCTTTTTTACAACCGAAGTCAGGTCTATCCACTGAGGTTTCTTCAAAGAATATCTTAAGGTGTAGAAGCCGCATAAGCTTTTCTAATTCTACCCATTGTTGAAAATAATCCAGTTTCTGCTTAGGGACAAAAGAAAGCCCCTTACCTAACAGTCCCAGTTCTTCATTTGATAAATCATGATATGATAGATTAATCACTACAGATTCTGTTACTGCTGGCGTGAACGCGTCATTGGACAGGGAGGTTCCGGGGGTGGACGTTCTTCCCATTCCTGATAATGGCCTCCTCGTCTTCCTTGTTGACACCTGGTTCTTTGGCCTCTCTCTCTCTCCTGCCCCCTCCCCTGTCTAAAAAAGAAGGAGGGGAACCTGAGCTAGAGGATCCACTTTCAGAAAGATCCTTTTCATCTTCTTTGTTACATTTGTACCCCGTGCTTTCCCACTCATAGCAGGCTCAATGCGGCTTACATGGGGCAATGGAGGGTTAAGTGACTTGCCCAGAGTCACAAGGAGCTGCCTGTGCCTGAAGTGGGAATTGAACTCAGTTCCTCAGGACCAAAGTCCACCACCCTAACCACTAGGCCACTCCTCCACTCTTCAAATGGCCTTCCTCTTTGATTTTTATCTGAAGTTAACCATGGGTTCAATTTTTGTGGATCCGATGGAAACTGCTCAATTCTATAGCGCAGGTCATCATGCTATCTCTGAAAACTTTCCAAAGTCTCCTTTATTTTCAAAGATTCTGTGAGAGTATCCACTTCTGCTTTAATAGTCAAAGAGACTTTCTTGGTCTTGTCAATAATAAGGACCATCAGATCCAATGAGAACTTATTTAAAATGCCTACCCATTTCTGAAGAAAAGCATTATCATCCAAAAACAATTTGGGAGGTTTAACAATCCGTAAACCTCGTGGTATTAACTCTTTTTTTGCAATATTCTACAAGGGTGGCTCCATGTAATTCAGATTTAACTAATCACTTCGTTGTATTAACAGCGCTGACCACGATGTTACTGGACTGTCTACATTATCCAATTGAAACAACGAGGTCCCTTTCAGAGTATCTGAGACATGGTCTGTTGAAAATGTATCCAAGAAGACAGGAGGAGCCTCCACGGAAAGTCAAAGCAAAACAGCAAAAGTAGAGGCTGACAAATGCGCAAACCAATAGGGAGATGATATAAAAAAACAGTTTATTCAGAATATTCATATACCCCTGAGGCAAGCGCTTTGGCACCGAAACACAGACCGTGTCGGGTCCTTGATATGAATATTCTGAATAAACTGTTTTTTTTTATATCATAACCCTATTGGTTTGCGCATTTGTTAGCCTCTACTTTTGCTGTTTTGCTTTTTCTGTTGAAAATGTATGCCATGACTTCCAAGTCTAGAAAGCCATCTCGTCTCCATGGTAAGTAGAATCCTCTAAACAACAAAAACCGGTGGGTGTGAAGGTAAAAATTCACTGTCCTGAATACAAACAACATATATACCTCACACTGAACGTTAAGAAAGTGTGACAATCCAGTGCTTTAAGGTGTGTGGGAGGGAAAAGCCTCAAGGAGCTCTTGATCAACAGACCTAGAGCTATAAATGATCCTACTGACCTATCTCTTGGTTAAAAAAGGATCTGGTCCTCATCATATGCAAAAAAACCTTCCCACTACCTTCAAAGCAAATTGACAAGAAAAACGTGTTCTGATCTGTTTCAATTTGATAATAATAGTACAAAAACGGCTGCTCGGGCTGCTAACAAGCTCAAGTGAGGCCTGTGCCCCTAACTCAAAAACAGACAAGGATGTCACTTAGCTTTGATATAATTGTTCAGCTGTGCAGTCTCATCTGCTCAAAAGCCAACTAACCCACAGACTGACAGTGGCCAGCGTTTCGCTCATGCTAAAGAAAGCAATGCTACTTCAGGGTCCAGACAGGTGGCAGCTGCAAAAAAGAAAACAACTCATATAGCAGCTATATTTATTAAAGAACAAATTCAATAGCAGTCACTTCCTCCTTACTAGAACGATAGCATCCCAGCTCGACACTGCTGTCCGGCAACACGAAGTGCCTAGAAGTGACTGTTTATATACAATCCTCGTGACGTCAGACACCAAGGGCTACTATAACCAATAGGGGATTAGGAAAGTTGTCATAAAAAAAGGCTCCACTAAATTCGGGAATTTAACCCATTCGGCTCCAGAGTTCCCAGCTGAAAAATCCATTTTTGTTCTCTCTGTAAAAGCAATCGTCTAATATCCCCCCCCCCCCCCTTCAAAGGGTGCACTCGCTGTAGTACCACACATCTGAGATCCTCAAATGTGTGGTGCTTAAAAATGCAATGTGCTGCCAACAGTAAATTTACTTTCCCAGTTTGGATAGAACTCCGATGTTCTATCAAGCAAACTTGTAATGTCCTAGAGGTTTGTCCCACACACAGTTTCCCACAAGGGTATTACAAGCAGTAAATTACTCCTTTGGTTTTACAAGAGGTGACTTCTCTCAGATGATATCCTCTATTTGTAATCAGGTTATGAAATTCTGAGGTTTCAATCATAACATCACAGACTGTGCATTCACCACATTTCATATGCTGACCTGACATCCCTGGACCACTACTAATTTCATTAGATATCTCAGGGAGGACTGAAGAGCAGAGAAGCTCTTTAAGGTTCCTTCCTCTGCTGTAGGAAAATATCAGTGAACTGTCTTTAAACATCGGAATCGTTTGCAGCAATGACCAATGTTTACGAATAGCTTGCACTGCCTGTGGGGCACTGGTACTGCATCACATATGTGAGCGTTCTCTCTTCTCCTTGTTCAGGTCCCTGGGGTGCCAATAGCAAATCTCAGTTGTTTCTGCAGTAAGTTTGATGAACCACTGGGGTAGGATAACCTCTAGCCAGAAGTCTATCCTGCAGCGATCTAGATTGGTGATAAAATTCTCCATCTGCCTACAGAATAAATATCACCAAAACTCTACAATTGAACACAAAAGCTACCACTACATTTTCCACTTCAGATCTATCTCTTCAAAAAACCACATGAACTATATAGATGCCTTCTCAACATTGCACACCACTATTGTAACTCCACCAAAATGTTAATTGTAAGTCACTTTGAACCAAAACTTGTTTTTTGATAATAGTGGGATACAACCATGCATAAATAAATAAATACACCTGGATTCAGGTGTATGCATGCCTTTTGTTAATAAACACATCTTGATCAAGGTGTATGCAGCCCTCTGGTTGATAAATACTGCACGATCCAGGTGCATTCAGGTCTTCAGGGAAGAAACAGAGCTAGATCCAGGTATATGCAGCCCTTCTGAGAAGAAATACACCAGGATCCAGGGGTATGCAGTATTTCTGATGAGATATAGAATAGGATCCAGGTGTGTACAGCACTTCTGATGAGAAACAGAGCTGGATTCAGGTGTATACAGTCCATCTGATCATAAATACACTTTGATCCAGGTGTATGCTACCCTCTGGTTGATAAATACTACAGGATCCTGGTGTATGCGGCCCTTCCGATGAGAAATATTCCTGGATCCAGATGTATGCAGCCCTGGATCCAGGTGTATGCAATGCTTCTGATGAGAAATAGCGCTGGATCCAGGTGTATGCAGCCCTTCTTGTTGCAAAATAACTCTCCTCTCGTGTGTCTGGGCAAAAAACCTTTATTTGGGAGTCAATCCCCTTCTTATATACTCTATGAATATTCATGGATATTACATGTATTATCATTACTATTGGTTACATTTTGCTTACACAACCATGATCATGCATTGCTTACAAGAACAACTCTACATGAACAGCTCGTGAACCTGCTCAGGAATGTACAAACATCACCTGCTATTCTGCTACTTTCTCAGGAAAGAACAAAAACATCACATGCTAGATTCTCAGGAATATACAAAACATCATCTGCTGCCTGTATCCAAATACATTCTATCTACATCTCCACCTTTTTTTTTTTTTAATGAAATCTCCGTGGTGTGCCAGCTGGAGATGGAGGTGGAGATGTTTGTAATAGCTTATAAACATATTGAGCAGAGTGACGTGTTGGAGCGAATGGACGAGGAAAACATAAAGAAAAAAGGTTAGGAATGCATTGTATACAACAGCAAAAAATAGTGAAAACAAAAATACCAATGACTAAATACTGGATAATAGGGCGGAGCCAGGTCCAAGGGATCCATTGCCACAATTGATCCCATACATCAGAGAGTAGGTTATTATGAATAGTAATATGAGTAGTTAAATTCCGTAGGAAAGCTAATTGTTTGTCAATGGCCTTTGAATTGTCAGATAAATTAAAACAGCACATGTCCTGAAACTCTTCGCAACCATGATGGTTAAGTAATAAAAGATAATCAATGGCTGCTCGATTTTGTAAAACTCCATGACGTAATTGCTGTTGCTCAGCATTAAGTAAACTAATAGCAGTGGAGGTTGCATTGATTGATTTAATTGCCCAACAGGCTAATTCACGAATATTTTTTGCATTTGCCGCTGCCAATGCAGGGACACCTATTAATGAAAATGCAAGTGCCAGATATTCAGTTTGACTCAGAAATTTAACATTATCATTGCAATTGGCAGCAAGGGTCATACGCTTGGATCGCATATGTGAGGAGTTAGAAAATAAAATATGTTTACTGGGAAGTACCATAGTGAGTCGACTTAGACAGCATGTAGTACCATCAGATATATTAGCTGGAATATAATTAAAGGTATACATTCCACATGACCAAAACCAGCCAGGGGGTAAATGAGTAAATTTATAAATATATGAAACATTTTCGTAGGAGCTACAATTTAACAAAGTTGGTCCAAAATTAACACAATTTGATCGGGTACAATTAACCATACGAGCACATGTCATATTGATACTAGCTATTTGATTGGTTCTCACATGCATTGCCAAAGTAGGCGGCAACAGGGTTTGTGTTCCCCAATTATGGTATTCATAAGAAGCATTTCGATAGGATGAATTAACAGGAAGCTGTGAATAAAACCAAGTATCATTTTGCATATCTTTAGGATCATGACATACTGGAATCAGGCAAGTTGCCAAAACTTCTCCAACTGCCTTTTGATGAGAAAGACAGAAATCAGTTTGGTTCAGTGAAATTGCAAACGCTTCCCAAATATTTTTTGTGGGAAGTAATTGTGACTGTCCACAAGGTATGTACAAACAACAACACAGTAGAAGCAATGTAATGGAATTAGCATTAAGCGCTGCAATAATAGCCACTACGAAGTTATCATCAGTCTTTTCAATATGAGCTTTTTCTAAAGTCTCTGTAGCTTGTTGACTCAAGGCTTTAATTTGTCCCCAAGTAACAGGAGCATTAGGTTGACGAGTCACTGACCGTTTGCGTGTTTGCATCTGCGGTCCTTGAAGGGTGAGTGTGAAATTGGGAATTGGGTTGTGAAGACCTTGATGCCACGACATGAGGTTTCACCCACTTTGCTGGAATCCACACCGGGCCAGAATCTGTTTGAACAGCAGCGTAACCACGACCCCAGGTAAGGAGAGGCACAGGGGAACTCCACTGATCAGAAGGTAGTTGTCGGTATATGACCAAAGGACGAGATAAAGGTGGGGCAGGAGTACGAAAATGTTGTTCAAATCTGGAAGAAAAAGTTTTTGTAGCAGGATTATTGATGAGATTGAGATGATTCAGTGTGTAAAGGATTTGTGCTAAGCATTCATCAATGCTTACTCTATGACGGAGAATACCGTCTTTTTTTGTAGTCAGATTACTTAAAGCAGTTTTCAGTGTGCGATTAGCACGTTCAACAATAGCTTGACCAGTGGAGTTATAGGGGATACCAAAAAGGTGCTCAATATGCCAGAGGGTCAGGAACTCCTGTAAGGAGGTGGAAGTATAAGCAGGGGCATTGTCTGTCTTGAGAGTTTTAGGAACACCCATGACCGCAAAAGCTTGGAGAAGATGAGAGCGGACATGAGATGTAGTTTCCCCTTTTTGTGCAGTGACCCACAAAAATCCAGAATGAGTATCAACAACCACATGAAGCTTAGACCATTGACCAAAAGGGGGAAAGTGAGTAACGTCCATTTGCCAGAGGCTATTAACTTCCAGACCACGAGGATTAACTCCAGGAAAAAAGGTAGTAGGAGCTGAAAAGGAACATTGTGGACAATTTTTGATAATAGCTCTAGCTTCTTCTAAAGAAATTTGAAACTGGCGAGCTAGGCTAGGTGCATTTTGATGATGAAGTTCATGACTGCAGTGTGCTGTGGAGAAAAAATGAAGATGGCGATCCGCTCGAGCATTCCCTTCAGACAGACCACCAGGAAAAGGTTGATGACTGCGGATATGACCTATAAAGAGAGAAGAAAGGCGATTCTCCAAGTAACCTTGGAGGGTTAACAGTAAAGCATAAAAAGAGGCATCCATTTTGAATGATACATAACTGTCGGGCATGCGACGGACAAGATTAGCACAATATTGACTGTCAACAATAAGATTCAGTGGTTGATCTGAAAATAAAGAAAGAGCCAGGATGATGGCAGCAAGCTCTGAACGTTGAGCAGAGGTTTGTGGAGAGGTAAATTTGACGTGCCATTTGTTCAGATTGTACCAAGTAACCACCCCACGAGTGGGACTACCATCTGTAAAGACGGTGAGAGCAGTAGGGAGTGGACGTAAAGAAATGGGATCATGAAGAGTGATTGGCAAAATGGATGTGCCCTGTATGCGAGGGTCTTTAGGATAGTGGCAATCTATAATACCAACATAAGTGGCTAAAATAAATTGCAAGTCGTCGGAGAACTGAATCATTTTTTCCCACTGCCACAAAGAATGAGGAATGATGAGTTTAAGAATGTCGAAACCAGTCATGAATGTTGCTCGCTCTCGAGCTTTAGTAATCAGCAAGGCTAGTTGCTGGGGCCATTGTGTAATAGTAGAATGGAGAGTATTCTGTAAATAGACCCATTCTATCAATTTCGGAGGAGTTGTATCTTGATATAAGACACCAAACGGTTGTCGGTGGGTGGGGTCTTTGAGAACGCAAAAACAAAAAAGGGCAAATGCATCTCGTCTATCTGTCCATTTTGTTTGTAAGATTTGATCCAATTGTGACAGAATTGTTTGTTGCGATGCAGTGAGTGTAATTAATTCAGCAGGTGTTTTATGACCTTTTAATGCGAGAAACAGGGGTTGTAAAAATTCTGTAGGAAGTTTCAAGTAGGGACGTAACCAATTGAGATTTCCTAAAATCTCTTGTAATTGATGTAATGTCGTGGGAGACTGTAAATTGAGATGAGGAGCGACAGGTTGGGCTGCAACTTTAGTCATACGGAAACCTAGATATAAATAGGGTTCCTTTTCTTGAACCTTCTCTGAGGCAATTGTTAATCCTGAGGAGGCCAAGATAGAAATTAAAGTAGATTTCCAAGAAGGGGGAAGAGTTATCCCTGCAATTAGTATATCATCCATATAATGATATACCAAAAGTTGAGGGAAATAGGCACGAAATGGTTGCAAGGCTTGATGAACATAGTATTGACAAATAGTGGGTGAATTTAACATTCCCTGGGGCAAAACTTTCCAACAATACCTAGTAGTAGGGTGTGCATTATTGTAAACAGGTACAGTAAAAGCAAAGTATTTATAATCTTTTTCCTGGAGAGGAATTGAAAAAAAACAATCCTTCAGATCTATAATAGCTAATTGATAATCATAAGGAATCAAATTAGGATTTGGAATACCACATTGTAACGGGCCCATTGGTTCTAAAATCGCATTAATAGCTCGTAGGTCATGTAAAAATCTCCATTTTCCGGATTTTTTCTTGATCACAAATACCGGAGTATTATATGGAGAATTGGTAGGCTCAATGTGATTTAATTGTAATTGTTCTTCCACCAATTGATGTAAAATCAACAGTTTTTCTCTGGTAATCGGCCACTGCTCTACCCAAACAGGTTTGTCAGTTTTCCATTCCAAAGGAAGAGAAAAAGACATATTTATGAACTGTTAATCAGGTAGGATCAATGATGCATCTAATTGTTCCAAAAGGTCACGACCCCATAAATTAAAGGGTACTTGTAAAATACAGGGCTTAATATGTCCTAGAACCTTGGTATCGTTAGGATATGTAATAGATAACCATTGAGAACTTTGGGAGGCTGACTGAGTTCCCCCTATTCCTGTCACATGTGAAGTATCTTCAATGGGCCATTCCACAGGCCATTGTTTATAAGCTATGACAGAAACATCCGCCCCGGTATCTAATATACCAACAAAGGGCTTTTGTTGCAATAAAAATTGAGCAGTGGGTCGTGCATTAGAAACCGGTTTTAAAACTGCACTTACCTGTCGCGTAGATCCAAAGCCCCCTGTACGAGAGACAGTAGAAGGAATAGGTGCTGTAAAATATGGTAAAATAATTAATTGTGCCCACGAGTCCCCGGGAGAAATTGTTAAAGGTGATGAGGACCATACTTGAATTTTAACAATGCCTGTGTAATCAGCATCAATAACTCCAGGGATAACATGAATACCTGCCTTCGATGCAGAGGAGCGAGGTAATACTAAACCTACAGTAGCCGCTGGAATGGGTCCTTTAAAGGTAGTATTATATACCAAAACTTCATGAGGTAAGATGGCAGTTTTACATTCCGCTGCAATAAGGTCAATTCCTGCACTACCTTGTGTAGCAGTAGTACTATGAGCAAAAGACCCTTGCACTCCCTTTGGACCGAGGTTAGGAGTTAACCCGGAGCAAAGTTTTTTGGGGGTGGCGGTGTGGAATTAATTGGATTAGAGCGACATTGATTGGCCCAATGATATCCTTTTTGACATCGAGGACATTTTCGAGAAGGTCGAGAAGGTCCTTTTGCAAAGTTGGCACCCCCTCCTGGGGCTCTACACTGAGCTCGAAAATGTCCTGGTTTCTTACAATTAAAACACGTCCCCTGTGGCTTATTACCTTTTTGTATAGCTCCTGCTAACAAATTCATAGAATAACCATGAGTCCCCACATCTGCACATGCGCTCAATAAATCTGCTAAAGTAATTCCTGGGCGATGAGCTACAGTCTGCAATGCCTTTTTGCAATCTGAATTTGCATTTTCTTGGGCTAATTTAATCAATAACTCTGTTTGCGCATCAAGATTATCAATTTGCCTAGTTACAGCTTCCTGCAATCGATTAACAAATTGAAGGTAAGATTCGGTTGCACCCTGTTTAATTGATGCAAAAGATTTTGTTGGTTTATTCCCTTCTGGTGTTCTTTTAAATGCTCGCAAGATACAAGTGCCTATGGCTTGAAAACAGGTATCGTTTTGTTGAATTTGCATATCAAGGGTTGAAAATGGTCCCGATCCATAAATTTGATCAGGCACCAAATTAGTCCCAGTGATAAGTTGTGCTGCTTGCTTATATTCATTATCCCACACTACATATTGCGCAGGAGTTAACAGCATACGGAAAAGGTCTTTCCAATCTTTTGGAGTCATTAAGTAACCGTTACTAATCCCTTCTATCATGCCTTGAACAAATGAACTTTTTAAACCTGATTCTACGATAGCTCTACGTAATTCTCTCAAAACTTGATAAGGTAGAGCAGTCCATTCTGCATGATGTGTTTCGTTCCCTGCCTCTATTGTTGTAGTTCTAGTAACTGGGTATAAATTAGGATTAGGTTCCGAATTATCCCATAGATCATCGTTCCAAATGAATTCACCATTTTTTCGTGCTTGCTGTATACCTAATTGAATTAAACTAGGTCGTTCTACGCTCTTTGGTGTTTTGGTAATAATAACGCTATCATTAGCGTTGTTGTTTTGGATATTTTCAATTGGTTTATTAGGGGTAGTAGTAGTAAAGTCAGGAGTTTTGTTTTGCTCTTCCCTTCCCATATCGGTGGCCAGCCGACAAGAAGGAGGAGAAGGTGTAGGTCCAAGAGTCGCGGGAGGTAAAAGAGACCAGGTCTTGCCTGGCAATTTGTTGGATATATTTTCGTTAGTAATGCCTGTCAATCCAGAAGAGAGAATTACTATAGTAGAATATATCTCTCTCCAAGTCAATAATATAGGAGTCGAAACTCTAGGCTCTAAACGAAACTGCTGCCCTATCTTTTCCCATGTTTGAGGATCGAATGATCCCTTCTCTGGATACCAGGGACATTGACAAACTATTTCCTCAATTAAACGCTCTATATCTTTAAGAGTTATTGGATTTCGGGAGGAACCATATCTTTGCGTTATAGTATATAGCTCCTGTGCATGTTGTTTATGTGATGATGTTAAATTTCCCCCCATACTTACAGTGTTCCGTAGAAGGAATGGCGCGCTGACTGTTCCAGTCGTAGTAAGTACGTCACGTTTTCACCGATCACGTCGGGGATCACCAGATGTTGCAAAATAACTCTCCTCTCGTGTGTCTGGGCAAAAAACCTTTATTTGGGAGTCAATCCCCTTCTTATATACTCTATGAATATTCATGGATATTACATGTATTATCATTACTATTGGTTACATTTTGCTTACACAACCATGATCATGCATTGCTTACAAGAACAACTCTACATGAACAGCTCGTGAACCTGCTCAGGAATGTACAAACATCACCTGCTATTCTGCTACTTTCTCAGGAAAGAACAAAAACATCACATGCTAGATTCTCAGGAATATACAAAACATCATCTGCTGCCTGTATCCAAATACATTCTATCTACACCTTCTGATAAGAAATACACCTGGATTCAGGTACATGCAGCCCTCTGCTTGATAAATACTGCAGGATCCAGGTGTATGTAGCACTTTTGTTCAGAAATACAACTGGATCCAGGTTTATGCTGCCCTCCTGGGAAGAAGTACAGCTGTGTCCGGGTGTCTGCAGCCCTTTGTTTGAGAAATACTGCTGGATCTAAGTATATACAGCCCTTGGGGTAAGAAATTGAGCTGGGTCCAGGTGTATGGAGCCTTTCTGAGAAGACATACAGCTAGATCCAGATGTCTGCACCCCTTTGGATGAGAAATACAGCAGGATCCAGGTGTACGCAGCCTTTCAGATAAGAAACACAGCTGGCTCCAGGTGTCTGCAACCCTTCGGATGAGAAATATAGCTGAATCCAGGTGTATGCTGCCCTCTGATTGATAAATACTGCAGGATCCAGGTTAATGCAGCCCTTCTGATGAGAAATACACCTGGATCCAGGTGTATGCAGCCCTGATAAACACACCTGGATCCAGGTGTATACAGCCTTCCGGTTGATAAATACTGCAGGATCCAGGTGCATGCAGCACTTTTGTTCAGCTGGATTCAAGTGTCTGCAGCCCTTCTGATGAGAAATACACCTGGATGCATATGTGCAGCCCTTAGGATGAGAAATATATCTGGATCCAGGTGCATGCTGTCCCTCAGACAATAAACACAGCTTGATCCTAGGGTATGCACCCTTCCAGAAAGATCTGGGTATGTATTACTGTATTGAACAGAGTGGAAAAATGTGCAAAATATACAAAAGTTTCTGCTGTTTCTAGCAGGCACACACAGCAGGCACAATAATTTTTAATGCTGTTTTAGTGATTTCAATTTTTATGTTATATATATGTTCATAGAGGATGCTTTCAAATAAATGACATTAATGTCAAATTTAAAAAAAAAATCACACACATAGGCATAAACGTTTGCAAGTGTTTTTATAGAAAAATACCTTTATTGACATCATAAAGAAAAAAAAGCAGGCATCTAGCGCTCCAATGAAAACCACAATACAGCACTGGCAAAGCGGACTCTGGCGCACCGACAAATACATTTTGAATATAACCCTCATCACCCAGTCACCACAACTCTTCTTGGATCTCCTTCCCCTCCTCCGCCCCAAATCTCCTAGCAAGAGAGAATGCAAATCTACTCAGCTGCAAGGGGACCAACCGGCTTCAACTTTATAACGTCATACTGTCTCCCGTTATCGAATCTTCATGGACCAGGTAGGCTCATGCCATGTGTCATCAATTAACCTCCATCAAGATTCGCCATGGTGTGACGTGTTCGGTCCTTTCTTGCATGTTCACGCCCACAAAGGAAGGCAACTGCAACTGCACACAGAGTACGACAAAGGGTCCAGAAGGATCCGAAAGGAAAGAAATAAGAGAACCGCAGCGCTGAGTTATCTCTGCATACTGTAAACAGCGGCGGCCATCAAAACAAAGAAGCACTCCAGTCTAACAGATCAGGGGGTTCCCGGCAGCTTAACCATTTATTAGGCCGGGGCCGCTCATCTCAGTTATGTCTTTTTCTACGGGAGCGGCAACTACCTCAACCAGTCACAAAACGTACTTTGTCGCAATGGCTAGCGGCTTCTATCTTTTTCTACCATGAAAATGCATTCCTCAAGACACAGCTCATCGTCTTCGGACTACTATGGCTAGCAAAGATCATCTCCACAGTGCTTCCCCCATAGACATTGTAAAGAATATCCTTGCATACTTTTACGAACCACTAACTGCATCAATGTTACTTGCTTGCACCGACTCAGGAGCTCTGCTGCGGGGACGGTGTAAAAACCGGATACAGCGGGATCCTCGGGATCTTCCCGGATTCGATCCAGCGGGACGGTGTAAAAACCGGATACAGCGGGATCCTCGGGATCTTCCCGGATTCGATCACAAACCTTTTACACATTATTGATTATTCTCCCTTGACCCTCCCATTTGCGCATAATCTCGTCCACCTTAAAAGGGGCGAGCCCCCGTACTGCCGTAAATTTCATTGGTTCCTCTCCAGAAGACAACGGCACGTCACAGGGGGCGTGGCCAGGGGCGTAAATTTCATTGGTTCCTCTCCAGAAGACAACGTCACGTCACAGGGGGTGTGGCCTGGGGCGTGACTTACCCACATATTCCATTGTCTGAGCCCCCGTACTGCCGTAAATTTCATTGGTTCCTCTCCAGAAGACAACGTCACGTCACAGGGGGCGTGGCCAGGGGCGTAAATTTCATTGGTTCCTCTCCAGAGGACAACGCACGTCACAGGGGGTGTGGCCAGGGGCGTGACTTACCCACATATTCCATCGTCTTTATAAACCTCAGACTTCTCAAGGCATATTACAATCAGTTAACATGAACCGATCAGGAAAAAGAATATTCTCACTGAAATCTGCCATCTGTATGGTATAGAACACTGAATAAAACTGAGCAGAAACTACAGAATTTATAATTGATGTTTCTACTAGCTACAATAATTTTTGAAGTTTTTGTGATATTCAATTTTGTCTTTTCTCATCTACCTTGTAAGGCATTTAAAAGTTACAGCGAGCTTTTAAACAGAAATATGTTGTACACTGCATATTATAAACAGCAGCGGAAGCGGAGCGGCCGTCAAAACACAGATGTTTTTAAGGTCGTACGTGGATCCGGAAGAACCCGGGGATCCCGCAGATCTGGCTTTTACACCGTCCCGTCACCCCCGGGACAGTGTAAAAACCGGATACAGCGGGATCCTCGGGATCTAGAGGTATGCTGTCCATCTGAACCCAAATACACCCAGATCCTGGTCTTTTTCGCCCTCCTGCGCGAAATAAACAAGGATCCTGGTGCTTGTGGCCCCTGACATTGCAAACAGACCAGGATCCTGCAGTATGCGGGCTTTCCAATCAAAAATACACCAGGATCTAGAGGTATGCTGTCCATCTGAACCCAAATACAGCCAGATCCTGGTCTTTTTCGCCCTCCTGTGCGAAATAAACAAGGATCCTGGTGCTTGTGGCCCCTGACATTGCAAACAGACCAGGATCCTGCAGTATGCGGCCCTGCAGATCAAAAATACACCAGGATCTAGAGGTATGCTGTCCATCTGAACCCAAATACACCCAGATCCTGGTCTTTTTCGCCCTCCTGTGCGAAATAAACAAGGATCCTGGTGCTTGTGGCCCCTGACATTGCAAACAGACCAGGATCCTGCAGTATGCGGGCTTTCCAATCAAAAATACACCAGGATCTAGAGGTATGCTGTCCATCTGAACCCAAATACACCCAGATCCTGGTCTTTTTCGCCCTCCTGTGCGAAATAAACAAGGATCCTGGTGCTTGTGGCCCCTGACATTGCAAACAGACCAGGATCCTGCAGTATGCGGGCTTTCCAATCAAAAATACACCAGGATCTAGAGGTATGCTGTCCATCTGAACCCAAATACACCCAGATCCTGGTCTTTTTCGCCCTCCTGTGCGAAATAAACAAGGATCCTGGTGCTTGTGGCCCCTGACATTGCAAACAGACCAGGATCCTGCAGTATGCGGCCCTGCAGATCAAAAATACACCAGGATCTAGAGGTATGCTGTCCATCTGAACCCAAATACACCAAGATCCTGGTCTTTTTCGCCCTCCTGTGCGAAATAAACAAGGATCCTGGTGCTTGTGGCCCCTGACATTGCAAACAGACCAGGATCCTGCAGTATGCGGGCTTTCCAATCAAAAATACACCAGGATCTAGAGGTATGCTGTCCATCTGAACCCAAATACACCCAGATCCTGGTCTTTTTCGCCCTGCTGTGCGAAATAAACAAGGATCCTGGTGCTTGTGGCCCCTGACATTGCAAACAGACCAGGATCCTGCAGTATGCGGCCCTGCAGATCAAAAATACACCAGGATCTAGAGGTATGCTGTCCATCTGAACCCAAATACACCCAGATCCTGGTCTTTTTCGCCCTCCTGTGCGAAATAAACAAGGATCCTGGTGCTTGTGGCCCCTGACATTACAAACAGACCAGGATCCTGCAGTATGCGGGCTTTCCAATCAAAAATACACCAGGATCTAGAGGTATGCTGTCCATCTGAACCCAAATACACCCAGATCCTGGTCTTTTTCGCCCTCCTGTGCGAAATAAACAAGGATCCTGGTGCTTGTGGCCCCTGACATTGCAAACAGACCAGGATCCTGCAGTATGCGGCCCTGCAGATCAAAAATACACCAGGATCTAGAGGTATGCTGTCCATCTGAACCCAAATACACCAAGATCCTGGTCTTTTTCGCCCTCCTGTGCGAAATAAACAAGGATCCTGGTGCTTGTGGCCCCTGACATTGCAAACAGACCAGGATCCTGCAGTATGCGGGCTTTCCAATCAAAAATACACCAGGATCTAGAGGTATGCTGTCCATCTGAACCCAAATACACCCAGATCCTGGTCTTTTTCGCCCTCCTGTGCGAAATAAACAAGGATCCTGGGGCTTGTGGCCCCTGACATTGCAAACAGACCAGGATCCTGCAGTATGCGGGCTTTCCAATCAAAAATACACCAGGATCTAGAGGTATGCTGTCCATCTGAACCCAAATACACCCAGATCCTGGTCTTTTTCGCCCTCCTGTGCGAAATAAACAAGGATCCTGGTGCTTGTGGCCCCTGACATTGCAAACAGACCAGGATCCTGCAGTATGCGGGCTTTCCAATCAAAAATACACCAGGATCTAGAGGTATGCTGTCCATCTGAACCCAAATACACCCAGATCCTGGTCTTTTTCGCCCTCCTGTGCGAAATAAACAAGGATCCTGGTGCTTGTGGCCCCTGACATTGCAAACAGACCAGGATCCTGCAGTATGCGGGCTTTCCAATCAAAAATACACCAGGATCTAGAGGTATGCTGTCCATCTGAACCCAAATACACCCAGATCCTGGTCTTTTTCGCCCTCCTGTGCGAAATAAACAAGGATCCTGGTGCTTGTGGCCCCTGACATTGCAAACAGACCAGGATCCTGCAGTATGCGGGCTTTCCAATCAAAAATACACCAGGATCTAGAGGTATGCTGTCCATCTGAACCCAAATACACCCAGATCCTGGTCTTTTTCGCCCTCCTGTGCGAAATAAACAAGGATCCTGGTGCTTGTGGCCCCTGACATTGCAAACAGACCAGGATCCTGCAGTATGCGGCCCTGCAGATCAAAAATACACCAGGATCTAGAGGTATGCTGTCCATCTGAACCCAAATACACCCAGATCCTGGTCTTTTTCGCCCTCCTGTGCGAAATAAACAAGGATCCTGGTACTTGTGGCCCCTGACATTGCAACATACACCAGGATCTGGCCG
This sequence comes from Microcaecilia unicolor, assembly GCF_901765095.1. Lineage (NCBI taxonomy): Eukaryota > Metazoa > Chordata > Amphibia > Gymnophiona > Siphonopidae > Microcaecilia > Microcaecilia unicolor. The sequence continues at coordinate 115,543,851 of NC_044036.1, forward strand.
TGTGCGGCCCTGCAGATTAAAAATACACCAGGATCTAGAGGTATGCTGTCCATCTGAACCCAAATACACCCAGATCCTGGTCTTTTTCGCCCTCCTGTGCGAAATAAACAAGGATCCTGGTACTTGTGGCCCCTGACATTGCAAAATACACCAGGATCTGGCCGTGTGCGGCCTTGCAGATCAAAAATACACCAGGAGGGACGGTGTAAAAACCGGATACAGCGGGATCCTCGGGTTCTTCCCGGATTCGATCACAAACCTTTTCAAAGTTAATTTTTTTTTCGGCAGTCGTTTACATACGGACATTTTACATGTATTACACGAATTTTTTTTTCTTTTTTCTGTTGATTCTATTTAGCGCTACAGATTATTGATTATTCTCCCTGACCCTCCCATTTGCGCACAATCTTGTCCACCTTAAAAGGTGCGAGCCCCCGTACTGGTTCCTCTCCGCAGGAAGGTAATGTCACGTCACAGGGGGCGGGACTTAGCAGGATCTGTTTTTCTCAGAGGTTGAATAAAACAGGATACGGGTTCTTCCTATGTAGACCACTAAAGCCAGTAGGTGGAGCTTGCCTGGACTAGACTGAGCATGCCACCATTTTAGTTCATCAAAACAATAGCAATTGACAACACTTGCAAAATGTATACTTTCTCATGCATTTCCACTACTCATGACGTATTGTAAGCCACATTGAGCCTGCAAAGAGGTGGGAAAATGTGGGATACAAATGCAACAAATAAATAAATAAATAATAAATAAAGATTATTAGAAATAACGGACTGGTTATGCTTATGCATGGTCCATCTGTATAGTCTAAACCTAATCCAATTGGATACAGATGGCCAAATTTCATAGAACTCCTGTTTCCTGATTGGTTCATCTTAATTGTTGTTGGAATCTGCCTTGGGAAGCCTGGTGTTATAAAGATGGAATAAAAAACTCTCCTTTAATTGGAGCACATGGAATCACATCTTCATCTCATCTGTCATGTAGATGTTGACATTTTAGATATACAAATGGATTATTCTATTTTTAGGCATATTTCAGGGACAAGTGATTTTATAACTCAAAAGAAAAATAAATATTTTATTTCATGCAGATCTCTTTTGCTTAAACATAACTAAGGCCCTCATGATCAAAAGCAAACTCCGGCGCTAGAGGCTGTTAACGCCATACTAGCGGCAGAGTTTGCTGCCGACCCATGATCAGAGCCCTCGAGCGCCTGAAACAACGCACTTGAGGGCTCTTAGCGCAAGTAGCTTGCAAATGCATGCTAATCAGCGCTTAATGCATTCATCCCCCAATGATCAGCGTCCAGCGCGCCAAAATCAACGCCAGTTCCAAGCTGGCGTTATATTTTGCGGATCATTGGGGAGGAATGGTGAGCCCTGTCCAGCATGCAGTTGTATGCTGGCAGGCCCCCGTTCCCCCCAAAGCAAACGCGAACAGGGGGCTGGAGGTCCGGTCCCCCCCCCCCCCGATGATCCCCCCCCCATGTTCAGGGAGGGCTGGAGATCCGGTGGGTCTCCAACCCCCCCCCCAAAACACCCAGAAATTGTGAAGTGGCCGCCTCCGGCCAAACGCTCTCCCACCCTCCCACCCAGCGACAGGGGGGGGGGGGCTGGAGGTCCGGTGGGTCTCCAGCCCCCCCCCCAAACCCCCAGAAATTGTGAAGTGTCTGCCTCCGGCCAAACGCTCTCCCACCCAGCTCTCTCCCAGCATCCTGGGATGCGCGGGGCGGGGCGCCGCCATTTTGCGGCAGCGGCGTCGACTGGAAGAGGAGGGAGGCAGGCTGCGTCCCTCCTCCAACGAAAGGTAGGGGGGCTGGGAGGGGGGTTGTCACCACGGACCACCAGGGATTGAAAGGAGAACGCTGGGGGGGAGGAGTTGGGGTGGGCTGGAGGTCCACCGGACCTCCAGCCCCCACTCCCTGTCGCTGGGTGGGAGAGGGTTTGGCCGCCGGCGGCCATGACGTTTTCTGGAGGTTTGGGGGGGGGGGGCTGGGGACCCACCGGACCTCCAGCCCCCGTTGTTCGGGCCTCGGGGCAGGCTGTTTGACAGGTTTGGGCTTTTGACAGCCCAGACCTGTCAAACAAGTGCGGGAGGATTGTGCTGAGCGCATGCTCGGCACAATTCGCCCGCACTTCTACATGATAATCAAAGATAATTGTGCTGCTTAGATTTGCATGCATTATCTTTGATCATCTATGCAGTAAAGCCCTGCGCTGTTCCAGCGCTATTTTTAGAGCGCTGTTCGGAACAGCGTGGGGCTTTGGATCATGAGGGCCTAAATGAGCTAGAAGCCCCTAATGCAGTCCATAGGTTTTCTTATGTTCTGTTCGTGTCATGACTTATACTGTACCAAAACAGAAATCTCTTATCTCTATCTGTTCGATAATTGTGAACACTATTCACCCTAAAAAGTTGTTATGTGGCTGTACAGGAGGAATTGTGATATTGAATAAAGCGAAAGATACATATCTGTAGCAGGTATTCTCCGAGGACAGCTGGCTGATTGTTCTCACATGTGGGTGACGTCCACGGCAGCCCTCTCCAACCGGAAGAGTTTCCCTAGCAAACTTCAAAAGTCTCGCGGGAGGTCCCGCGCGCGGGGCACGCCCAATGCACATGTGCAGCTGTCTTCCCGCCTGTGCGCGACCGCTCCCGCACAGTTAAGTGAATAGCAAAATTAGAGGAAGAAGTACAACTCCAAAGGGGAGGAAGGAGGGTTGGTGAGAACAATCAGCCTGCTGTCCTTGGAGAATACCTGCTACAGGTATGTATCTTTCGCTTTCTGCAAGGACAAGCAGGCTGCTTGTTCTCACATGTGGGGTATGCCTAGCACCCAGGCTCACTCAAAACAACAAACTGGGTCAATTGGCCCTTGCAACGGCGAGGACATAACAGTAATTGACTTACGAAGAACAACTAACTGAGAGTGCAGCCTGAACAGAATAAAACAGGGCCTAGGGGAGTGGAGTTGGATTCTAAACCCCCGAACAGATTCTTCAGCACCGACTGCCCAAACCGACTGTCATGTCTGGTATCCTGCTAAAGGCAGTAATGAGATGTGAATGTGTGGACTGATGATCACGTCGCAGCCTTGCAAATCTCTTCAATAGTGGCTGACTTCAAAGTGGGCCACTGACGCTGCCATGGCTCGAACACTATAAGCTGTGACATGACCCTCCAGAGTCAGCCCAGCTTGGGCATAAGTGAAGGAAATGCAATCTGCTAGCCAATTTGAGATGGTGCATTTCCCGACATCAATCCCCTTTCTATTGGGGTCAAAAGAAACAAACATTTGGGCGGACTGTCTGTGGGGGCTTGTCCACTCCAGATAGAAGGCCAATGCTCTGTTGCAGTCCAATGTGTGCAACTGACGTTCAGCAGGGCGGGTATGCGGACGGGGAAAAAATGTTGGCAAGACAATTGACTAGTTCAGATGCAACTCCGACACCACCTTTGGCAGGAACTTAGGGTGAGTGTGGAGGACTACTCTGTTATGATGGAATTTGATATAGGGAGCATGGGCTACCAAAGCTTGAAGCTCACTGACTCTACGAGCTGAAGTAACAGCCACCAAGAAAATGACCTTCCAGGTCAAGTACTTCAGATCGTTCTGAGTGATGAGGGTTGGAAAACACTCCGATCTCCACAGTTCTTCTGAAGACAACTCCAGAAGAAGAGGGAACCAGATCTGATGGGGCCAAAAGGGCGCAATCAGAATCATGGTGCCGTGGTCCTGCTTGAGTTTCAGCAAAGTCTTCCCCAGCAAAGGTATGGGAGGTTACACGTACAGAAGGCCGTTCCCCCAATGCAGGATGAAGGCGTCCGACGCTAGCCTGTCGTGGGCCTGAAGCCTGGAACAGAACTGAGGCAGCTTGTGGTTGGCCTGAGTGGTGAAAAGATCCACCGAGGGGGTGCCCCACTCCCGGAAGATCTTGCGTTCCACGCTCAAATTGAGCGACCATTTGTGTGGTTGCAAAATTCTGCTCAACTTGTCGGCCAGACTGTTGTTTACACCTGCCAGGTATGTGGCTTGGAGAAGCATGCTGTGCCGGCGAGCACAGCGCCACATCCCGATGGCTTCCTGACACAGGGGGCAAGATCCGGTGCTCCCTGCTTGTTGATGTAATACATCGCAACCTGATTGTCTGTCCGAATTTGGATAACTTCAAAGGACAGCCGATCTCTGAAAGCCCATAGCGCATTCCAGACCACTCTCAACTCCAGGAGGTTGATCTGCAGACCTGATTCCTGGAGGGACCATAGTACTTGAGTGTGAAGCCCATCGACATGGGCTCCCCACCCCAGGAGAGCTGCATCCGTCGTTAGCACTTTTTGCGGCTGAGGAATTTGGAAAGGGCGTCCCAAAGTCAAATTGGACCGAATCGTCCACCAGTGGAGTGAATTGCGAAAACTGGTGGGCAGTTGGATTGCATCCTCTAGATTCCCCGCAGCCTGATACCACTGGGAAGCTAGGCTCCATTGAGCTGATCTCATGTGAAGACGAACCATGGGAGTCACATGGACTGTAGAGGCCATATGGCCCAGGAGTCTCAACATCTGCCGAGCTGTGATCTGCTGAGACGCTCTGGCCCGGGAGGCGAGGGACAGGAGATTCTCCGCCCGCGCTTTGGGGAGATAGGCATGGGCCGTCTGTGAATTCAGCAGAGCTCCTATGAATTCGAGTGACTCGACTGGGCGGAGATGGGACTTCGGGTAATTTATCACAAACCCCAGTAGCTCCAGAAGTTGAATAGTCACCTGCATGGACTGTAGAGCTCCTGCCTCCGAGGTGCTCTTCACCAGCCAATCGTTGAGATATGGGAACATATGCACTCCCAGCTTCGGCAGCGACACCGCAACCACTACCAGGCATTTTGTAAACACTCGTGGCGCAGAGGCGAGCCCAAAGGGTAGCATACAATACTGAAAATGCTGTGTTGCCAGATGGAATCGAAGATACTGCTTGTGAGCTGGCAGTATTGGGATGTGGGTATAAGCATCCTTTTTAAATCCAGGGAGCATGAGGTCACGTGATGCGGAGGGAGCAGTAGACATGTTTTAGAACTCCTCCGAGGTTCCCACTCGATCCTTGCCCGCCACGAACCTTCAAACACGCCACAACAAGGTACCTGGACTCCTCCGGATCAGTAAAGTTTGCATGGAACAGTTCCTCGTATCCATGCCATCCGGAACGACGAGAAAAAGCGCGAAAAGCGAGAAAGATAAAATGGCGGCACCTGGGAGCAATTCTAAGATGGCGGCCAGGTCTCCGCGCAGTGAGGCGGAGTTCTCGGCCCACCAGCTGACACAGCTTGCTTCCGCGGTGGGCACAGCGCTGGAACCGCGCTTCGCCGCACTGGAGGGGTGGCTGGTGAAATTTGATGGATTGCTAGCGGACCTTGTGAGTTGTACCGCGGAGGCAGAAAAATGGGTGTCCGATTTGGAGGATTCATGGCAGCGATGGGAACCGGAAGTAAAAGGCCTCAAAGCTACACTGGCTCACCAAGCAGAAAAAATGGATGAGCTGGAAAACAGCGCAGCAACCTTAGACTGGTAGGACTGCCTGAAACTATTTCAGACAAGAACCTGGGTACTGTACTCGAGGAATGGCTCCCAAAGGGATTTGCGCTATCCGACGACAGCAGAGGATCTTTCTGCATTGAAAGGGCGCAAAGGACTGGGAGGCCACAGCAGAACAGCCAGCGCCCGAGAGTGGTCATCATTAAAGTTCATAATTATATCCATAAGGAAGAAATCCTGCAGGGCTATCGATTGAAAAGAGAGTCCTTAACCTACGCAGGGGACCAGATCAGAATTTTTCAGGACTATTCAGCTAGCGTACAAGAAAAAAGGCGGAAATTACACCCGATCTGCACAGCGCTGATAGGCAAGAAAGCCTGCTTTATGCTACCATACCCAGCTGCTTTGAAAATACAGCATGAGGGGAAATGGATCTCCTTCACATCCGACCAATTGGCTCTGCAGTTTGTGAATCGGGAACTGAAGGGATCCGCGAGTCCAACCTGACGCCCCACCACTTTACTCCCTGTTTGATGGGGATGGAGGTTTTTGTGGGTTTGTTGTGGTCGGGGGCTGACTTGCATTGCAGACTTTGAGTGGTGAAGGTTAAGTAATTTCTATTAAAGATGCTGAGGAGTCTGAGGCAGGGGCGTATCTGCGTGGGGCCACAGGGGCCTGGGCCCCTGCAGATTTCGCCCTGGACCCCCCTACTGCTGTTAACCCTCCCCCGCCTTCCGCCGTCAACCCTTTCCCCGCCTACCGCCGTGACTTACCCCCGAAGTCCGCTTACTCCTGCTGGTTTTTTAAAATATTTACTTCAGCTGGCGGGGGACCCCAACCACCGCCAGCCCAGCCGAGGTCTTGTTTAAGTTCTTCATCCTCGTGCTGTGAATGCTGCATCCTTCCAGTTGGATGGAGTCTGACGTCGCAGCACGTTGACGTCCTGCACGTACAACGTGCTGCGACGTCAGACTCCGTCCAACTGGAAGGATGCAGCTTTCACAGCACGAGGATGAAGAACTTAAACAAGACCTCGGCTGGGCTGGCGGTGGTTGGGGTCCCCCGCCAGCTGAAGTAAATATTTTAAAAAACCAGCAGGAGGAAGCGGACTTCGGGGGTAGGTGACGGCGGTAGGCGGGGAAAGGGTTGACGGCGGAAGGCGGGGGAGGGTTAACGGCAGTAGGGGGGGCTATAATGTGCCCCCTCACTCTAGCCCCTGCCCCCCCTACCGCCGAACCTCAGACACACCCCTGGTCTGAGGGCAGAGGGACGCCTCAGTTAGAGGCTACCAGAGGAGCTCCAGTTCCCGTTTCTCCTGATTTGGAGACGGAGGGTCAGGGTGAGTGTTTCTCCCCGGAGTTTGTGCTTTTAATGCTGAAAAGAGCTCTGCCGCATGTGTCTGCCACTATGATGCTACCTGGTTTCCCCCCGGGTGTTGATAGCCTGGGGCTGGCTGATTCCCCCGAGCGTTGGAAGGACGCAAAACATTGACGGGTAAATTCCCCGTCGGAGAGTGGTGCACTTCCCCCCCCCCCCCCCCCCCCCCCCCCCCCCCCCCGTGGTCGGGCTGTGGGGATTCTGAGGGTTCTGGCAGGGCCTCTTGGTCTGAAGAGCCAGAGGAAAGTACTGGTTTGCCATGATCTGGATGATCCCAATGCGGTGAGGATTTTTCACCGCGATGAGCTGCCAGCGCTCATTTCTGCCGCCTTGCAGGCCCTCTCTATTGATGATCCTGCCAAGGGCGAGGACTTCTCTGGAGATCCGGGGATGGTGAGTACTAAGAAGCCTGCTCGAGCCTTTCCTGTGCATGACTCCATCCAAGAGCTTATTTCAGCTCATTGGTCTGAACCCGAAGGGCCTTTGAAAGTGGCCAGGGCTATGGGTCAGTTTTTCCCTCTAAGTGAGGAGTACTTGGCCCCTTTGGGGATGCCTAAAGTGGACGCACTGGTCACAGCGGTGACTAAAAAGACCACCCTCCCCGTAGAGGGCGGGGTTGCCCTGAAAGACATTCAGGACCGGTGGCTTTTATCCACATTGAAACAGTCATTTGAAATCTCGGGCCTTGCCTTAAGGGCGTCTATATGCAGTTCTTATGCTGCCCGGGCCTCCCTCTCTTGGTTACAACAGGAAGTGGCACAGCCCACGGATGGTGCGGAGTCCCACTCTGAGGTTGTACCGTGGATGGAGTCGGCCCTGTCATTTTTAGCTTATGCCCTCTGATCTGATCAGGGCTTCGGCTAAACAGATGTCTAGGGCGGTTGTGGCCCGCCGCCTTCTATGGCTACGGCATTGGGTGGCTGATATGGCCTCTAAGCACAGGCGGGTGAAGCTTCCTTTTCGGGTCCACCTGTTATTCGGAGAGGAGCTGGAGAAGATTGTGAAAGCTGTGGGGGACCCTTAACCCCAGCGCTTACCCGAGGATAGGCCGCGGCCTTCTTCCAAGGGTGCTGTGTGGCCCTCCTCTTCAAGACCTCGCTTCTGTGAAGCTCGCAGGTATCACCCGGGGTGCTCTGCTGGGGTTTCTCAACGTGCCCGTTTTCAGCAGAGGAACTCCTTTCGCTCAGACAAGCGTTCCACAGCGGCCGGTTCTCAGCCTGGAGTGCAATGGTGGCCCTCTCAATGATGGCGCACCGGTTCATTCCTCGATTCCTGCAGTAGGAGGATGGGTTTCCCTCTCTCTCGAGGAATGCACCAAGATTTCCTCAGATCAGTGGGTCTTGGACCTGATCAGAGAAGGGTACCGATTGGAATGCAGCGTCCCGGTGATAGACGTGTTTGTGGAGTCCCGATGCGGTACTGCCATCAAACGGGCGGCGGTAGGGAAGACCTTACAAGTCTTGTTGCACCTTGGAGCGGTGATCCCTGTGCCTCCTGCCGAACGCGACTGCGGTCGCTACTCCATTTACTTTGTGGTGCCTCGAAAAGGCGGGTCTTTCCGACCGATCCTTGACTTAAGGTCAGTCAACGAGGCTCTCAGAGTGCGACATTTTCGCATGGATACCCTGCGCTCCGTCATTGTGGCGGTACAGCCAGGAGAATTTCTCATGTCTCTGGACCTGAAAGAAGCTTACTTGCACATTCCTATTTGGCCCCCGTACCAACCGTTTTTCCGGTTTGTGGTGTTGGGAAAGCATTTCCAGTTTCGGGCCTTGCCTTTTGGCCTCGCCACAGCTCCCCGAACCTTTTCCAAGGTAATGTTGGTAGTAGCTGCCTTTCTCCGGCGAGAGGGTATCCGGGTTCACCCGCACCTCGATGACTGGCTCATCATGTAACAGCCAGAGTGGTCTCAGTACTGCAATCTCTGGCCTGGGTCATCAGTATACCCAAAAGTCACCTGACCCCCTCTTTAGATTTGGGGGTCCGGTTCGACACAGCCTCGGGGTTTATTTTTCTACCCGATCAAAGCCGGTGCAAGCTTCAGAATCAGGTCCGTCTGCTCCTGAGGATGCCTCGCCCACGAGCTTGGGCCATGGTCCAGCTGTTGGGGTTGATGATGGCAACCTTGGAAGTGGTGCCATGGGCGAGAGCGCACATAACACCTCTGCAGTTTTCCCTGCTTCAACTATGGTCTCCAATGTCTCAGGATTATCAGCGCAGAGTCACGTGGCTCCCTGCGGCCCAATTCAGTATAGAGTGGTGGCTATCAGTCAGCATGCTGCGGCGAGGAATGCCGCTAGCACTTCCTGATTGGTGCCTGGTGGTAGCAGATGCCAGCCTGAATGGCTGGGGAGCACATTGCCAGGGAAGGCATGCCCAGGGTCTGTGGACACCGGAGTAATCGGAGTGGTCCATTAATCCTTGGAGCTGAGAGCGATATTCCAAGCGCTTCTGGCCTTTCACACAACCCTGGAGGGACTGGCTGTCAGAGTTCTGTCAGACGACAGCAGTGGCCTACATAAATTGACAAGGCGGCACTCAGTGCAGAGCACTGGCCGCGCAGATTTGCCACTGGGCCGAGCTACATGTGCAGTTTCTGTCAGCAGCTTACATTGCAGGTCAGAGCAACGTGCAAGGCGATTATCTAAGCAGGCATCAAGTTGACCCAGCGGAGTGGGAACTGGCAGACGAAGTGTTCTTTCAGATCTGTCCCAAATGAGGGACGCCCATAGCGGATCTTATGGCGTCAAGCGCAAATGCCAAAGTCCCGTGCTTTTTCAGCAGATGGAGAGATCCTCGCTTGGCGAAGTTGGATGCCTAGGGCGAGTCCTCCTGCGAATTCGGCTACATCAAGGAGTGGTGGTTCTCATTGCCCCGGATTGGCCCAGGCGGCCGTGGTATGTGGACCTCCGGCGGATTCTGGTGGAGGCTCCCCTTCCTTTGCCTCTGGTACCGAACCTGTTGTCGCAGGGTCCGGTGACAATGGAGGATCCCTGCCGCTTTGGTTTTACGGCATGGCTATTGAGAGGGCGCAATTGAGAGACAAGGGCTATTCAAACAAGGTTATCTCCACTCTCTTGCTGGCCCGCAAGCGTTCCACTTCCATTGCTTATGCTCAGATCTGGCGCCAGTTTGAGGCTGGGTGTGCTTCTAAAGCCATCACACCCATGCAGGCTTCTGTCTCGCCGATACTTGACTTTTTGCAGGATGGTTTATAAAAAGGCTTGGCCTATAATTCCCTGCGTGTTCAAGTGGCAGCCTTGGCATGTTTTCGGGGGAAGGTGGCTGGCCTCTCCCTGGCTGCTTATCCGAACATTGCACGTTTTTTTTAGAGGGGTGCTTTGGCTCCGTCCTCTCGTGCGGGCCCCTTGTCCGGCCTGGAACCTGGGGCTAGTATTAAAGGCTCTTCAGTGTTCGCCCTTCAAGCCGCTTATGCGAGCTTCGGAGAAGGATGTGACCCTAAAGACGGTCTTTTTGGTGGCCATTACATCGGCGAGACGGGTGTCTGAGCTCCAGGCGCTGACCTGTCGAGACCCATTTCTGCAGTTCTCAGAATCCGGAGTCAAAATTACGTACTGTGCCTTTCTTCCTGCCTAAGGTGGTTTCAGCGTTTCACCTAAACCAGCCTATTTTCTTGCCTTCCTTTTCTAGGGAGGAGTTTCCGGAATCCTTTGGGCAGTTGCACCTTCTGGATGTACGCAGGGCTCTGTTGCAATATCTGTGAATGTCAAATGCTTTCAGTACCTCTGATCACCGTTTTGTTTTTTGTCAGGTCCTCGCAGAGGGTCTCCAGCGTCTAAAGCTACACTACCCGTTGGCTTAAGGAAGCTATTTTTTCTGCATATCTGCTGTGTGGCCAGCCTCCGCCTGACGCCTTTAAGGCACATTCCACAAGAGCGATTTCCTCTTCTTGGGCTGAAACAGGAGCACTCTCTCTTCAAAAGATATGTAGTGCAGCAATGTGGGCCTCTAAACTCTCATTTGCCCGACATTACAGGCTGGATGTGGCCACCAGGAGGGATGCGCGTTTTGCAACACAAGTGCTTGCGCATGGTGTGGCCTGTTCCCACCCTATCTAGGGATTGCTTTGATACATCCCATTCGTAATGGATTCATCTGCTGCTGATGATAAGGAATCCCTGGAAGAATGGCTCGGAGTCGCTCGTCTAGAGTGTCTGTCGAGCAAGGCTGTGGGATCGGTACAGGAGACGAAGCCAGAATCTGCCTAGGGCGAGGAGGCGGTACCGGGCTGACCGGAGACCGGCGCATCGACACCTCCTGAATGGAGGGTGAGAGGTCCTCCCGGCGTCGACGTTTCACGGGTGCCGAATCCTTCGGCGTCCCGCAGTTCTCGGTACCGTGACGGGAAGCACGTCACCGGTACCCCCCCCCCCCCGGTACTGACGAGGAGGACGTGGAATCCACACGCCTCCTTGGGGTCGGGTCCGAAAGAGCTCAGTCCCGATGGGCCTGTACCGCAGGCGCCCTTGAGGCAGGTGGAGACCCACTCAATGGTTCACTGCTGCCAGCGTGAGATGGTCTCTGGACAGCCATTACCTGCGCTCCTGATGTCAATGCACTCTCCGGTGCCGCCATCGACACTGTCCCCGAAGACCTCGGTACCGCTGCCGACGTCAACTCCAAAGGACCGGGCACAGCTCGAAACAGACGTTCCCACTGGGCTAATCTCAACACCTGTGTCCGCTTTTTAAGGCTAAGACACAGAGTACAGGTGTTGGGGCGATGACCAGCCCCAAGACACTGAATACACGAAGCGTGTGGCTCAATGACAGAGATTGCCCGGCTGCACTGCGTGCACTTCTTGAAGCTGCTGGCAATCTTCAATGTCATCGAGAGAAAAACAGCGGTGGCGAAAACCCGCGATGGTGCCAAAGAAGGGCACAAAAAAGGGAGAAAAACCGTACGGGCGGCCAACAAGGCCGCACCCGAAAATGAAAGAAAACTTACAGGGACAAACTAAGAATTAAAAGAAAGTTTGTTTTGGGTTCTTTTTTTTTTTTTTTTAGAAAACGAACGCAAGTGCACTCGTACAAGAAACAAGAAAAAAGCGAAAAACGCTACATCGCTGAAGAGGGCTCTCTTCTGAGGCGCATAGCAGCCGAAAAACAGCCACCCTGACCACAGAAAAAAAGAGACTGAGTCTGTACGCTCGCGCTACGGGCGGGAAGATGGCTGCACATGCGTGGTGCTCACACATGCGTGGTGCACGCATGTGCGTGCGAGGGCTCTAGCAAGCTTTGTTGCTAGGAAGATTTCCGGACCTGGGGCTGCCGTCGGACATCAACCCATCAGTGAAAACAAGCAGCCTGCTTGTCCTCGGAGAATATTCTGTTTCCTGATGGGTTCATCTTAACTGGTTGTAATCTGCCTTGGGAAGCCTGGTGTTTATAAAGACGATGGAATATATTTGTAGAAGTTTGCCTTTTAGATACACAAATGGATTATTCTGTTTTGGAACATGTTTCAGGGGTAAGTGGTTTTATAACTCCAAATAAAAATATGGGCTATAAGCTCCTTATGCAATCCTTTGGTTTTCTTATATTTTGTTCTTGTGATGACTTATACTGTGCCAAAATGAAAACTCTTATCGCTATCACCTTGAGGTTAAATGAGGGGACATGGGATGAGCTTATCTGGTCCACATGAGACGGTATGACTATGAAGTTGAAGCCGGTCCCCCTGCTGCAGCCAACTCCATTTGTCAAAAACAATACCAAAGTAGATTTGCCTTCTCTCTTGTAAGGGGATGGGGGTGGGGGGTGCGGGGAGGGAGCGAAGAAGGTCTAAGAGGAGTTGTAGGGGGCTGGTGGAATTTTCAAGGGTCTGTGAAGGAGGGAGGGTTATTTTCAAAATATATTTGTCAGTACTGCAGAAGCTGCTTTGTTATTTCCAGTGCTGCATTGTGGTTTTCATTGGAGCGCTAGATGCCTGCCTTTTTCTTTATGATGACAATAAAGAGAGTCCTCTATAAAAATACTTGCAAAAGTTTTAATGCCTATGTGTGTCATTTTTTTAAATTTGACAAAATTGTATTTTATTTTAAAGCTTCTCCTATGAACATATAACATAAAATTTTTAAATCAGCAAAACAGCATTAAAAATTACTGTACCTGCTAGACACAGCAGAAACTCTGTTTGCATCACCTGATCACCTTCACACTTCATCACCCTCCCCCTCAGTCCCCCCCAATACTAACCACTACTTCTAGGAATCTCCAGGCGGTTGACCCTCCCACCTTATCCTCTACTATCTCTGATCTCCTCCCTTCTATTATGTCCTCCGAGACTGTCGACAAGACCGTCTCCACATACAATGCCACCCTCTCCTCTGCTCTCGATGCCCTTGCACCATCCATCTCCCGTCCCATGAGGCGTACTAATCCCCAGCCCTGGCTGACCCCTTGCACCCGATACCTTTGCTCCTGCGCCCGATTGGCTGAACGCCTCTGGAGGAAATCTCGCACCCACACCGATTTCATTCATTATAAATTCATGTTATCCTCCTTCCAGTCCTCCCTATTCCTCGCCAAACAGGACTATTACACCCAATTGACCAACTCCCTCAGTTCTAACCCCCGTCGTCTCTTCGCCACCCTTAACTCCCTCCTCAAAGTGCCCTCTGCTCCCACCCCACCCCCCTCACTCTCTCCTGAAGCACTGGCGGACTACTTTCGCGACAAGGTGCAGAAAATCAACCTCGAATTCACCTCCAAACCATCTTCTCCTCCTCCTCACCCTACAACACACTCCCTCAACCAACCAACCCAGGCCTCCTCCTCTTTTCCTGATATCACCGAAGAGGAAACCACCTATCTTCTCTCCTCTTCGAAATGCACCACCTGTTCCTCAGACCCCATCCCCACCATCTTACTTAACACCATCACTCCTACGGTCACCCCCCCCCCATCTGTCATATCCTCAACCTCTCTCTCTCCACTGCAACTGTCCCTGACACCTTCAAGCATGCTGTAGTCACACCACTCCTCCAAAAACCATCAGTTGACCCTACCTGTCCCTCCAACTACCGCCCCATTTCCCTCCTACCCTTCCTCTCCAAGATACTTGAACGAGCCGTTCACAGCCGCTGCCTCGATTTTCTATCCTCTCACGCCATCCTCGATCCACTTCAATCCGGCTTTCGCCCCCTACACTCGACGGAAACGGCACTATCTAAAGTCTGCAACGACCTGTTCCTTGCCAAATCCAAAGGTCACTACTCCATCCTTATCCTCCTCGACCTATCCGCCGCTTTTGACACTGTCAATCATAACTTACTTCTCGCCACACTGTTCTCACTTGGGTTCCAGGGCTCTGTCCTCTCCTGGTTCTCCTCTTATCTCTCCCACCGTACCTTCAGAGTACATTCTCAGGGTTCTTCCTCCACCCCCATCCCGCTGTCTGTCGGAGTTCCTCAGGGATCTGTCCTTGGACCCCTTCTTTTCTCAATCTACACCTCCTCCCTGGGTTCCCTAATCTCCTCCCATGGGTTCCAATATCATCTTTATGCCGATGACACCCAGCTTTATCTCTCCATACCAGACATCACTGCAGAAACCCAGGCTAAAGTATCGGCCTGCTTAGCCGACATTGCAACCTGGATGTCCAACCGCCACTTGAAACTGAACATGGCCAAGACCGAGCTTATTGTCTTCCCTCCCAAACCCACTTCTCCTCTCCCTCCACTCTCTATCTCTGTTGATAACACCCTCATCGTCCCCGTCTCATCTGCCCGCAACCTTGGGGTCATCTTTGACTCCTCTCTCTCCTTCTCTGCGCATATCCAGCAGATAGCCAAGACCTGTTGCTTCTTCCTCTATAACATCAGCAAAATTCGCCCCTTCCTGTCTGAACACACCACCCAAACTCTCATCCATTCTCTCATTACCTCTCGCCTTGACTACTGCAACCTACTCCTCACTGGCCTCCCAATTTGCCACCTATCCCCCCTTCAGGCCATTCAAAACTCTGCTGCACGTCTTATCTTCCGCCTGAACCGGTACACTCATATCACCCCTCTCCTCAAGTCACTTCACTGGCTTCCGGTCAGGTACCGCATACAGTTTAAGCTTCTCCTTTTAACCTACAAATGCACTCGATCTACAGCCCCTCCCTACCTCTGTACCCTCATCTCCCCTTACATTCTTACCCTTAACCTCCATTCTCAAGACAAATCCCTCCTGTCAGTACCCTTCTCCACCACCGCCAACTCCAGGCTCCGCCCTTTCTGGCTCGCCTCACCCCATGCCTGGAATAATCTCCCTGAGCCCATATGCCAGGCTCCCTCCCTGCCCATCTTCAAAGCCTTGCTCAAAACCCACCTCTTCAATGTCGCCTTCGGCACCTAACCATCATACCTCTATTCAGGAAACTTAGACTGCCCCTACTTGACATTTCGTCCTTTAGATTGTAAGCTCCTTGGAGCAGGGACTGTCCTTTATGTCAATTTATGTTAATCTGTACAGTGCTGCGTAACCCTAGTAGCGCTCTAGAAATGTTAAGTAGAAGTAGTAGTAGTAGTATATGTGTAAAATTTTCTGGAAGGGCTGCTCACACCTAAATCCAGCTGTATTCATTGTATGAGGGGCAGCGTATATCTAGACTGAGCTCTGTTTCTCATCAGAAGGGCCAAAGAGACCAGGATCCTGGTGTATTTGGGATCAAAAGCACAGCACACATCAAGATCCTAGTGTATTTTTGATTGGAAGGCCCGCATACTGCCGGATCCTGGTGTATTTTGCAATGTCAGTGGCCACAAGCACCAGGATCCTTGTTCATTTCGCACAGGAGGGCGAAAAAGACCAGGATCTGGGTGTATTTGGGTTCAGATGGACAGCATACCTCTAGATCCTGGTGTATTTTTGATCTGCAGGGCCACATACTTCAGGATCCTGGTGTATTTTGCAATGTCAGGGGCCACAGGGACCAGGATCCTTGTTCATTTCGCACAGGAGGGCGAAAAAGACCAGGATCTGGGTGTATTTGGGTTCAGATGGACAGCATACCTCTAGATCCTGGTGTATTTTTAATGTGCAGGGCCGCACACGGCCAGATCCTGGTGTATTTTGCAATGTCAGGGGCCACAGGGACCAGGATCCTTGTTCATTTCGCACAGGAGGGCGAAAAAGACCAGGATCTGGGTGTATTTGGGTTCAGATGGACAGCATACCTCTAGATCCTGGTGTATTTTTGATCTGCAGGGCCACATACTGCAGGATCCTGGTGTATTTTGCAATGTCAGGGGCCACAGGGACCAGGATCCTTGTTCATTTCGCACAGGAGGGCGAAAAAGACCAGGATCTGGGTGTATTTGGGTTCAGATGGACAGCATACCTCTAGATCCTGGTGTATTTTTGATCTGCAGGGCTACATACTGCAGGATCCTGGTGTATTTTGCAATGTCAGGGGCCACAGGGACCAGGATCCTTGTTCATTTCGCACAGGAGGGCGAAAAAGACCAGGATCTGGGTGTATTTGGGTTCAGATGGACAGCATACCTCTAGATCCTGGTGTATTTTTGATCTGCAGGGCCACATACTGCAGGATCCTGGTCTGTTTGCAATGTCAGGGGCCACAAGCACCAGGATCCTTGTTTATTTCGCACAGGAGGGCGAAAAAGACCAGGATCTGGGTGTATTTGGGTTCAGATGGACAGCATACCTCTAGATCCTGGTGTATTTTTGATCTGCAGGGCCACATACTGCAGGATCCTGGTGTATTTTGCAATGTCAGGGGCCACAGGGACCAGGATCCTTGTTCATTTCGCACAGGAGGGCGAAATACACCATGATCTTGGTGTACTTGTGTTCAGAGGGCCGGCATGCATCAAGATCTTGGTGTATTTTTGATTGGCAAGCCCGGATCCTGGTCAACTTGGATAGGAAGGCACAAATACCTGCAAATCTAATTTGCTATAGTTTTTGACAAACGGAGATGGCTGCTGTTGGGGGACTGGCTTCAATTTTATAGTCATACTGTCTCCTGTGGACCAGATATACTTATCTCATGTCCCCTCATGTAACCTCAAGGAGATAACAGTTTTTAATTTTGGTACAGTATAAGACATCACAAGAAGAAAATATAAGGAAAGCACTGGACTGCATTTAGGGCTATTTGCCCATTTAGTTATGTTTAAATGAAAGAGATCTGCATGAAAGAAAAAAATTATTTTTATTTGGAGTTATAAAACTACTTGCTCCTGAAACATGTTCCAAAACATAATAATCCATTTGTGTATGTAAAAGGCAAACTTCTACAAAACAGATGAAACACATTAAAAGGAGAGTTTAATTCTACTTCAATTTAATGTCTATATATTCCACCGTCTTTATAAACACCAGGCTTTACAAGGCAGATTACAGCCAGTTATGAACCGATCAGGAAAAAGAATATTCTCACTGAAATCTGCCATCTGTATGATATAGAACAATGAATAAAAATTAGCACAACCTAAGTCCAAGGAAGACTGTGCTCTTGCAGTCCCAGATGGTACTGCTTTGAGTTGCTGTTTTGGAAAGGGGGACGGTGTAAAAACCGGATACAGCGGGATCCAGTCTGAGTTGCTGTTTTGGAAAGGGGGACGGTGTAAAAACCGGATACAGCGGGATCCTCGTATTTCCGGTGATCGGTGATCGCTGCGGCCGTCAAAACAAAGGAGCGCCCGTCAAAACAAACAACCGCTTAAGGTAGTACTTAGATCCGGAGGATCCCGAGGATCCCGCAGATCTGGCTTTTACACCGTCCCCTCTGCTGCGTCTCCTCTGACGCAACTTCCTGTTTCCGGCAAGGCGGGATGAAGAGGGCGAGATTGGTAAGTAAATAAATAGTGTGTTTGTATCATAGGGTACGGTAACAAGTCACTGGAGGAAGAAAGTTATGGGATTGCTAGTGGGCAACTTCAGAGTCAGGTATGAGTTTGATCCGGGGGGGGGTTCAGGGACAGGTGCCATATCGCGGACAAGGAGGAGAGTGGAAGATAGAGGGAGGCCGAGCCCAATGCTTGTGAGGATGGGTGCTTGGCGGCTGAGAGTGTGAGTACAACCGAATGCATGTGGCTTGGTATGTTTGTGTCCCTGAGCTGGGTCGGGCTGCAGGGGGATCCGCATCCCCCTGCAGTGTGGCCTGGCTCGGTGACTGCGGCGGCATGGGCAGCAGCTCGCTCATCCTCTTCTTTCACAGACCCTCAAAGCATCTAGAGAGCTTGAGTGTAGTGCCTAAGATAGGTTGGTTTGGTTTTTCAAATAAAAAGATGTTCTGCTGCCCCTGTATAAGTAAATGATGAACAATGGGGTAGATAATCAGGAACATATACACTAACCAATATGATGAACAGAACACAGTTCAGCTTAGAGAAACACGTGGAGGGGCATAATCGAACGGGCCGCCTGAGTTTTCGTGAGGGCATCCTCGCAGGACAGCCCTGTAAAGGGGCGGGGCAACCCGTATTATCAAAACAAGATGGGCGTCCATCTTTCGTTTCGATAATACGGTCGGGGACGCCCAAATCATGAAATTTAGGCCGTCCTTAAGTTGTTTTTGAGGTGGTCGTCCCTGGTTTTCGCCGATAATGGAAACTGAGGATGCCCATCTCAAAAACGACCAAATCCAAGCCATTTGGTCTTGAGAGGAACCAGCATTCGTAGTGCACTAGTCCCCCCTGCAGTGGACTTCGGAAAAAGGTCCCAGATGCATAGCTCCCTTACCTTGGGTGCTGAGCCCCCCAACCCCCCCCCCCCCAAAACCCACAACTGTACACCACTACCATAGCCCTTAGGGATGAAGGGGGGCACCTACATGTGGGTACAGGGGTTTCTGGTGGGTTTTGTAGGGCTCACATTTACCACCACAAGTGTAACAGGTGAGGTGGGGGGGGGGGGGGGGGGATGGGCCTGCCTGCCTGCCTGCCTGAAGTACACTTTACCCACTACAACTGCTCCAGGTACCTTCATACTGCTGCGATGGACCTGAGTATGGCATTTGAGGCTGGCAAAAAAGTATTTTTAAAGATTTTTGAGGGTGGGGGTTAGTGACCACTGGGGGAGTAAGGGGAGGTCATCCCCGATTCCCCCCGGTGGTCGGGCACCTTTTTGATGCTTGGTCGTGAAAAAAAATGGACCAAGTAAAGTCGCCCAAGTGTTCGTCAGGGACACCCTTCTTTTTTCCATTATCGCTTGAGGATGCCCATCTCCTTAGCACGCTCCTGTCCCGCATTCACTACACTGCCGACACATCCCCGTGAAGGAAAGAAGTTGAGGGCGCCCAAAGTTGGCTTTCAATTGTGTCGATTTGGCCGACCTTGCCAGAAAGACGCCTATCTCCCAATTTGTGTCGGAAGATGAGCTCTCTTCTCTTTCAAAAATTCACCTGATTGTGAAAAATTGTACTTTAAGCAGGCTGACAGAGATATTGTGGAGGGAATGATTTTCAGAGATACTGTATGATCATTTGGATATTTTCTGTCTGCATTAGTACATTGCATCCTTGGGTTTGCTTTATTTAAGTCTTTATGTAATTTAGATTTCTAACATCCTTTTTACTTCCTTTTGTCTTCTGGTCTCTGTGGCTCTGATCCTCCTAGGGAAGAACTGGTGACTAGAAGTATCAACTGTGTTGACTTCTAAATCCTCACCTGCATTGTAAATTCTGCCTTTCTCCTGCTCCATCTCCAGCAGTTGCTCAGTTCTGGTTGCTGCCACAGAAGCCTGAGCCAAAGTCTGATATTTCTGTGGTATACAATCTTTAGCAGCAGCACCTTCATATGTTTCTCTGCATTTTCTGCCTTGCTCTGACACTTGCCTGTGTTTCTTTTCTTTCAGTAGCAGTGTAACGGAGTTTGCCTGCTAGAGACCTATAAGTATTACGCCTCAGCAAAGCAGCCACATCCCAAAAAGACAACATTTCTGCATTGTGGACAGAGTCAGCAAGCTGGATGAAGGAGCTTGGTGGACCAGAAATGGTTCGTGGGCCTTGTGCTTGACACCTTCACTTTGGTGGACATGTAATGGTGCTCGATGAATCACAAGTAGGTATTGTGGTGACCGCTGTTGCCATTGTCTCTCCCCCTGCCTTACCTTGTATCTCTCTTCACCTCCTTCACATCCCCTGGGCTCTCTTGATGTGATCAGTAATGTCACTCTTATGGGGTCCCTATCTAGAAATGATCTTGCTATTCTGTGGACCAGTTCAATCCACTTGCAGTTGTCTCAGATCCCTTTCTGTATCACAGACAAGGACCTTCGTTTTCAACTGATTGTCTCCCTAATTTTTGACAAAGGATCCCTGGTTCCTAAGGAGTCCTTTTACTAAGGTTCGCTGAAAAATGGCTTGCGCTGTTGTAGATGCCTGTATTGGACTTGCACAGGTCCATTTTTCAGCACACCTGCAAAAAAGGCCTTTTTTTTTGCCTGAAAATGAACGTGCGGCAAAATAAAAATTGGCGCGCGTCCATTTTGGGCCTGAGACCTTCCTACCACCCATTGACTTAGTAGTAAGAGCTCACCTGTTAACCAGGTGGTATTCGTCGGTGTGTGCATTCCTAATTACTGCCCAGTTAAGAAATATTTTCAGACACGCGGGGCACGCGGCAGCCAGGAAGTAGTTCCAGATTGATGCATGTTGGATTTGCATAGGTGCCTATGCGCCTTAGTAAAAGGGCCCCTAACTCTAATGTTCTAGAAAGGTGTCCTTGTTAGCTTGCATAGCTCCAGCAGAGGAAGGTAGTCTTTGGCTGAGTGGGCTGCAGCAAAAGGTCCTGATTAGCCCATGTGGACCAAAATGAGAAAGCATAGTGTTGGGCTGTGCAGGCTGCAGGAGAAAGATGATACCTGTGCCAAACATGTTGATAATGACATCAGCCTTATGGGCTTCAGGTGTTGATGAACATAGAAAAATGTAGGCAGATAAAAGACCATATAGTCTGTTCAGTCTGCCCATCCATGCCATGTACTCTCACTGTCACTCCCTTAGAGATCCTATGAACTTGTTCCTAAGTCATCAAAACAAACAGTGGAGGTGGCCACAGAACAAAGGCTCCTCAGATATCTTACAAAGTAGTAGTTTATTGAAGAAAGTCTGACATGGACAGTGTTTCAGCATCATGCCTGTGTCAGAGACTCCGACGCCTTCATTTTTCTACTGTACAACTTGGACTCCAGCTCCAACTCAGTCCTACTGAAATTAGGCTTTAAATCTTTTGTTTTGGATGTAAAGTACTGGTAAATATAACTTTAGATCTAAGACAAAATTATATGGTAAAATTTATCATTTTTATACATACATATGTGCTGTTTTTTTTTTTTAATTTATTTTTTTTCATTTTGAAATTATAGTTGGTACATTTGTACTGACTCCACCCAAAATTACTTCTGACTGTGTCCACAGCCCTGCTATTAACACATAAAAGCATTTAAATCAACAAACGTGATAAATCAAAATTAAAAACCAATTTAAAAACATATTAAAATATTGAGGGGTTTGTTTTTATTAAGGCGCGTTTAGCGTTTTTAACGCACCTTTAAAGTTAAGGCACATTAAACGCTTACATGCCAATACATTCCTATAGGTGCGTTAAAAACTCTAACCTGCCTGTAGTGTGCCTTTTGTAAACACAGGCGTAAATATAAACATACAAAAATATAGGTTACAAAATTTGATGTTAAACCCCAAATCACCACTATCTTGTAATTTAATAGAAGAAAGGATTTAAAAAAAAGGGGGACAAGAACCACACACTAAACATGGCTTACATTGAATTGATTAATTGTAGAGCACAAAACTTATCAAATCTCATGAGTCATTAATAGCATCTTGTCTGGAAGATGCTAGAAAAAACAGAGAAACTCAGTAATGCCAAGAGACTCTATTTTCAATAGCCTTAATTTTTCATACAAAGGTTTTCCCATAATTTTTTTAATATAAACATATCTTGCTAAAAACATAGATGCAGAATTAATTATAAGAGCTTCCTGAAGTTATTTCCCATCCATTATATCATTCCAAAATTTACCATGTGGCCCTACAGTTATCTCCTGTTCTTTATAACATACCAAAATGTTGAAAATCTCATATATGAACTTTTTAACTTCCAATATATAATGTCTCATGAGGAGTCTCGTACCATAACACTTTCATTTTGGAAGAACCCTCATAAATAGCTTTACATTCATTCTTCCTAAAAAATTTACATAGAAAATCTGCCCAGTAATAAAAATGTGGGTAGTGTGGTGTTCCTTAAATCATTATTGTGACCAGGTAACTTTTCTTATTATTGGGCTTCCTATAGAGAGGGATATATGTGTGTTATATGCTTAAAGGCTTCCTATAGAGAGGGATGTATGTGTATTTATAAGCTTAAAAAATAACAAGTTGCTATACAAGAAAAAACCTCACCGTAGAAAATGTTATGTATTTTTTTCTTCCCAGTTTCTTCTGATACACAAAAAATTATTTTTTTACAACAGACTTTCAACAAGAGACGTCCAGCAGACGTTCAACAAGAGACTCTGAACGGGGGCATGAACAAAAATCCTGTGATAAAAGCTTATAAAATACCAAAAAGGGGAGGAATAGGCCTCCGTTGTACCAAAACTTAGAAAAAAAACAGCAGCAAGACTTGTCCTTTTGTTCACAGAACTCCAAATAAGACATGTGACACACACAAGACTTACAGGATAAAAAGCCCATAAAAATTTTAGAATATAGTTCCAAATTTTAGTATATAATTTCTAAAGCCATTGAAGAGATTAAATGCAAACAGTATTCTGATCCTACCCTGCAGGGGTTATAAAATTGTTCTGCCACTCTGTCACCTTGGTTAGTTTATGTTATTCCTTGGGGGTAATATTCAGCCACTGCTAGCCACCGGAGATTATGCAGCCCCCTGCTGAATGTTGGCTGACACCTGCATAACTATTTAAAACCTTTTGGATTGCTCCGAGCCCCCTCCCCCTAACCTGCAACATTAAGAACCCAATCAATATGTAGGAGATATATTTGCATACAATAGAGGAGTGCATGCAGGTAGATCTCATGCATATTCATTGGGGAAATCTTAAAACCCAACTCAGCACCCTTGCTGTAAACAAATCACCAGCAGGGACAGAAAATTGATGCCAGGGTTTACAAAGTGAGCACTCTTAAATGTTTATTTAAAGTGCTTAGTTGTGTGTTCCCTCTCATTTGGGTTTTGTGTCCCCAGATGAGGAAAGAGACGCTTTAAAGTAGTCATCTTTGAAGGGAAACTTTCTCTATCAAATAGGACAATATTTGCAAATTTTACACAGAAGTACAGATTTTTTAATCTCTGCTTAGCCTGGCTGTGTGAAGGAAAGGAGAATAGAGGAAGAAATGGAACATAAAAATCAGTTTGTCTATTAATGTTTCCTTTTTGAAGGTAGAAGAAAACTCAGAACCAGAACGCCGCTCTGTATTGCCACACGCCAGAATATGTTTGGACTGTGCAGCTGTGACCTGGGTATTGTGCCATGATTTGTGTTCTACCCCGGCTTTTTCTGGGGAGTGCTGCAGATGTGGCTGATCCTGGGTGCCTGCAAGAGGCAGGAGTCACTCATGTGCTTACTGTGGATGCTGAAAAACCTCAGAATCTGGGCACACTCAAGTCAAAGTTTGTCCATGCCTTGGACGACACTAGTACAGACCTCCTCAGCTGCCTGGATGAATGTGTTGCATTTGTGAATGAAGTGCTGGCCACTGACACAGCCACTATCTTAATCCACTGGTGAGTGTCCTGATCAGGGGGAAAAGTGTATCCTAAACTGAACTGTAGACTATGACACCTGTTGAGGTCTTGCTGCATTGAGTATGCTATTACACGTTAACACCGTAATTCTGTAGATGATCAGAATTGCATGTGCGAATATGGGCGCACACCCAATTTGCACTTGCAACTTAATTGATAAATGAGCCAATTAGCACTGATTGGGTGCCAATAATCAATTATTGGGCTAATTGGTACTTAAAATTTGCATGCACATTTTTAGGCGCCGGAATCCACTCTTAAATTTGCAGTTAGCGTCTTATAGAATAGCGCCTAAGTGCAACTAGGTGCTTAACTGCCGATTACCCCCATTTTGACGCTTCTGTTTGAGAGCCAAAAGTTATGCACCAATATGAATTAGGGTTTATATGTCATCCTTAGTAATATGTTCCTTAGAGTGAAGTGTTTTTGTTTAATCTGTGTATTTTGTCATGTCAATTTGACCATTATGTTTCTGTAGAATTTCAGCAGGGAAAGCCACCAAAACAACCATGATCAAGTTTTCTTCTAGTTTATAATCCAGAGGCCTGTTCTTGTTGGCATGTGTACATGGCTTCACAGTTTTATAAAAGCCCTTCGGTATATAAAAGTCCCTTTCCCAAGCATAAAGGCTCCTTTAGAAGCTCTACAGTTATTTGCCCTGTGTTTGGACGTGAGGTGTCACCCTTGCATTTGTCTGGAACTTCCTTCCCCAGGGGTTGTGAATTTTTTGCTTCAGCAATATCTCCTACTGGGATCAACCACAGAGTGGAAGACCTGATCTAGGAACTGAGCCTGAAATCTTCCATATGACAGTGCAGAGCACTGCCAGTGAGCCTCTGAGCTGATCTGAGTTTAGATATTATTCAAATTTGACATATTTTAACTACACAAAATGCACTTTCTTTTCTGAAAATACCAACATAACTGAATTTTTCATGTCAGTCAAACTTTTGGCTGTGATTTTATTTCTTTTCTCCTCTCAGCTATTCAGGAGTCAGTCGCAGTGCTGCTGTAGTTACGGCCTATCTGATGAAGAGTTTACAGCTCGCCTTCCCTGACGCCTATGCCAAACTCCAAGCCACCAAACCTGATGTCAGGTCTGTTCTTTTCATTCACTTTCCTCCTCTGTTTCCTATAACCTAAAGTACATGAAAGTGCCCAGGAATATTCCAGATTACCACAGTATGCAGGCCTTTTTACCCTCACCTCATTCCATCATCCCTTCTCTTACAATGCTGGAACACTCCACATCACATCACCTGGGAATTTTCTACTTGTTTGCCAGTCCTCTGTATAGAGAAACTATTTTTTTTTTTTTGGGGGGGGGGGGCAGTTATCAACATGAGTTATTGTAAAAATGTAATTTTAATTTATTGTTAATCTCAGATACAGTAACTAGGCTTCACTGCATAAAATGAGACTTGTGCTAAAATAGCATGAGTTAGCGGTAAAATAACACAAGGTAGTCCTTGTTGATAACTATGCCCCAAAGTGACTTATTGAATGTCAGCTGGTGTGGTGACTAGTGGAAACATATTGGAAATCTGGATTTCCTGACATCAGAGTTGTGTGGTTTGATGCATTTATTAATCAGGAGCCACCCCTTTCTTCATGAGCTCTGACCTCCATATTACACTGCCAGTTTTTCAGACATTCCATTATGAATACTTAAATCACTAGCAGATGAAATGAACTACAAATAATTACAGGCAACTGAGCCTTTAATCAGAGAGCACTGCTGTTAATATATATATATATATATTTATTTATTTATTTATTGCATTTGTATCCCACATTATCCCACCTCTTTGCAGGCTCAATGTGGCTTACAATTCGTCATGGATACTGGAAATAGAAGAGAATATACATTTGGTTTTACAGAGGGTTATGGGTTACATGGTAGTAAGATACATGAAAGTGTTAAGGCAAAAGGCATTAAATGACATTTCTGGATATATTAAGGATAGTACAGTTACATGTGTTGACCGTTATAATATATCTTGTCGAAGAGATAAGTTTTCAATAATTTACGGAAATTGGTCAATTCATAAACCGTTTTCAGGTCACGTGGCAACGCGTTCCAGAATTGCGTGCTCATATAGGAAAAGGTAGATGCGTGCATTGATTTGTATTTCAGACCTTTACACTTGGGAGGATGCAAATTGAGGGGTGTGCGAGAAGATTTTTTTGCGTTCCTGGGTGGTACTTCTATTAGGTCTGACATGTAGGTTGGGGCGTCACCATGGATGATTTTATGGACTAGGGTGCAAAGTTTGAACGTGATGCGTTCTTTAAGTGGGAGCCAGTGTAGTTTTTCTCGTAGGGGTTTCGCGCTTTCGTATTTTGGTTTGCCGAATATAAGTCTGGCTGCCGTGTTCTGGGCTGTTTGGAGTTTTTTAAGTATTTGCTCTTTGCAGCCAGCGTAGAGTGAGTTACAATAGTCCAGATGACGGAGTACTAATGATTGTACCAAATTGCGGAAGACAGTCCTTGGAAAAAATGGTTTAATTCTTTTTAGTTTCCACATTGAATGAAACATCTTTTTAGTTATGTTTTTCACATGGTTCTCAAGTGTTAGGTGTCGATCAATGGTAAGTCCAAGAATTTTTACGGTGTCCGAAACTGGTAGATTTAGTTTAGGTGTGTTGATGGTGGTAAATTTGTTCTTATTGTATTGTGAGGTGAGTACTAGGCATTGGGTTTTTTGTGCATTAAGTTTCAGCTGAAATGCATCTGCCCAGGAATTCATGATATGTAGGCTTTGTTTGATTTCGTTGGAGATTTCCCTTAAGTCTTGTTTGAATGGAATGAAGATCGTTACGTCGTCAGCGTATATATATGGGTTTAGGTTTTGGTTCGATATTAGTTTGGCCAAAGGTGTCATCATTAGGTTGAATATGGTCGGTGAGAGGGGGGATCCCTGTGGAACTCCGCATTCAGGTGTCCATGTAGCTGACGTAATCAAATTTGATGTCACTTGATATGAGCGTGTAGTTAGGAACCCCTTAAACCAATTGAGAACATTGCCTCCAATTCCGAAGTATTCGAGGATGTGTAGTAGAATTCCA
Organism: Microcaecilia unicolor; assembly: GCF_901765095.1. Taxonomy (NCBI): domain Eukaryota; kingdom Metazoa; phylum Chordata; class Amphibia; order Gymnophiona; family Siphonopidae; genus Microcaecilia; species Microcaecilia unicolor. The sequence continues at coordinate 115,570,606 of NC_044036.1, forward strand.
TGATCAACCATGTCAAATGCGCTCGACATGTCGAATTGCAACAGTAGTATGTTGTTTCCGTTTGCTATCACTAGCAGATGAAATGAACTACAAATAATTATAGGCAACTGAGCCTTTAATCAAAGAGCACTGCTGTTAATCTATATATATATATATATATATATATATATATATAGGACCTTCATCTTCCCATGGAAATATAAACCCTAGATCTGCTTTTACGTAAATTGAATTGTTAGCATGACTGCTGTGGAACATCTAAGATATAGCTTTGATGTAGTTTTATTCTGAAACATAGTACCTTCCATATCATCAAGCTGATCAATCCATAGACTGGTGGGTTGTGTCCATCTACCAGCAGGTGGAGATAGAGAGCAAACTTTTGCCTCCCTATATGTGGTCATGTGCTGCCGGAAACTCCTCAGTATGTTCTCTATCTCAGCAGGTGGTGGTCACACACAGCAGCAGCTCTGGCTAGGCCTCCAAGCCTAATCCTTAGGTTTTGTTGAGGCCTGGGGTTGAGGGCTCTTTTGAGCAAGTGCAAACCTGGTGGTGCCAGGTCCCTCCTTTTCTCCCCCCTCCCGCTGGCTCCGTTTAAAAAAAAAAAAAAAAATTTTAAACGTCCTTAAAGGCGTTTATTTCGACGTTTATTTAAACGTTCATTGCAGCTACTCACTGGGACACCAGTTCGTTACAGCTCGGAGCGGCAAGCAGGTAATTTTTACCTTTTTATAGCGGGCAGGGGGTTCCCCGATTCTTCTCCTCGTGGCATATGGCGTCGGAGGGCGAGGGCGCAAAGGGTCGCTCCCCGGATCGCTTGAGCGCTTCTAGAGGGGATGCGGGGGTCTTACAGCCTGATTCGCCCTTGTTGGGTGACAGTTTCGTGACCGATGAATGTTCCGGTCCTTCCTCCGGCGTGGCGGTTTTTCCCGCCATAAACGCCCATCCCCCGCTCCTCGCCTCCGCCATCTTGGCCGGCCACGCGGCTCGGACGGCTTCTTCGGGGCCGCCCTTGAGGTTGGAGACATTAATGCCATGAACGCCCTTAATTTGGGCGAGGGCACAAAGCGGCTAAAGTAAGCGCCGCTCTTCCCGCGCGGCTCCTTCGCGGAGTGTCGCGCCGGACGCCATTTTGGATGCGCAGCATGTTTCTCCCCCGCTCTTGCGAGCGCCGGTTGAGGGTGCGTCTAGGGCTGTTGCCCAGGCTGCGGAAGTGCACAGTCTGGGGGGTTTCTCCCCCGAGTTTGTTTTGCTGCTGCATCAGGCTTTCCTCATGCACAACGCTGCCCCTGCTCCCTCTTCTGATAAAGAGGTTGAGGTTCCCAGAGGTAAACGCCCTCGGGTTGATTTCCAGGCCTTGGAGGACTGTGTCTCCTCCGATGTAGATGAGGGCAGCGTGTCTGAGGTCTCCCAACGGTCCTTTGCGGATTCCTTGGAGGAGACGGATCCCCGCTCGGATGGAGCGGATGACCCCTCTGCAGCGCGTTTAGCCCAGAGGATTTGCCCAACCTGTTAGTGCAGGCCATGGGCATTTTGAAGATTTCCTCTCCGGAGGACGTCTCTCCCTCAGCCCCTGTTGGCTCTGCCATTATGCTGGGGACGAAGCGCCCGCCTAGAACCTTCCACGTGCATGATGCCATGCACACCTTAATTTCGGCTCAATGGGATGTCCCGAAAGCGAGCCTCAAGGTGGCTAGGGCTATGTCTCGCCTCTATCCTTTACCTGAAAGTGAACGTGAGGCCTATCTGTGGCCTACTGTGGATTCTTTAATCACTGCGGTGACTAAGAAAACGGCTTTGCCGGTGGAAGGTGGCACGGCCCTAAAGGACGCCCAAGACAGAAGATTGGAGGCGGCCTTAAGGTCGTCCTTTGAGGCAACTGCTTTAAGTTTGCAGGCCTCGGTTTGCGGTTCCTATGTGGCCAGGGCGTGCCTGACTATGGTGCAGCGGGCTTCCCCCTCGGATCATTCCTTGAGGGTTGATTGGCCGGCCCTGGAATCGGGCCTAGCCTATTTGGCAGACTTGCTGTATGATGTCTTGAGAGCCTCAGCTAAAGGCATTGCTCAGACAGTCTCTGCGCGGCGGTGGCTTTGGCTGAAACATTGGTCTGCTGACCACGCCTCTAAATCCCGCCTGGCTAGATTGCCTTTTAAAGGCAAGCTGCTCTTTGGGGTCGAGCTGGACAAAATCGTGACCGATCTCGGCACGTCTAAGGGCAGAAGTTACCAGAGGTCAGGGCTCGGGCTAGTACTCGTCCCGGTACCTCCAGAGGACGGTTTCAGGAAGCCCGTCGGTACCGCCCGGGCAGGTCGGGCTCCTCTGCCCCCTCTTCCTTCAAGAGGTTTTTCTCCCCCAAGCAGCATTCATTTCGCAGAGACCGCCGTCCCGGAGGTGCTCCCTCCGGTCCTCCCCCAGGGTCTCGTACCCAGTGACGGGGCCTTGGTCCACGCCCCAGTGCAGATTGGAGGACGGCTGTCCTCGTTTCTGGGTGAGCGGACCACAGTAACTTCACAAGCTTGGGTGCTGGAAGTCATCAGAGACGGCTGCAAGCTAGAGTTCTGCCGACCCTTAAGAGACGGGTTTGTACTCTCTCCCTGCAAGTCTCCGGTCAAAGCTGTGGCAGTGCAGCAGACCTTGGACAACCTGATCCGCCTGGGTGCGGTCGTTCCGGTGCCAAAAAATCAGATTGGCAAGGGACGTTACTCCATTTACTTTGTGGTACCAAAGAAAGGAGATTCTGTCCGGCCTATCCTCGACCTCAAAGGGGTCAATCGGGCCTTGAAAGTGGAGACTCTCCGCTCTGTTATAGCGGCAGTGAAGGCAGGAGAGTTCTTGGCTTCCTTGGGCATCTAGGAAGCGTACCTGCATATTCCCATCTGGCCTCCTCTCCAAAGCTTTCTGCGTTTTACAGTCCTGAGACGACACTTCCAGTTCAGAGCCCTCCCTTTCGGGTTGGCTACTGCTCCGCGGACCTTTTCCAAAGTAATGGGGGTCATAGCGGCCTTCCTGCTAAAGGAAGAAGTACAAGTCCATCCTTATCTGGACGACTGGTTGATCCGAGCCCCCTCTTATGCAGAGTGCGGCAAGCTATGGACCGGGTAGTTGCTCTTTTGAGCTCCCTAGGATGGATCATCAACTGGAAGAAGAGCCAGCTGCGCCCGACTCAGTCCCTGGAGTATCTGGGAGTTCGATTCGACACCCAAGTGGGCAGAGTGTTCCTGCCAGACAATCGGATTGTCAAGCTTCAGGCTCAGGTGGACTAGTTCCTAGTAGCCTCTCCTATTCGGGCTTCGGACTACGTGCAGCTGTTGGGCTCTATGACGGCCACGATGGAAGTAGTGCCCTGAGCCAGGGCTCATATGAGACCACTACAGCTATCTCTGCTGTTGCGCTGGACTCCGATGTCGGAGGATTATGCTGTGCGCCTTCCCTTGGACCCAGCAGTGCGCAAGGCGCTGAGCTGGTGGACGCAGACAGTCAAGTTGTCTGCAGGAATGCCTCTGGTGACCCCGGAGTGGATTGTCGTCACGACAGACGCCTCTTTGATGGGCTGGGGAGCCCAATGCTTGGGAAGGACAGCGCAGGGGCTCTGGTCTCCTGCAGAGGCAAGTGGTCTATCAACCTCCTGGAACTCAGAGCCATTCGGTTGGTGTTTTTGGAGTTCATCCCGGTACTGGTGTTGAAGCCTGTACGGGTCCTGTCGGACAATGCCACGGCTGTGGCTTATATCAACCGCCAGGGAGGTACCAAGAGCGCCCCTCTAGCCAAGGAGGCTATGAGTCTATGCCAGTGGGCGGAAGCGAACCTGGAGCAGCTTTCAGCGGCCCACATTGCCGGAGTCATGAATGTCAAGGCGGACTTTCTCAGTCGCCATACCTTGGAGCCCGGAGAGTGGCAACTATCTGCTCAGGCGTTCTTGGACATCACGAAGCACTGGGGCCAGCCGAGCCTAGATCTGTTGGCGTCATCGGCCAATTGCCAAGTGCCGCGCTTTTTCAGCAGAGGACGGGACCCTCGATCCCTGGGAGTAGATGCTCTTCTCCAACAGTGGCCGACACAAGAGCTTCTCTATGTGTTCCCGCCCTGGCCCATGTTGGGCAGGGTGCTAGACCGGGTGGCAAAGCATCCCGGCAGGGTAATCCTGGTGGGTCCGGATTGGCCCAGACGTCCCTGGTATGCGGACTTGATCAGGCTCTCAGTCGACGATCCTCTGCGGCTCTCAGTGGAGCAGGGCCTGTTACATCAGGGTCCCGTGGTGATGGAGGATCCCTCCCCCTTTGGTCTTACGGCCTGGCTATTGAGCGGCAGCGTCTGAGGAAGAAGGGCTTCTCAGACAAGGTCATTGCCACTATGCTAAGAGCGAGGAAGCGCTCTACTTCTACTGCTTACGCCAGTGTTTGGCGTATCTTTGCAGCGTGGTGTGAAGCAGGCTCACTTTCTCCCTTCACTGCTCCAATTTCTTCAGTGTTGGCGTTCCTGCAAGAAGGTCTGGAGAAAGGCCTGTCGCTCAGTTCCCTTAAAGTCCAGGTAGCGGCTCTGGCGTGCTTCAGGGGCCGCCTGAAGGGTGCTTCCCTGGCTTCGCAGCCAGATGTGGTGCGCTTTCTCAAGGGAGTTAATCACCTGCGCCCTCCTCTGCACTCAGTGGTGCCTGCGTGGAATCTCAACCTGGTGTTAAGAGCCTTGCAGAAGCCGCCTTTTGAACCCTTGTCGAGGGCATCTCTGAAAGACCTGACGTTGAAAGCAGTCTTTTTGGTGGCTATCACTTCAGCCAGAAGAGTTTCCGAGCTCCAGGCGCTCTCATGTCGAGAGCCTTTTCTGCAGTTCACTGAGCAGGAGTGACTATTCGCACAGTGCCTTCCTTCCTGCCCAAGATTGTTTCTCGCTTCCATGTGAATCAGCAGCCCTGTCTCCCTTCCTTTCGGAGGGAGGACTACCCAGAGGAGTACTCTGCTCTTAAATATCTGGATGTGAGACGAGTCATCATCAGATACTTGGAAGTGACCAATGATTTCCGGAAATCGGATCATCTGTTTGTCCTGTTTACAGGTCCTCGTAAGGGTCTGCAGGCTGCTAAGCCTACAGTGGCAAGATGGGTCAAGGAAGCCATTGCAGCGGCTTATGTGGCCGCAGGGAAGGTGCCGCCTATCCAGCTGAAGGCTCACTCCACGAGAGCTCAGGCGACCTCGATGGCAGAGGCCGGGTCCGTCTCCTTGGAAGAGATATGCAAGGCGGCAACTTGGGCTTCGGCTCATACATTCTCCAAGCATTACCGTTTGACTGTGGCTGCACGGGCGGAGGCCCGGTTTGGAGCTTTAGTGTTGAGGTCAGGGATTTCAATGTCCCGCCCTGGGTGAGTACTGCTTCGGTACATCCCACCAGTCTATGGATTGATCAGCTTGATGATATGGAAGGTAAAATTATGTATAATCATACCTGATAATTTTCTTTCCATTAATCATAGCTGATCAATCCATAGCCCCTCCCAGATATCTGTACTGTTTTTATTCTGGTTGCATTTCAGGTTCAAGTTTAGTCTTCAGTTTCTTCAGAAAGACTTCGTGTTCAAGTTTTTTCACTTGGATTCTTCAAGAGTTGAGACGAGTTTGTGTTACAGTGAGCTGCTGCATTCCTCTCCCCTCCGTTTTACGGGGCTGGATTGAGACATAAATTCTGCCGGCACTCCCTCCCGCTTCGTGCGGCTGTAGGGCAGCTTTGTACCCTTCCCGCTTCGGCGGTGTTAGGGTCAGTCAGCTCCTCCCGCGGTTGCGGTTGCAGGATAAGCCAGATCCCCCCGCATCGGCGGGTGTGGTGTCCCTCCCCCGCTCCGCGGGGATGAGCTGGACGGATTCCCCTCCCCCACTTGTGTGGGGATGAGCTGGGTTAATTCCCCTCCCCCGTTTCGGCGGTGGTGAGCTGGGCAGAGTGTCCCTTCGTGGGTGTAATTCTCTAAGTGCTGAGTCCTGCGGATGGAGCTTTGATATCGACATACTGAGGAGTTTCCGGCAGCACATGACCACATATAGGGAGGCAAAAGTTTGCTCTCTATCTCCACCTGCTGGTAGATGGACACAACCCACCAGTCTATGGATTGATCAGCTATGATTAATGGAAAGAAAATTATCAGGTATGATTATACATAATTTTACCATATCACACAATGTAGGAATGTGTACATTTACCTAATGTCTTGTCATAGAATATTTTATGTTTAGATTAAATTGGACTTCATATGATTAATTCCTATAAGCACGTGAATTATCTGGTTTGGTTAAGTTTGGTGCACGTTTATTATAAAATTTACCTAAAAATGGACTTAGAATTATAATCCTGAGGAATGTTTCCTTGGGAAGACCAAGGTCATACATGTATATTTGGCTAACAGCACTGCTAAGTGAATTAATGGCTCAATTGTGTGTACATACTGCAGCAGGACATGTTTATCCACTCCTACCCTAGCTGAGATAATATTTAACCATCTCTCTGACCTTGTGTGCAACTTTCTTTAAGTCAGTCACCTTGTGGGGGGGGGGGGGGGGGGGGGGGAGGGGGGTCACGTGATGCCATACTAGTAAGCGGGCGTTGGTGGAGCGCGCTCCTGGGCCCATACCTCAAAGAATTTATTTTCAGAGGGTTTATCGGTGATTGGATCCTGGCCGGTGAAGGATTGTAACCTATATTAGTGTTTTGGTAACTAATTTGTGTCAGTTGGAGAAGATGGCACTGCGAGCGCCGCGATGAGACAAAAGAAGCCACGCCAGAGTGAGAACAAGATGGCGGACGATGGAGACTCAGGGCACTGTTCAATCAGCTCCGCATGGGTTGCAGAGATTGTGACAGAAGTGAAACAGGCTATTGATACATCGTTGGATAAGTGCTTGCAGGGTATCGCCGATAAGCTCAACATCGTGGATGGTCAGCTAGAATCTTTAAAGGGAGAATTTACAGCATATTGTCAGCGTGTATCGGACTTGGAGGACAGGGTGCAGCAACTTGCTACTGGTAATGAAGAACTGCATAAAAGGGTGCGTACCTTGGAGGACAAGTTGGATGACTTTGAAAACAGGTCATGAAGCGGGAGCCTGCATTTGGTAGGTTTGCCCGAAAAGATTGCTGAGTCGGAGCGTTGGGGATTTTTGGAATCCTGGTTGGTCACCAGTTTGCAGCAACAATCGGAAGCGGGAGTGCTGCGTATTGAAAGAGCACATCGATGAAATTTTACGTGCTATTCGGAGTAAGGGGCCACTCACGTTTGAAAATAAGCCAGTGCTGTGTTTTCAAGACTTTTCATCTAGAGTCTCTCTGTTGCGGAAGGCGTATGTTCCGATCTGTGGGGAACTGCATCGAAGACGTATCCAGTTTGCCCAGTTATGTCCAGCACGTCTTAAAGTGTTCACAGAGGGGAAACCGCAAATTTTTGATACAGCAGACGGGGCGACGGCATTTCTTCAAACTTTATCGCCCTTGAGCAATCAACAATGAATACTAGTGCAGGCTAGTTTGGAAGCTGTGGACCTACATATGAGTCATTGACAGTTTGTTGGACTATAGCAGGGGGTGCTTGTAAGGCGCGCCTTTGAAGCAGTAGGTCTGGACGGAATGTTTTTCATAAGATTTTCGTCTTTGGCCACTTCACTGGAGGTATCCACATGGACCTGTTCAGACACTGTGGGCATGACTCTAAGTTAACATCAGTTGGCAGGATCATTGTAAGATGTACTGTTAGTCTATATCTTGGCTGCCACAGACTGTGCCGAAGTGTCTCCCTACACTCTTGCATGTTATGAGTATCAAACATATAAACGGCGAGTGACCGTACTCACTCGCAAATGCGCAGTAGAGACTTCCCTCTCTGACCCGCCCCCGCGTCAATACGTGATGATGGGGGTGGGACAGAGAGGGAAACTGCGCTCCCCCCCACCTCGAGTCGTCGCCGCCGCCACCCCTCCACCCGAGGTCGCTGCCACTGGTGCCCCCCCACCCGGAGTCGCCACTGCCGCCACCCCTCCACCCGCCCCGTCTCATCGCTATTCAACTTACATCTCCGCAGCAGGCAGATCAGCTGAGCTGCCGTTGGCCTTCCTTCCCTGCCTGTGTCCCGCCCTCGCCGACGTTACGTCACACGAGGGCGGGACACAGGCAGAGATCGAAGGCCAGCGGCAGCTCAGCTGATCTGCCTGCTGCGGAGATGTAAGTTGAATAGCGATGAGACGGGGCGGCAAACTCGGGGGGGGGGGGGGAGCGGACAGCGGCGACCCACCAGCCCGTTTTAACGGGCTCAACGGCTAGTTTAACTAGGAATGTTAGTTTGGAGAAGTTTGATATAGTGGTTGTTAATCGTTTTGGTTGGATTATTTTGGGGCTTGTCTTTAATGCATATTTTTATTACAGTGGACCGGGCCAAAATGCCCCGTTTAACTGGTGCACCTCTGAGCAATTAAATGTGAATATGAATGTGGAGGAGTGTGGTTGTGATAGAGCAGAATGCGGGCTGTTAGTGGTTTGATTGGAAATGTGGGGTATGCTGATGTGGCACTGGTTAGGGGTAGTAGACAGACTCTAGATGTCTATATAAAAGCTGTTGTCAGGATTGAGTAACCATATCTGAACAATGATATAAAGTGGCTTGGCTGATATGTCTGTAATAGGTCTAGAAGGTGGAGTGCCTGTGAGTGAAGTTGAGGGTGCATGGTGGGGATGTGGATGTATGGGTGTAGGGACTTGTTGCTGATAATTGTTATATGCTGTTAGTACTTGATAGGTGCTACACCTGGATGTGTTTTTGGTACTTTAATGGGGCCTAATTTACAAGGGGGGGGGGGCTTAGGGGCGTGCTCTCCACGCGGGCCTCGACCCGTATTGGGTGGTGTGTGATGGTAGGGCAGATACGAGGTAAGGAGGGTGGTAAGGAGATAATTTCATCTGTGCATCTTAGGAATCAGGGTGGGATTGCAGAGGTTTTTCTGAGGTATTATAAGTGTTTATATACTCGCCCAGTGGGGGAGAAGTTGGAAGGAGATATATACCTAAATAATTTGGATCTACCACGGTTGTTGGAGGAGGATAGGGATAAACTTAACGCACCTATAACTGAAGAGGAGGTGTCTTTGGCTATTCAGCAAAGTACCTTATGTAAGTCACCAGGCCCCAACGGTCTTAGAGCTGAATTTTATAAGCTTTTATCACCGTCCATTGTACCTATGTTACAATCTTTGTTTACGCAGTTCATTATGGATGGGTGTATGCCCAGCTCTTTACAATTAGTCCAGATCATTTTGTTGTTGAAGTCGGGGAAGGATCCTACACAGTCGTCCTCTTATTGGCCTATCTCATTGTTGAATGTAGAAGCTAAGTTCGCTAAGATTTTGGCAAATAGATTGGTTCGGGTGTTGTCTTCTGTGATAGCCGAGCCGCAAGCTGGCTTTGTATGAGGACGTACAATCGCGAGGAATATGAAGAAAATTCTTATTTCTCTGGAGCAGGTAGAGCGGTTACAGGTGCTGTCCCTATTAGTTAGTTTTGACATGGAGAAAGCTTTTGATTGTGTGGATTGGAAGTTTTTATTTGCTACTTTGCATCATTACGGTGTAGGAGATTTATTTTGAAGGCAGTGATTTGGATAAATAGGGTCTTCTCATCATCCTTTGGGATTGGTAGAGGCACAAGACAGGATTGCCCCTTATCTTCATTACTATTTGTACTCTCTTTGGATCCTTTGATCAGAGAAATTGTGAGTAATCCTGAGATTAAAGGGATTAAGGTAGTGACACAAGAATTCAAAGTATCGGCCTTTGCGGATGATATATTAATACACATTACCGATACTCAGAGATCTATGGCAGCACTGATGGATAGTTTTGTGGAATATGGTGATTTTTCTGGTTTTAAGCTAAATCTTGACAAGTCTCTGGCTCTTCCAACCTCCGACTCCGTGCGAAGAGATTGGGTAGGGTTATTTCCGCTGCGTTGGGAAGCCACTTCGTTCATCTATCTGGGGATTAGACTATGCTATAAGACTACATTATTGTACAAGTGTAATATAGAGGGGTTACTGGATTCGACTACAGAATGGGTATCACGGTGGATATATGTGCCATTGTCGGTGCATGGTAGAATACAGTTATTTAATATGGTTTTATTTCCCAGATGGCTTTATACGCTTCAATTATTGTCACTCCGGTTGTTGAAGCGGGATTTACACTTATTGCGGAAACCTCTTTCTAAATTTTGTTGGGCAGGGAAGAAGCCAAAAATGGCTTTCAAGTATTTAATAGGTTCATGGAAATACGGGGTTCTGGGGCTACCTAATTTGCGTGTGTATAACCAAGCCTGTTTGTTACGTCATACTACTTACTACTACTACTAATTATTATTTCTAAAGCGCTACTAGACGTCATCTTGGAGAATGGTTTTTAGGTGAGCAAGACTTCATCCCAGTAGAGTTTGAAACTGCGTATTATGTGCCATGGCATGTTAACTATTTGTTGCAAGGAACTTGGAAGATGTTACCGAAGGGGTTGTGGCTAAGTGTAATTCTTAGGCCGTTGCAGGAGGTGTGGAGATATTTGGTTCTCCTGTTGGGAGGAAATCCGGAAACTTCAGATCAGATCCCTATTCAAGGTAATTTACAATTTCCTCCAGGACAGGATAACGCCAGTTTTGGGAGAGGGGCTGGGCAAGGGTTGATTCTTTTGCAGCACGTGTTGGACGATGATGGTCGATTGCTCAGTTGTGCACAGTTGCAGGCTAAAGGAGGGGTGGAACCTAGGGATTTGCTGGCATACCTCCAATTACGTCATTATCATAAGTCCCTGGATAGAGGAGGATTGGCTTTTAGTTTAGGCCATCATTTAGAGGAATTTTTTGGACAGTTCAGGGGAGGTGGTCTGTCTGTTTCGTCTCTTTATAAGGAGTTACAGCAGCTGTTGGTGGTTAGTCCTCGGACGGCTCGTTTGGAGAAATGGAGCCAGGATCTAGGGGTGCCTATTTCTCTGTTGGATTTCATGACATTAATTAAATGGATCCCTGACATTTCTATAAGTGCGGAGTTGAGAGAGTGTCAATATCAGGTATTACACAGGGCGTATTTTACACAGGAGCAGATGTTTAACATTGGTGGAGTTGATACACCGGTCTGCCCGAAGTGTAGGCAACACCCTAATTCATTTTTCCATGCTTTTTGGGAATGCTCAAAGGTGCAGTTATTCTGGGCAGCTATTTTACAGTATGTGGGAGGGCTTTTGGGCTGTTCTTTGCCGATTCTGCCTGCGGGACTACTTTTAGATAAATATGAAAAATGTTGTGTCCCTAATCGCGAAGCAGTTTTCTTTATAAGGAAAGCGGCAATTTTGGGTAAACGAATCATATTAGGTGAATGGATAGGTGAAGCAGTACCGTCTTTTTGGGCATGGAGAAACCATTTACATGCATTGATGCTGTTGGAGCGGCGGGTAGCTCGCAGCTCTCCAAAGCGAAAGAAGTCGTTTTTGGCAATATGGGGTACATATATTCAATCTCTCCCACATAGAGCAAGAAGTTTGATTTTGAATAGTCTGTAGATAACTATTCCCTTACTGTTGGCAGTCAATTATATCTGTCTGCGTTTGACTGAAGTTTTTTCCCTGCTGCACACGCTGGAACTCCTTAGTTGGGGGGAGGGGGTTGATAATTTTTCAATTACAATTGTCGAAACATAATAGGGGGAGGGGAGATTGGGACAAGAGTCGGTTTAAGTAGCTTTCCGTCCATCGTTCTGGGAGGTCATAAGAGTACAGACCTCCTGGGGCACAGATGGGGGGAGATTGTAGTAGGGGAGGGGGGAGATCTCAAAGTTGGGGTGGGTTAATATTCAATAAGATTTTTTGGTTACAATATACCTTTTGAGCTACTGGCCAGTCCTGGCTGGTTTATTGTAATTATTACCATCTAATGTTTAAAGTTGTGACTGTACCACTTGGGAGGGAGGGGAGAAAATATTAAAACTTGGATGCTAGATATTATTTTGTACCTATGAAGCATGTTTTGATATTTAATTTTTTGCAATACCGAACTTGTTGGAAATGTTTAACATGCTGGATTATCAATAAAAATTGTTGAAACATAAATCAGTCAACTTTCTAACTCTTCCTACTTTCTTACCTATCTATATGTTCCATCTTTGCTTTACCCTTCACTATCAGTTATAATGTTCTATTACGTATTGGGTTGACGTAAGTAGTATACCATGCCATATTTGAATATTTTTACTGCTGCAATTGCCTATTGCTCATGTTTGTTCTGTTCTTACTGTACACCGCCTTGAGTGAATTCCTTCAAAAAAGCGGTAAATAAATCCTAATAAATAAATTTGACATTATTTCATTTGGCCCTGATAATATGAATCAGTGATAGACTAGCCAATGAAGACACTAAACTTTGGACAATAGAGAATTCACATGATATAGCTCAAATCCACTCCTTGGTTTTGGTCTGTATGGTACTAGAGGAGCAGGATCATTTTTTTGTAATCTTTTCTGTTTTTCAACCATTGTGTAGCTAGCACATTTCATCACCTCTGTCACCATGCAATATTAGAAGCATCTCCAAGTGTTTAGGGGTTTGGACAGAGATACTGTTTCCAATTCCAGGAACTCGAGAGGTTTAGATCAGACTTGGTATTGGTAGTACTCTGGACTTATTAGTTTAGCTTTGATCTTTAATTACAGCAAGAAGCCTCAAGTCCCAGAGGAGCTAACTCAGGCCAAACGCTGAGGTTCACCATCTTGGACACCCTCCCAAACCTATCTAGTTTCTATAGAAACAATAAACAGAAATCTGACAACAAACAAAAAAGCATATGACCTGTCCAGTATGCTCTGTAATCCCTTTCTCTCCCTCGGATATCTTGTAGTCCTTTTCTTTCATGAACTTACATACTGTCCTGTCTTCACCACCTTCACTGGAAGGCCATTCCGTATATCCACCACCTTTTCTATAAAGAAACACTTCCTTTGATAACTCCTTACCCCCTTTCACCCTTCTCCATTGACCTCTTTTCCTAGAGCCTTCTTTCAATTGAAAAAGGCTTGATTTCTGTATTTAAATGTCTTCTATCTTGTTTTTTCTCTAGGGCAGGGGTAGGCAACTCCGGTCCTCGAGAGCCGCAGGCAGGTCAGGTTTTCAGGATATCCACAAGCAATATGCAGGAGATAGATTTGCAAGCACTGCCTCCATGGTATGCAAATCTATCTCCTGCATATTCATTGTGAATATCCTGAAAACCTGACCTGCCTGCGGCTCTCGAGGACCGGAGTTGCCTACCCCTGATCTAGGGTATAAATCTTTCAATCATTATTTTTTATTTCAGTCTGAATATAATCTTCCCTACATTTATCCAAATCCAGCATTAGGGAAAACAAGTGGTCCTCCTTAAATGTTAATGCATTTGAAATACATTTTATTTATTTATTTATTTATTTATTTATTTATTGCATTTGTATCCCACATTTTCCCACCGTATGACAGGTTCAATGTGGCTTACATATTGCTAAAAAAGTGGTTACAAAATTTAGATTTTTAGAAGTCTAGTACATAATACAGAAGTACAATAAATGCTTAGATTGATATATTAGCATATTGTGAGACAGGTTAATATTATTGTTTTCCGTTTCTGAACTTTTCATGATGTATGGTGGTGTGGGATTAGTCAGATCCAGGGGGGAAAGACTTCTTGAAAAGATGTGTTTTCAGGTTTTTTCTGAATTGTAGGTAGCTTTCTGTGAGTTTCAGGTCTTTGGGTAGTGAGTTACAAAGTTGTATGCCTATAAAGGAGAGGCTGGTAGCATGTGAAAATTTGTATTTTATACCTTTGCAATTGGGATAGTGAAGGATTAGGTAGGTTCTTGCTGTTCTTGTCACGTTTCTTAATGGTAGATCAGTAAGTTCCGTCATGTAATCTGGTGCGAGTCTGTAGATAATTCTTTGGACTATTGTGCATATTTTGAATGTTATGCGAGCATTAATAGGAAGCCAATGTAAGCTTCTTAGGAGGGGTTTTGCGCTTTCGAAGCGTGTTTTTCCGAAGATGAGTCTAGCAGCTGTGTTTTGTGCTGTCTGTAGTTTTCTTATGATTTGATCTTTGCAGCCTGCGTAAATACTGTTGCAGTAGTCTACATGGGTTAGCACCATGGATCATGTTGCGGAATGAATCCCTGGGAAAGTAAGGTTTTATACGTTTGAGCTTCCACATAGTGTGGAACATTTTCTTGGTCGTGTTCTTAGCTTTACTTTCTAGCATTAGGTTGTGGTCAATTGTTATGCCTAAGATTTTCAAGTGGTTTCAGATTGGGGGGGATGAACCCTGTGTGTTAATTGCCAAGGGGGGAACATTATTGTATTGGGATGAGAGAATGAGACATTGGGTTTTATCTCTATTGAGTTTTAACTTTAATTCCGATGCCCAGGATTCCATGATGTTCATGCTGTTTATTATTTCCTTGGTGATTTCTGTGGGGTTCTGTTTGAAGGGAATATAGATGGTGATGTCATCTCCGTAGAGAAATTGATTGAGGCCTTGTTTGGATAGAGATTTAGCCAGTGGTGTCATCATTAGGTTGAATAATATAGGGTGAGAGCGGTGATCCTTGTGGTACTCCACATTCCGCTTTCCAAGGTGGAGGTATATCTGAGTTTGATTTGACTTGGTATGTTCTGGATGTCCGAAATCCCTTGATCCAGGAGAGTACTTTTCCTGTAATTCCTATCTTGTCAAGGATTCTCAGTAGTATGTGGTGGTCGACCATATCGAATGCGCTTGATTTTAAATGGATAACTTGTATTAGTGAAGAATGCCTAAGGTAAGTTAAAATCGGTGATATCAAATAGTTTCCTAGTGTATAACGGTTGATTATTTTCTTTTCGGGATATAAGACATGTTTCATCTTGGGACTAAGGAAATTATTAACCAAAAATTATATTATTTGTGATATATTTTAGGGTACATCCTCCAAGAGTTATAACAGCATCATGGGCAGAGAGAGCTGCAGTTACCTCATCAGAAATGTATAGGAAGACTACTTGGGCATCTGCATTTTTGTTAGGCATTAATATTTGGATACAGAAGCTTTATCCAATGCTGCTTTTGGAAGGAGGGCACTTTCAGCAGTGGTAAAGAAGAAACTGTCTCTGCTGAATGATATTTAAGCAGTTGCTTCTGTAAATCCCATGGTGTAATCTATTTGAACTGGAGTATCAGGAAGAATCTCAGTTTCTTAATCTGCTAATTGAGTATTGTGATGTTCCATGAAGACCAGCCCAGACAATCCACGTTTTGTTTCTTAGGGAATTTAAGGGAAACACACACCTGCTTACTAAATAGCATAGTTTACAGGTGATTGGAAGATATTATGCAAGGTTAACCTGTCTAGATGTTGTTTGGCTTTGGAAAATTGAAGGTAGGGTAGTGGGTCTGAGCTGTTTATTCTTTGAAGCCTCCTCTCTCTTGGAGATGTGTTCTTCCATAGTCCTGTCTTATTCTTGTTAACAGGTAGGAAGTGATTTCCCTTTTCTTCGAGCAGTGACCTCTATCCTATGTCGTGATTTTTAAATTGCTACTTTTCCTCTCTTTGCAGTATGAATGAGGGATTTGTGAACCAACTAAAGTTGTATGAAGCAATGGGCTGTAATGTGGATGCAACCAGCAGCCTCTATAAACATTATCGTCTACAGAAGGTGATGGAGAAGTACCCTGGTGAGTACTTTTCCTGTCCCCAGGAATGATCCAGGTATCACTACTACTACTACTTAACATTTCTAGAGCGCTACTAGGGTTACGCAGCGCTGTACAATTTAACAAAGAGAGACAGTCCCTGCTCAAAGAGCTTACAATCTAATAGACAAGTGAACGGTCGGTCCGATAGGGGCAGTCAAATTGGGGCATTCTGGATTCACTGAACGGTAAGGGTTAGGTGCCGAACGCAGCATTGAAGAGGTGGGCTTTAAGCAAAGACTTGAAGACGGGCAGGGAGGGGGCTTGGCGTAAGGGTTCAGGAAGGTTGTTCCAAGCATAGGGTGAGGCGAGGCAGAATGAGCGGAGCCTGGAGTTGGCGGTGGTGGAGAAGGGTACTGAGAGGAGGGATTTATCCTGTGAACGGAGGTTACGGGCGGGAACGTAAGGGGAGATGAGGGTAGAGAGGTAGTGAGGGGCAGCAGACTGAGTGCATTTGTAGGTAAGAAGGAGAAGCTTGAATTGAATGCGGTATCTGATCGGAAGCCAGTGAAGTGACCTGAGGAGAGGGGTGATATGAGTATATCGGTTCTGGCGGAATATGAGACGTGCAGCAGAGTTCTGAACAGACTGAAGGGGGGATAGATGGCTAAGTGGGAGGCCGGTGAGGAGTAAGTTGCAGTAGTCCAGGCGAGAGGTAATGAGAGCGTGGACGAGAGTTCGGGTGGTGTGTTCAGAGAGGAAAGGGCGAATTTTGCTGATGTTAAAGAGGAAGAAGCGACAGGTCTTGGCTATCTGCTGGATATGCGCAGAGAAGGAGAGAGAGGAGTCAAAGATGACTCCGAGGTTGCGGGCAGATGAGACGGGGAGGATGAGGGTGTTATCAACTGAGATAGAAAGTGGAGGAAGAGGAGAAGTGGGTTTTGGTGGAAAGACGATAAGCTCGGTCTTGGACATGTTCAGTTTCAGGTGCTGTTTACAGATAGAAGAAGGACTCTAGATTTGTTGCCCTTAGCAAGATATTTTATCTAAGAGAGAATCTCAGAGACTTGTGTAGGGAAACTGGGCATCATCAGTATGCTGTAGAGGACAAGGTTATCAGCACTGTTGCTTAGAGAGAGTGGGGCTGTTGGGATGGGGGTGCCACAGTATGCTGCTAGCTGAGATACTTCACTTGTACCTCACCCTCCTGCACAGATGACACATTGCAAAATCTATTTTTATTTGACTATATGTACTCTGCGGTGACCACCTGCATGGCCCTGTACTGTGGGCCAGAGATGATAGCTTACCACATGCGTGCTTTCCTCACCTGTGACTGCAGTTTGACCTTTACAATAGGATCCGGTGGGGGGGGGGGGGGGGGGGGAGCTGGAACCCTCAGGAAAATATCTTATCAGAGGCAGTGGAAGGAGAGGAGACTCTCATTTCAGAGCCAACATGAGAGAGGTTAGGAATTTCTCCCTTCTGGGATATCAGTAACCTGCGATGTGAGAAGTAGAATCATCCTCTTTGGCAGAATGTGTAGTCTTCATAAGTACAGTGCTTGATGAACTGGAAACACAAAAAAATAATGGTGGGCCACCACTTTAAGAAGAACCATCCACACAAAGTAAAAACTTCTGGGTTCACTGGAAAATGCCAAGTGTTTTTGATGGCCAAGCAGTAGCATATTACTTGCCTCTGTTGCAAAAAAGGTTTGGTGCTATGTAGAGCAACTGCCTCACCAGTCTACTACATTTCTTTGAAGGGGTGAACAAACATGTGGATAAAAGTGAGCTGGTTGATATTGTGTATCTGGATTTCCAGAAGGTGTTTGACAAAGTACCTCATGAAAGACTCCAGAGGAAATTGGAGAGTCATGGGATAGGAAGTAGTGTTCTATTGTGGATTAAAAACTGGTTAAAAGATAGAAAACAGAGAGTAGGGTTAAATGGTCAGTATTCTCAATGGAGAAGGGTAGTTAGTGGGGTTCCCCTGGTGTCTGTGCTGGGACCGCTGCTTTTTAACATATTTATAAATGACCTAGAGATGGGAGTAACTAGTGAAGTAATTAAATTTGCTGATGACAAAAAGTTATTCAAAGTCGTTAAATCACGGGAGGATTGTGAAAAATTACAAGAGGACCTTACGAGACTGGGCATCTAAATGGCAGATGACATTTAATGTGAGCAAGTGCAAAGTGATGCATGTGGGAAAGAGGAACCCGAATTATAGTTACATTATGCAAGGTTGCACTTTAGGAGTCACGGACCAAGAAAGGGATCTAGGTGTTGTCGTTGATGATATGTTGAAACCTTCTGCTCAGTGTGCTGCTGTGGCTAGGAAAGCAAATAAAATGTTAGGTATTATTAGAAAAGGAATGGAAAACAAAAATGAGGATGTTATGCCTTTGTATTGCTCCATGGTGCGACTGCACCTCGAATATTGTGTTCAATTCTGGTCACCACATCTCAAAAAAGATATAGTGGAATTAGAAAAGGTGCAGAGAAGGGCGATGAAAATGATAAAGGGGATGGGACGACTTCCCTATGAGGAAAGGCTAAAGCGGCTAGGGCTCTTCAGCTTGGAGAAAAGGCGACTGAGAGGAGATAATGATAGAGGTCTATAAAATAATGAGTGGAATTGAACGGGTAGATGTGAAGCGTCTGTTTACGCTTTCCAAAAATACTAGGACTAGGGGGTCATGCGATGAAGCTGCAATGTAATAAATTTAAAATGAATCAGAGAAAATGTTTCTTCACTCAACGTGTAATTAAACTCTGGAATTCGTTGTCAGGGAATGTGGTAAAGGTGGCTAGCTTTATTAAATGGACTAGGGGAAAATCCACTATTTCTGGGATAAGCAGTATAAAATGTTTTGTACTTTTTGGGGATCTTGCCAGGTATTTGTGACCTGGATTGGCCACTGTTGGAAACAGGATGCTGGGCTTGATGGACCTTTGGTCTTTCCCAGTATGGCAATACTTATGTACTTGTGTAACTGATCCTCATAATTTGCTTGCCTGGTCAAAATCATAAAGATCAGTAATGTCAAAAATATGATGTCAAGTATCAACAAAAGAAGAAAGTTCAGAACTTTTGTTTTAAAGACAAAAATAGAAAACACATTATACATAAGTGCAGGGCCAGTTTAAGGCATAGGCAAACTAAGCATATGCCTAGGGCCCAGAACTTTAAGAGGTCCTGCCAGATATACTTAGAACTTAAGAGGCTAGGATTGCCAACTAACGGGAATTTTTCAGGATTCTACAGATTTGTAAATAAACTGTTTGGAAGCCAATGTGATAGCTAAAGTGTTTGGATATTTTTGAGATTTTAGCCCTTTATAGCACTCACCCCCCCTCCCCCCCAGTAACTGTTTAGCATCCAGCCAATGACAAGGTTGCTCTAGTGACAGGAAGCTCTGCAGGATCCTTTGAGAGTGGAACTATCAAGTGTCCTCGGGGGAGGGGAGGCAGGAATGGGACTGTAAAAGGTCTGGCTGCTGCAGGAATAGGAAAAAAGCTGGTAGCAAATTCAAGAATATCATATGATGGTAGTAGACAGGTCGCATGATGAGGTTTGGGGTGAAAGACAAGCCCATGAGCAGCAGGCATCAGCACAACAGAGAAGAAAGACCGAGGGTGTCTGCCTGGCAAAATGACAGCGTGCATATTTATATCTGTGTAATTATGTGGTTGGTTGTAGATATTATGAATATATGTATTGTTATCTGCCAAAAACAATTAGATTGTGCGGAATATAAGTTTTTATATAAATGTATATGTGTGTATGTCTGAAAAATAAGAGTTACATGTGTATATGCGAGTGTATGCATGGGATGTGAGTTTACATGTGTATGTGCATGTGATGTGTGAGTTTACATGTGTATGTGCATGTGATGTGCGACTGAAGAGTACATGTGCCTATTTGTACACGTGTCTGAAGAGCAAGAGTATGTGTGTGCGTTTGTGTCTCTGGTGAATACAATCTATGAAAATTTGGGTTGAAGTGAAGAAGGCTACTGGCACTTATGTGCCTGTGCACATACTAAGTGAAGGAAACTTTTTCACCTAGGGCAGTGGTTCCCAAACCTGGTCCTGGAGGCACCCCATCCAGTTGGGTTTTCAGGATACCCACAATGAATATTCATGAGATGCAGTGGTGGCAGTGCATCCAAATCTCTCTCTTGAATATTTATTGTGGCTATCCTGAAAACCTGACTGGAGGGGTGCCTCCAGTTCCAGGTTTGGGAACCACTGTCCTAGGGAATTTACCCAGCTAATAATTAACTAGTGAATTCCTTTGAAAACTGTCCCAATACCGCCTCCACTCTGTCTATATCTTTTCAGAAGCACCAAAGGTTGCTAAATATCATTTTCTTTGTTTCTACCATTTGAGAAGCTTTCTTCACACGTAAAACATGGTAAATTTATACTTCGGGCAAATCACCCATAAATCCCTCTCTTTGGGCAATCTCTCATTTTCATTTTTGGTTTGTATCAGAGATGGTGGAGAATGAAAATGACTTGCCCAGTTTTCCTCTTCTGCAGTTCACTGTTCTAACCACTCAAAACATATGCTTGCAGTCACCATGCTCACTCGCAACCTGCTTCTGATCGAGCACTGAGAAATAGGACTCGTAGTTTTCTCTAAGCAACTTTTGGAGAGGTGAAGTATGATGAGAAGGCCATGAATAAAGATCCCAGGGTGAATCTGACATGCAAATTAAGGCCCACTGAAATTTGCATTCTCCCAACCACAGGAGACCTGTACTGTACACAGTGTGACTATTATCTTCAGAGTGAAATGACATGATGCTGGAGGTGGCATCAAGCTGAGCTGAGAAAAGCAAGCACAGGGTTTTCATATTTACAGTGCTTTTTACAGTGTGAGAGATCCTTGCAGAGTTTCCACTTAGAATTTGGCTTGTGGGCTGTCTGAACAGTCTGTGTTTCAAAGGATTACTGTTCTCCAAATCTTACTGTCCCCCACCTTTTTCTCTTTTGTAGAGTTACAGAACTTGCCTCGAGAAGTGTTTGCAGTAGATCCAACCTCTACCTGCCAAACATCACTCTCAGGAGACGTTATCTATCGCTGCAGGAAATGCAGGTATTTTTCTTTCAATTCCATTACCCGCAGTGACAAAAAAAGGTTTGTTATGGTGTAAAACATCATAGATAATTTGATGCTTTGATAATTTTTTCTGTCTGTGCAATATAGTATCCCAACCTATTCAAACAAGGAGCTTGCTGTCAGACCTGACAGTAGACTCAGCCATTTTCTTCACCATTTCGCCATATGTTGTTGCTCTAGAGCAGTGGTCTTCATTCATTTTTTAGGTTGGGCCACTATCGATCCAAACAAGCTGAAGGAGAACCATGACACTACCGGCTAGCATGTGTCAGTGACATCCATCCCTTCTATTCCCTCTTCAAACTGTCCACTTGGGGTGTCCTCAAGGAGGTGGGCATTTCTAAATGCAATCTCTTTTTCTATTGAGAAATGTCTTGTCCTGTATGTTTCTGGCTCTTCACACCATTCACTTCCCCCTTTGTCACAACCTTGGGCAGAGAGTAGCCCCCCAAAAAAGGAAACGCAATAGGGGCTGCCATTGGCTCCTGGACTTTGCATTGAAGAACACTGCCCTAGAGTCTTTCCAGTGCTGTAAACAATTGTCATCTAAAAATTAGGGCTGCATTTCGACAAGAATTCTAATCAAGATTAATCGCGCAATTAAAGCTATGTTGTGTTCACCTCCCCCCCACCCCACAGCTCCTTGCGACTCAACCCTCCATTGTCCAGAGTCAGAAGAAGCTGCAGTGGGGAGGGGGGAGTGTCATCTCTTGAGGACTGCAGAAAGGGAAAACATATAGGTCAGGAAAGCAAGAGCCAATAGTATGACAATGTTGCTAAAATGTACTCGCCTCTATAGAATATGCCTTGAAAACTAATAATTGGCATTTCTGTTTCCAGATAATGTCTTTTGCATGGTGCGTTCCAGAATGTTTCCCAGCCTCAAAGAGTAGCTAATTTTGCTCGGTATTGGGACCGTAACCAAGAATGTTATGTAGTCAATTAGATTGAATTAAGTTCAGCATAATCACCAAGAGATTCCAGCAGATTAAAAGCCACATATAAAAAAAATGCTGAACTATATCAAATCAATGTAACCAATTTGAGAATATAGTATATGCCTTAAAGTTTTAAAGGCTAAAGTGTTGCTATACATATTTTGAAATCTTTCATTTTTCATTCGTTTCCCTTTGTGCTTTAAAGTGAACAATTGTGATTCAAAACGCTTTACCCAAAAAGGTCATCTTTAACCAAGAAACATATCTTTGGGGGGGGAAGATCAAGCACATTGGAGCCAAATGGAAGTCTCCGACAGTATATCACTATACAGTTCAATCAGGGACCAACTCATTAGACAACAGTGCACATCTGAAAATACAATCTAAATTCTTTTAAACAAGAACACAGTAAAAACTAATTATCACTATTATCAAACATATAGGAAAAACTTCCAAAATATAATACAGCTATTGTTTTTCTAATCTAAAAAATACAGGGCCCAATCTTTAGCCAGGCCATGTCTGGACACCGGCCCTGAATATCTGTATAAACCTAGCCAGTTAAGAGTGATAGTTGGCTCTTAACTGGCTAAGATGAACCACATAAAACACAGTTCTCTCTTTATGTGGTCCTATTTGTGGTCCTAGCTGGTTAAGTGCTGACTCCGCCCTTGGCTAGTATCAGCATAGATGCTAACCGGGCATTTTCACCAGCACCATCCAGTTAAGTGCCATTAAATATGCCCAGTTAGCCTAGGAGAAGCGATTTAAACGGCCAGGAGCCATTTCTGGCCATTGAAATGGCTGTGAATATTGTTCCCAAAGTGAATGCTTTAATTATTTGATTAGGAAGCCAACATGTTTAACAAGCATTATTTTCAACCATGCGTTAAAATGTGCTTCTAGTAACGCTACAGCTATCCACTTACATTAGCTCTGTCAAAGCTAAAAAGAGCACCAACAGAGTTGTATAAAGATGATGCTTTTTATTTGCTGCACCCATAACCTCTGAAGCTTCTTCCCACAACAGGTTGCTATAATCCATTGTGATATCACAGAGCTGTTGTGTTGCTAATGAAACCAATTCAGATAGGCCATAGAAAAGGGATTGACGTGACTGATGTCTCAAATTATGATTGTATTCCTTAAGCTGTGTTATGAACAATAGAGTTCTTTATCATGTTACTCATTGTGATCTAAATCTAAAGAATAAATCAATTACTAATCCTCAACAACTTCTTAATGATGGAGGCTTGTATGGCAGTTCAATTTTATATGGTGCTCCCTTGGATGAGGTTGCAGTAAGAAAAACCATCTGTAACAACAACATTTCCCAATCTGTTGGCACTCCATAGACTGTTCTACATTTTGCTTTACAGAATTGGAGGGGGCAATATTTTTTCCTAGGAATATTTTTGTTTTTCTTAGATTCCCTCCAGACCAGTCCAGATATGTAGGTATACACACTGCTACCATCAGATGGAGACAGAGCCACTGTTTGAAACACTAAGTATCCTGTCCAGGCAGAGTAAGCAGAAAACAGTGGAATAGATTTTTCAGGGCTGCCCAGCCCTTTATGGGAGGAGGGAGACGGAGGCAGAAGCATACAGGAGGAAGCAAGAGTTTCGCAAGGAGGTTTTGGGGACTCATGCCTCCAGTGCCAATGATAGCCGGATGCTTAAGGTGACTGTACAAGAAGTGGGTCCAGATAATTTCAGATCAGTGAGTCCTGGAGATCATTTGAGGTTCTCTTGGAGTTTGCCTTTCCCCTCTCTGATGGATTTGTGGCATCCCCTTGTCACTCTCAGCTCTTGGAGTTTGCCTTTCCCCTCTCTGATGGATTTGTGGCATCCCCTTGTCACTCTCAGCTCAAGGCAGTCAGAAGTACGTTGGACTGCCTGGAACATTTGGGGGCTGTTGTGCCAGTGCCTCCAGCATAACGAGATATGGATAGATACTGTATATATTTCATGGTGCCCAAAAAAAGGAGGTCATGTTTCATCCCATTTGTTTCTCAAATGGATAAACAGAGCACTTCTGGTGCCTAAGTTCCACATAGAGACTGCAAAATCAGTGATAGGTTCGGTGAGGAGAGTTCCTGACATAAGCTTACCTCCACATTTCCCATGAGGGAAGAACATTAGTTTTGTTTTGTTTTGTTTTAATGGTGCTAGGCTATTATTTCCAGCTTTGTGCTCCCCTGTTTGACCTAGTGATGGCACCCAAGACTTTTTTCATGGTTATGGTTGTTGTAGCAGCTGTCTTACTCAAGGAGGGGGATCTTGTTGCACCTTTATTTTGACCACTGGTTGATCCAGATTAAGTCATTCCAGGAGAGAGAGTAATAGAGAGGGTTGTCCAGTTCTTCCAAGACTTGGGATGGGTGGTGAACTCATCCAAGAGCAGTCTGCAGCCATTGCAGACCATAGGCTGCTTGTGGGTGCATTTCAGTACTCTTCAGGGCGAACAGTTTCGTTGCTCGGATCATTTGTTTGGGGGCCCTTGAAAGTGATGGTAGTCCACTGGATTGAGGAAGTGATTGTGTCTGCTTATGTCTTGTGTGGCCAGGATGTTCCCTCTGGTTTGAAGGTGCATTCTACGAGGTGACAAGCAGCCTCTTAAGCAGAGCGTAGCCTCATTCTGCCAGTGGAAACTTGTAGAGTGGCTACATGGTCTTCATTGTATTCCTTTATAAGACACTATTGCTTGAGTGTTTGGGCTTGATAGGATGCAGATTTTGGAGCAAGGATGTTAGAACCAGTTTGTCTGATTCCTGCCCATAGGAAATACTGCTTTGGTATTTCCCATACATCTGGACTGGTCTGGAGGGATGCTAAGGGAAGTAAAATTAAATTTGCTAATTTTATTTCCTTTATTCTTTCCAGACCAGTCCAGAACCCTCCAAGAAGTATGGTGCTAGATTTTTTGGTCAGTTTGTGAAATGGATAGTATGTGGAAGATGTCTAATCTAGTTGGTCTTTTTTGTTTACACCTTAATTCCTCAGCAGCACACAGCAGGTTGAAGTTACGTGCTGATTGGTCTGTTGCGAGTTTCTCCATGGTTCAGTGGGGGATATTGCTATTATTTGGTAATTTAGTTCTGTGAGCAATCTTGCCTTTTAGAAAAAAAAATAATGACTGGCTGAAAGGCTCCACAGGGTTTCAGGCAAGTGGTTCTCAGTTTGTCTGTTGGTAGGGGTGCATCTGCCTACGCATCTGGACTTGTCTGGAGGGACCAAAGGAAAGAAAATTAGCAGGAAGATTTAATTTCACCTTAAAATATCTTCATATCTGATCAGATTGTCAGATTTGTCCGTGAACCACAGCCATATAGGGCCACACCTACCCCTTCAAAGGCTTCAAGCTAATTCTGAGTCTTGGGGGTCCCAAGTGCTTGCATGTGTATCACTTTCAGTCTGGCTTCAAGGAGCAGAAGCAGAACTTTCCATTATGTAGCTTCCCACTATTCTAGAACCTGTGGGATAGTTGTGCCCATCAACCTGCAGTTGGATATAGAGAACTGAAACTGAGCTGAGACATATCTCCATGGCTTCCAGTCCAGCTCCTCAGTATTTTCTGTCTCCAGCATGTAGATGAACATACTTTTCAGCCTCTGGTTCTGAGTGATTTGCTTCTGATCCCGTTGGCCAACTGTACCCAGTAGAGCTTTGCAGGTGGCTTGAGTCTTCAGAGTCATATCTGGAAGTCTTCAGATCCCTGTCTCTTGTGCCCCACAAATTTACTTTTCCCTCCCTTAACCTCTCCCCTATTTCCTGGGGAGCTCTCCTTTACCAGCACAACAACCTGAAGAGCACAGGACAAGCTATCAGTCCTGAGCCTTTCTCATCTTAGGAAAGACTTGTGGAGACTGTGAGCTTGGGGGGAGCAGCCGGCAGTGGTAAGTCCAACTAAAGTTTGACTTAGAACTGCTTGGAGGGCTGCAAGTTCTGTTTGGTGCAGGGGAGAGATCCTGACTCACTACTTGAGGGACACATTGCTGGGCTTGTGACAGTTGGGGTGACCAGCCAGCTGGTGATGGGGCAGTGCATGCAAGCCAGGAATCCCACAGAGGAAACAGTCCATGACAGCAGCATCCGAATATGCCGGGGACTTCAGGCTCTTCAGCGGTGCTGGTGTGCAGTTTGATGCAAGAGAGCATGAGAACAGGGGCCATTTTGACAGGGCTGACTGGCATTGTGGAGCAGCCTCTGTCTGATTACATGTGGCGCACAGCCACCATTTTACAGCCTCGGGGGGGGGGGGCTGACAGCGTTCAGCTGCATCGGGATCTTTTTCTCTGGAGTTCATATTGCTCTTACACCAGGCCTATTTACTGAAGTAGAGACAGTTGCTTTTATTTATTTATTTATTGCATTTGTATCCCACATTTTCCCACCTCTTTGCAGGCTCAATGTGGCTTACAATACATCATGGATGGTGGATATATATAAGAAAATAGACATTTAGTATTACAGAGGATTTTGGGTGCATGATGATAGTATAACAAGCAAGTTTTATAAGACAATTCTGGATATATGTGGAGGAGTTCACATTTGTTGATCTTTGTGGTATGCCTTGTTAAAGAGATGGGTCTTTTCACATTATAGTTCTGCCCTTTCACACCCACACCACTCTTTTTCTCTTGGATAAAACTCTGATAAATTTAAGGCCCTCATCTTTTCTAGGAAGAGTACTCTTGATCTTATCCACATAGTTATTTCCAAGATTCCATTCACCAATTCAGTCAATACCAGGGGTAACTTTAGACAATGAATTAAATTTCCAACCCCATATCTTACAACTGGTAAGAAAATGTTATTTTCAAATTAAAAATGATTCGTTCAGTTTGGGTCTCTTTGATAGGAAGACAATTTGAATTCTAATTCACGCACTTATACTGAATAGCCTGGACTACTGTAGTGCATTGTTTTTCAGGGGCTTCAGACAAATATAGACACCTGCAATTAATCCAAAGTATGTTGATTAAACTTATTACTGGTGCTCATAAATTTGGTTGCAGAACCTACCTGTTGGAAGATGAGCATTGGTTACTTCTCTCTCTCCTAGAATTTATTTCAGAACCTTGATCCTGGGGTACAAAATCTACTACAAAGAACTAACGCTATTCTTATTGTGTCTGCTGCTCCCCCCCCCCCCCCCCCCCCGCCCCATACATTCCCTAAGGTTCTTGGATCCTTGCAACAGAACTTATTGGTAGTCCCTCTACCTTTACACATATTAGACAAGATATTATAAGGAACTTTTCAGCGTTTCAGCTCCAGCTTTATAAAATAACCTGCCCTTTTTAGACTGGAGATTAGAGACCATCATTCCAGAAATTTCAGAGTGGTCTTAAAACTTACTTTTGCATAAAAGGTTTTGATTAAGCAAGATCCTCAGCTGCTGTGGAGCATGGTGAAGGCCTGGACATGCTGCCTATGGTGAACTGCTTTTTTTTTTTTTTTTTTTTTTGCTTTTACTGTAGAATATATACAATTCCTTTTCTTGTTTTTTTCTAACTTTTTTTTTTTTTCTGTTTTAACATTTTGCATATTGTAGACCACCTGAATGATTTGTTGATTGGCAGTATATCAAGTAATAAACTTGAGTTCTAAAATACCTGTAAAAATGAAGTGGAGCAGGTCTGCATCAGCATTAACATGTTAATTCCGCCTGTTTTAGGAAACAATTTACTAAAGTTTTCTCCTATGCTCTTGTCTGTGGGGATGAAAGCATTGTAAATCAGGGTTCTAAGTTAGCATACCCGAGTCTTCTGAAACTCTTGAGGTACTCTCTAGTGAGAAAACACTGTGGAAGAATAAAACTTTGTGTGTGGCTGCTCTATTACATCCAAGTCAGTTTTGCTTTAGTTTCATGATGACCTTCTCATGCATTTGGCCGTTGTCATCCAACAGTTAGCTCACATCATTATACAGGGCTTGATTTGATAAGATATCTATGTGAGTATCCAAAACGGTACCTATTTTATAAAGCTATAAATGTGTGTGTGGTACCAAACAAATTTAGAAGGAAAGCCAAATCCAATCGCAAATTAACCAAACTTTCATACTTGTTAATTTTTAGAGTTGTACCGTCAGATGGCACATTCAGCAATGTGTGTATTTTTTCTTGCTGTACTGTTACCAAACTCTTCACCAATACATTTTTCTGTTCTCTTTATAGTGTGTAATATCTAAGGTTAAAAAATAAATGTCACTTATCTTTTTAAAAAAATAAATGCATCAGACAGCCTCCCACTTTAATTTTTGAGACACTATAAAGAGACTATAAAAATTAAGAAAAATTGATCCATGAAGAGTTTGGTAAAATTACAATAAGAAAAAATGTATATGTTAGCATGGTCCAACTCTAAAAAAATTAACAAGTAGGAAAGTTTGGTTAGTTTGTGTTTTATAAAGATAGTATAGACACTTATGTGTCTTTATTAAATAGGCATCTGCTCTGAAGGTGTGAATTTGTGTATGTACAATGCATATTTTGTAAATATGTATATTGCAATTCTTCCTCTGCTCTGCATATGCAAAGATGTAAAAATAAGCGCACACTTTCCATACGTGTACTTTCACTGCACATATGTGGTCATGCAGTCTTATAAAAACCCTTTTCTGCATGTTAAACAGGCTACATGTGGAAAAAGCTTTATATATCTACCTCCATTGTGGCTCTCTTTTATGATGTGAGTTCGGTAAGAAGGCAGTTTTCAGAAGTTATTTACCGAGATAAACTGCTATTTACTACTACTACTTATCACTTCTATATCACTACAAGGCATACGCAGCGCTGTACATCATACACGAAAAGACAGTCCCTGCTCAAAGAGCTCACAATCTAAATAAGACAGGTAAACAGACAGAACAGCTAAGAGGTAGGGGAATTAAAGAGGTGGGGTACAGGGCAAGTGAGTGCTATTTAAAGAGATAAATGGGTTATCTGAACATTTTTCAACCTGTACATGGGCAAAAGTACATATAAGGGGTCAACGATGCACGCACATTTACCTAGGGAGAAAAGTTAAGGGGCTCAGAGGTGCAATTATGTTAGGGAAAGCAACAATGTATCTTGTATTGCTTTTTCAGTATTCAGTGTATTCTTTTGGAGAAAAACTGTACCTGCAAAAATGTAATTCTGATTTTCTGTTAATATTTTGCCAAGGTGATTTTCAAGAGAACCTAGAGCCGTGCTTTTGCTTTCAGAATTTGGTAACAGTTCCCGTGGACTTTGCAGCTTCCTTGCTTAATTTTGAGAACTGCTTGCTATAAGAAAATTGTAGTCCAGCTATTGTCAAGGTCAAATTTTAAAACCAGACTTTTGCCATCAGAAAGACTTGTTTGTTAATCTTTTCCATCTCTTGTGGCAGGCGAGCGTTATTTCGCAGTTCCAGCATTCTGAATCACACCTATGGAAGTGGACCAACAGCCTTCACTCACAAACGATTGTCTTCAGAAGTAATGCTTGGAGCAGAGGGCACAGTTAAGTGCACTTCTTATTTCATTGAGCCTGTGCGGTGGATGGAATCAGCATTGCTAGGGGTTTTAGATGGCCAGGTGAGAGTTTGATATGTCTCTCATAATTGGGGGATAATCACATAGACAAGGAGAATGCAATTATTACTACTAACTGTTTCTGTATTAATACTAGAACTACACAATAAAGCTCTGGAATTTGTTGCTGGAGGATGAAGTAAACACAGTTAGTATAGTTGAATTTTAAAAAGATTTGAACAAATACCTGGAGGAAATGTCCATTAACCATTATTAAGCAAAAAAATTTGGGAAGTACATAAGTACATAAGTACATAAGTAGTGCCATACTGGGAAAGACCAAAGGTCCATCTAGCCCAGCATCCTGTCACCGACAGTGGCCAATCCAGGTCAAGGGCACCTGGCACGCTCCCCAAACGTAAAAACATTCCAGACAAGTTATACCTAAAAATGAGGAATTTTTCCAGTCCATTTAATAGCGGTCTATGGACTTGTCCTTTAGGAATCTATCTAACCCCTTTTTAAACTCCGTCAAGCTAACCGCCCGTACCACGTTCTCCGGCAATGAATTCCAGAGTCTAATTACACGTTGGGTGAAGAAAAATTTTCTCCGATTCGTTTTAAATTTACCACACTGTAGCTTCAACTCATGCCCTCTAGTCCTAGTATTTTTGGATAGCGTGAACAGTCGCTTCACATCCACCCGATCCATTCCACTCATTATTTTATACACTTCTATCATATCTCCCCTCAGCCGTCTCTTCTCCAAGCTGAAAAGCCCTAGCCTTCTCAGCCTCTCTTCATAGGAAAGTCGTCCCATCCCCACTATCATTTTCGTCGCCCTTCGCTGTACCTTTTCCAATTCTACTATATCTTTTTTGAGATACGGAGACCAGTACTGAACACAATACTCCAGGTGCGGTCGCACCATGGAGCGATACAACGGCATTATAACATCCGCACACCTGGACTCCATACCCTTCTTAATAACACCCAACATTCTATTCGCTTTCCTAGCCGCAGCAGCACACTGAGCAGAAGGTTTCAGCGTATCATCGACGACGACACCCAGATCCCTTTCTTGATCCGTAACTCCTAACGCGGAACCTTGCAAGACGTAGCTATAATTCGGGTTCCTCTTACCCACATGCATCACTTTGCACTTGTCAACATTGAACTTCATCTGCCACTTGCACGCCCATTCTCCCAGTCTCGCAAGGTCCTCCTGTAATCGTTCACATTCCTCCTGCGACTTGACGACCCTGAATAATTTTGTGTCATCGGCGAATTTAATTACCTCACTAGTTATTCCCATCTCTAGGTCATTTATAAATACATTAAAAAGCAACGGACCCAGCACAGACCCCTGCGGGACCCCACTAACTACCCTCCTCCACTGAGAATACTGGCCACGCAATCCTACTCTCTGCTTCCTATCTTTCAACCAGTTCTTAATCCATAATAATACCCTACCTCCGATTCCATGACTCTGCAATTTCTTCAGGAGTCTTTCGTGCGGCACTTTGTCAAACGCCTTCTGAAAATCCAGATATACAATATCAACCGGCTCCCCATTGTCCACATGTTTGCTTACCCCCTCAAAAAAATGCATTAGATTGGTGAGGCAAGACTTCCCTTCACTAAATCCGTGCTGACTTTGTCT
Organism: Microcaecilia unicolor; assembly: GCF_901765095.1. Classification (NCBI taxonomy): domain Eukaryota; kingdom Metazoa; phylum Chordata; class Amphibia; order Gymnophiona; family Siphonopidae; genus Microcaecilia; species Microcaecilia unicolor. The sequence continues at coordinate 115,601,527 of NC_044036.1, forward strand.
CATCAGTCCATGTTTTTGTATATGCTCTGCAATTTTATTCTTAATAATAGCCTCCACCATCTTGCCCGGCACCGACGTCAGACTCACCGGTCTATAATTTCCCGGATCTCCTCTGGAACCTTTCTTAAAAATCGGAGTAACATTGGCTACCCTCCAGTCTTCCGGTATTACACTCGATTTTAGGGACAGATTGCATATTTCTAACAGTAGCTCCGCAAGGGAAAAACCTTGCTTATTCTAAGGAGTAAGAAGAATGGAATTTGTCTACTTTTTGGGATCTTGCCAGATACCTGTGAACTAGATAGGCCACTGTTGTAAACCAAATACTAGGTTTGATGGATGTTTGACCTGATCCAATAATGTTTTTATATATGGCGCAGTCCAATGCCCATCTTCTTCACTCCAGCTCATGTTTCAAGGGCAAGCAAAAAAAACCTGTAAAATCCTTCAGCCAATGAGATTACAAGAGAGAATTTCTTTCTAACCCACAGACTCCAGAACACACACCCACCCACCAAGTATAGCACCTACTGAAAGTCTTCACACCCTTGTTCATTTTTCACATTTTAATGTCTGAAAAATACAATCCAAAATTCATTAAAGTAGAAGCTTTTAGAATAGTATCTGTAAAACAGTTTCAACTGAAAGAACAAATACTGAAATATTTAAAAAGTAATTAAAAAAAAAAGTTTTGATTACATGCATCTTCATACTCCATCATATCAAACCCACATTGCCAACGAGTTGCCTTAACAAAGCCAATAAGGTAAATAAATTTCACCTGTGTCTAATTGCAGTAATTGTGCCAATTCTAATGCTCTTGGATGAAGAATCAAGGCATTTTTGTTGTATGAAGTGAATTTGAAGCAAAGGTCTAAATATAATGAACACAAAGCTAGAGCGGAACTCTCGAACTCTTCCTAGGAAGAAGTTATTCAAAGGTACAAATTAGGAGAAGGCTATGAGGAAATTTTAATGTGTTTGAATATCCTTTGGGATACTGTTAGATCCATGTTTTGTAAAGTACAAACTGTCAGGACAGTCCTCCAAAGTCAGTAGCTATGGGTTAAGCAAAGTCCCAAGAAAAGCCACTGAGGGGCATAATCGAATGGAAACGCCTATCTCCATGGGCGTTTATCTCCGAGAACGGGTCCGTGAAGGGGCGGGCCGAACCGAATTTTAGAAAAAAATGGACATTTTTGAGCTGGGCGTTTGTTTTTTTTTTTTTTAGCGATAATGGAAACTAAAAACGCCCAGCTCAAAAACGTCCTAATCCGAGCCATTTGGTTGTGGGAGGGGCCAGGATTGGTAGTACACTGGCCCCCCTGATATGCCAGGACACCAACTGGGCACCCTAGGTCAGTGCGGTGGACTGCAGAAAAAGCTCTCACATACATAGCTCCCTTACCACGGGTGCTGAGCTCCCAACCCCCTCCCCCAAAACCCACTACCCACAAATGTACAACACTACCATAGCTCTTAGGGGTGAAGGGGGCACCTACATGTGGGTACAGTGGGTTTTAGAGGCCTCCCATTTACCAGCACAAGTGTTACAGGTGGGGGGGGGGGGGCCTGGGTCCACCTGGCTGAAGTGCACTGCGGTACCCACTAAAAGTGCTCCAGGGACCTGCATACACGCAAGCCTCTAGGACTTGTTGCTGCTGTATAACATTGGCACACCAGTTGACACCTGAAGACTAATCTCTCCGAAAACGTCCTTTATTGGAATAACCGCCTTTACTCATAGTTAACTGCAGATCAGAGGTTGTGCCCCAATGTCAACAAGTCTCCCTGGTACTGAGATGAGCAGTAGGTCAGAGCTGGCAGAATGCTGTACAATGCCCTCTTTCAGCCACATTCAAGGGAAGAACTAAGTTCTATAACGTGGCTAACACAGGAAAGGGAACTAAAACTGGCTTACAAAAATGGCCACTACCTCATGGACTACTGGAAACACAACAGGGCACACTCTGACCCAGTAGGCAGGGGGAAAAGCACCATGGGAGAAGAGCCTACCAACTACCAACATCGTGAGACTGTAACACAAGCTACTGAAATCACGGAGCCCAATATCCTACACCCACCACAATGCAATGCTGACGTGACCCTGTAGTGCACCCGAGAGCCACATCTGACCCAGGGGAAAGGCTGTGACAGGATCGAACACATTCTGCTGCCATGGAGGTGGGTACCGCATTTGAGGTTGGCATAGAGGCTGGAAAAAAAAAATTTTTAAGTGGGGGTTTTTTGGTGGAAGGGGGTTAGTGACCACTGGGGGAGTCCGGGGAGGTCATCCCCGATTCCCTCCAGTGGTCATCTGGGCAGTTGGAGCACTTTTTTGGAACTTGTTCGTGAAAAAAAGGGTCCAAATAAAGTGACCCAGAATCGCGGTAAAAACGCCTTTTTTTTTTTTTCCGATTATCAGCTAAAGACGCCCATCTCTCCTCGGCTGATAACCACGCCCCAGTTCCGCCTCCACCATGCCTCTGACACGCCCCCATCAACTTTATTCGTTCCCGCGACGGAGTGCAGTTGGAAACGCCCAAAATCGGCTTTCGATTATACCGATTTGGGCGCCTTTGCGAGACAAACGTCTATCTCCCGATTTAGGTTGCACTATAGGCGTTTTTCTCTTTCGAAAATAAGCTGGACTGTGAGGCCTAAGATGTTTCTGAAAGAAATACAGATATGGCTAAGATTGTTGACTGGCTGATGGTTGGGAGGTGGGGATAGTGCTGGGCAGACTTATACCAGGGCCGTGCCAACCCGGTAAGCGGGGTAAGCACGGCAGGGGGGCGCCTGCGTACAAGGGTGCCATGCCCGGCGCTGCTGTCCAGTTCTTTTTCAAAATCTAAATAAAAAAAAAATAAAACTTACCACGTTGGCGGAGGCGCCTATGCGCATGCGCAGGTGCTGCCTTCCTGCGCGCACGGCTCTTTGGCGCCGCCACCGCCCAGCTGTTCCCACGCGCGGCAGCGCGGATGCGGAGTACGTGCTGTACGTGACACGTTGGTTATTTGGACTGCCGTTGGAGTGCTGACTGCAGAGACTGAGAGGCAGTGAAAGGCTGAGAGCCGCTGCTGCCTTGGATCATCTGGGGAGGTCAGCGAGCTAGCCTCCTGCTGGTGTAGCAACGGAGGGGTGAGTTGTGAGGAAAACTTGCAGTTATCTCTGCCGAGGAATTTTATATTTTATAGTTTTAAAGTAACTAGCAGGGACCTGCTGAAACTTGGTGGAAGGGCCTGTACAGGGTCATGACACTAAGACTGTCATAGCCTCTTTTCTGTCCCTATCACCTTCTCTCCCATTGTCTCCTCCCTGTTCCCAGCAGTGTATGTATCCATTTCTCTCATAAAGTTCCATTCCATATCATCAAGCTGATCAATCCATAGACTGGTGGGTTGTGTCCATCTACCAGCAGGTGGAGATAGAGAGCAAACTTTTGCCTCCCTATATGTGGTCATGTGCTGCCGGAAACTCCCCAGTATGTTCTCTATCTCAGCAGGTGGTGGTCACACACAGCAGCAGCTCTGGCTAGGCCTCCAAGCCTAATCCTTAGGTTTTGTTGAGGCCTGGGGTTGAGGGCTCTTTTGAGCAAGTGCAAACCTGGTGGTGCCAGGTCCCTCCTTTTCTCCCCCCTCCCGCTGGCTCCGTTTAAAAAAAAAAAATATTTTTAAACGTCTTTAAAGGCGTTTAATTCGACGTTTCTTTAAACGTTCATTGCAGCTACTCACTGGGACACCAGTTCGTTACAGCTCGGAGCGGCAAGCAGGTAATTTTACCTTTTTATAGCGGGCAGGGGGTTCCCCGATTCTTCTCCTCGTGGCAATGGCGTCGGAGGGCGAGGGCGCAAAGGGTCGCTCCCCAGATCGCTGGAGCGCTTCTAGAGGGGATGCGGGGGTTTTACAACCTGATTCGCCCTTGATGGGTGATAGTTTAGTGACCGATGAATGTCCCGGTCGTTCCTCCGGCGTGGCGGTTTTTTCCCGCCATAAACGCCCATCCCCCGCTCCTCGCCTCCGCCATCTTGGCCGGCCACGCGGCTCGGACGGCTTCTTCGGGGCCGCCCTTGAGGTTGGAGACATTAATGCCATGAACGCCCTTAATTTGGGCGACGGCACAAAAGCGGCTAAAGTTAAGCGCCGTTCTTCCCGCGCGGCTCCTTCACGGAGTTTCGCGCCGGACGCCATTTTGGATGCGCAGCATGTCTCTCCCCCGCTATTGCGAGCGCCGGTTGAGAGTGCGTCTAGGGCTGTTGCCCAGGCTGCGGAAGTGCACAGTCTGGGGGGTTTCTCCCCCGAGTTTGTTTTGCTGCTGCATCAGGCTTTCCTCATGCAAAACGCTGCCCCTGCTCCCTCTTCTGATAAAGAGGTTGAGGTTCCCAGAGGTAAACGCCCTCGGGTTGATTTCCAGGCCTTGGAGGACTTTTGTCTCCTCCGATGTAGATGAGGGCAGCGTGTCTGAGGTCTCCCAACGATCCTTTGCGGATTCCTTGGAGGAGATAGATCCCCGCTCGGATGGAGCGGATGACCCCTCTGCAGCGCGGCTTTTTAGCCCAGAGGATTTGCCCAACCTGTTGTTACAGGCCATGGACACTTTGAAGATTTCCTCTCCGGAGGACGTCTCTCCCTCAGCCCCTGTTGGCTCTGCCATTATGCTGGGGACGAAGCGCCCGCCTAGAACCTTCCACGTGCATGATGCCATGCACACCTTAATTGCGGCTCAATGGGATGTCCCGGAAACGAGCCTTAAAGTGGCTAGGGCTATGTCCCGCCTCTATCCTTTGGCTGTGAGTGAACGTGAGGCCTATCTGTGGCCTACCGTGGATTCTTTAATCACTGCGGTGACTAAGAAAACGGCGTTGCCGGTGGAAGGTGGCACGGCCCTAAAGGACGCCCAAGACAGAAGATTGGAGGCGGCCTTAAGGTCGTCCTTGGCGGCAGCTGCTTTAAGTTTGCAGGCCTCAGTTTGCGGCTCCTATGTGGCCAGGGCGTGCCGGACTATGGTGCAGCGGGCTTCCCCCTCGGATCATTCCTTGAGGGCTGATTGGCCGGCCCTGGAATCGGGCTTAGCCTATTTGGCAGACTTGCTGTATGATGTCTGGAGAGCCTCAGCTAAAGGCATGGCTCAGACAGTCTCTGCGCGGCGGTGGCTTTGGCTGAAACATTGGTCTACTGACCACGCCTCTAAATCCCGCCTGGCTAGATTGCCTTTTAAAGGCAAGCTGCTCTTTGGGGTCGAGCTGGACAAAATCGTGACCGATCTCGGCACGTCTAACGGCAAGAAATTACCAGAGGTCAGGGCTCGGGTTAGTACTCGTCCCGATACCTCCATACCGCCCGGGCAAGTCGGGTTCCTCTGCCCCCTCTTCCTTCAAGAGAAATTTCTCCCCCAAGCAGCATTCCTTTCGCAGAGACCGCCGTCCCGGAGGTGCTCCCTCCGGTCCTCCCCCAGGGTCTCGTACCCAATGACGGGGCCTTGGTCCACGCCCCAGTGCAGATTGGAGGACGGCTGTCCTCGTTTCTGGGCGAGTGGATCACTATAACTTCAGACGCGTGGGTGCTGGAAGTCATCAGAGACGGCTACAAGCTAGAGTTCTGCCAACCCTTAAGAGACGGGTTTGTACTCTCTCCCTGCAAGTCTCCGGTCAAGCTGTGGTAGTGCAGCAGACCTTGGACAACCTGATCCGCCTGGGTGCGGTCGTTCCGGTGCCAAAAAATCAGATTGGCAAGGGACGTTACTCCATTTACTTTGTGGTTCCAAAGAAAGGAGGTTCTGTCCGGCCTATCCTCGACCTCAAAGGGGTCAATCGGGCCTGGAAAGTGAGGCACTTTCGCATGGAGACTCTCCGCTCTGTTATAGCGGCAGTGAAGGCAGGAGAGTTCTTGGCTTCCTTGGACATCAAGGAAGCGTACCTGCATATTCCCATCTGGCCTCCTCTCCAACGCTTTCTGCGTTTTACAGTCCTGAGATGACACTTCCAGTTCAGAGCCCTCCCTTTCGGGTTGGCTACTGCTCCGCGGACCTTTTCCAAAGTAATGGGGGTCATAGCGGCCTTCCTGCTAAAGGAAGGAGTACAAGTCCATCCTTATCTGGACGACTGGTTGATCCGAGCCCCCTCTTATGCAGAGTGCGGCAAAGCTATGGACCGGGTAGTTGCTCTTTTGAGCTCCCTGGGATGGATCATCAACTGGAAGAAGAGCCAGCTGCGCCCGACTCAGTCCCTTGTGTATCTGGGAGTTCGATTCGACACCCAAGTGGGCAGAGTGTTCCTGCCAGACAATCGGATTGTCAAGCTTCAGGCTCAGGTGGACTAGTTCCTAGTAGCCTCTCCTATTCGGGCTTGGGACTACGTGCAGCTGTTGGGCTCTATGACGGCCACGATGGAAGTAGTGCCCTGGGCCAGGGCTCATATGAGACCACTACAGCTATCTCTGCTGCTGCGCTGGACTCCGATGTCGGAGGATTATGCTGTGCGCCTTCCCGTGGACCCAGCAGTGCGCAAGGCGCTGAGCTGGTGGACGCAGACAGACAAGTTGTCTGCAGGATTGCTTCTGGTGACCCCGGAGTGGATTGTCGTCACGACAGACGCCTCTTTGATGGGCTGGGGAGCCCACTGCTTGGGAAGGACAGCGCAGGGGCTCTAGTCTCCTGCAGAGGCAAGTGGTCTATCAACCTCCTGGAACTCAGAGCCATTCGCTTGGTGTTATTGGAGTTCATCCCGGTACTCGTGTTGAAGCCTGTACGGGTCCTGTCGGACAATGCCACGGCTGTGGCCTATATCAACCGCCAGGGAGGTACCAGAGCGCCCCTCTAGCCAAGGAGGCTATGAGTCTTTGCCAGTGGGCGGAAGCGAACCTGGAGCAGCTTTCAGCGGCCCACATTGCCGGAGTCATGAATGTCAAGGCGGACTTTCTCAGTCGCCATACCTTGGAGCCCGGAGAGTGGCAACTATCTGCTCAGGCGTTCTTGGACATCACGAAGCGCTGGGGCCAGCCGAGCCTAGATCTGATGGCGTCATCGGCCAATGGCCAAGTGCCGCGCTTTTTCAGCAGAGGACGGGACCCTCGATCCCTGGGAGTAGATGCTCTTCTCCAACAGTGGCCGACACAAGAGCTCCTCTATGTGTTCCCGCCCTGGCTCATGTTGGGCAGGGTGCTAGACCGGGTGGCAAAGCATCCCGGCAGGGTAATCCTGGTGGGTCCGGATTGGCCCAGACGTCCCTGGTATGCGGACTTGTTCAGGCTCTCAGTCGACGATCCTCTGCGGCTGTCAGTGGAGCAGGGCCTGTTACATCAGGGTCCCGTGGTGATGGAGGATCCCTCTCCCTTTGGTCTTACGGCCTGGCTATTGAGCGGCAGCGTCTGAGGAAGAAGGGCTTCTCAGACAAGGTCATCGCCACTATGCTGAGAGCGAGGAAGCGCTCTACTTCTACTGCTTACGCCAGGGTTTGGCGTATCTTTGCAGCATGGTGTGAAGCAGGCTCACTTTCTCCCTTCACTGCTCCAATTTCTTCAGTGTTGGCGTTCCTGCAAGAAGGTCTGGAGAAAGGCCTGTCGCTCAGTTCCCTTAAAGTCCAGGTAGCGGCTCTGGCTTGCTTCAGGGGCCGCCTGAAGGGTGCTTCCCTGGCTTCGCAGCCAGATGTGGTGCGCTTTCTCAAGGGAGTTAATCACCTGCGCCCTTCTCTGCACTCAGTGGTGCCTGCGTGGAATCTCAACCTGGTGCTAAGAGCATTGCAGAAGCCGCCTTTGGAACCCTTGTCGAGGGCATCTCTGAAAGACCTGACGTTGAAAGCAGTCTTTTTGGTGGCTATCACTTCAGACAGAAGAGTTTCCGAGCTCCAGGCGCTCTCATGTCGAGAGCCTTTTCTGCAGTGCACTGAGGCAGGAGTGACTATTCGCACAGTGCCTTCCTTCCTGCCCAAGATTGGTTCTCGCTTCCATGTGAATCAGCAGCTCTGTCTCCCTTCCTTTCGTAGGGAGGACTACCCAGAGGAGTACTCCGCTCTTGAATATCTGGATGTGAGACGAGTCATCATCAGTTACTTGGAAGTGACCAATGATTTCCGGAAATCGGATCATCTGTTTGTCCTGTTTGCAGGTCCTCGTAAGGGTCTGCAGGCTGCTAAGCCTACAGTGGCAAGATGGGTCCAGGAAGCCATTGCAGCGGCTTATGTGGCCGCGGGGAAGGTGCCGCCTATCCAGCTGAAGGCTCACTCCACGAGAGCTCAGGCGGCCTCGATGGCAGAGGCCGGATCCGTCTCCTTGGAAGAGATATGCAAGGCGGCAACGTGGGCTTCGGCTCATACATTCTCCAAGCATTACCGTTTGACTGTGGCTGCACGGGCGGAGGCCCGGTTTGGAGCTTCAGTGTTGAGGTCAGGGATTTCTATGTCCCGCCCTGGGTGAGTACTGCTTCGGTACATCCCACCAGTCTATGGATTGATCAGCTTGATGATATGGAAGGTAAAATTATGTATAATCATACCTGATAATTTTCTTTCCATTAATCATAGCTGATCAATCCATAGCCCTTCCCAGATATCTGTACTGTTTATATTCTGGTTGAATTTTAGGTTCAAGTTTAGCCTTCAGTTACTTCAGGAGGACTTCGTGTTCAAGTTCTTCTTTCACTTGGATTCTTCAAGAGTTGAGACGACTTTGTGTTACAGTGAGCTGCTGCATTCCTCTCCCCTCCGTTTTACGGGGCTGGATTGAGACATAAATTCTGCCGGCACTCCCTCCCGCTTCGTGCGGCTGTAGGGCAGCTTTGTACCCCTCCCGCTTCGGCGGTGTTAGGGTCAGTCAGCTCCTCCCGCGGTTGCGGTTGCAGGATAAGCCAGATCCCCCCGCATCGGCGGGTGTGGTGTCCCTCCCCCGCTCCGCGGGGATGAGCTGGACGGATTCCCCTCCCCCACTTGTGTGGGGATGAGCTGGGTTAATTCCCCTCCCCCGTTTCGGCGGTGGTGAGCTGGGCAGAGTGTCCCTTCGTGGGTGTAATTCTCTAAGTGCTGAGTCCTGCGGATGGAGCTTTGATATCGACATACTGAGGAGTTTCCGGCAGCACATGACCACATATAGGGAGGCAAAAGTTTGCTCTCTATCTCCACCTGCTGGTAGATGGACACAACCCACCAGTCTATGGATTGATCAGCTATGATTAATGGAAAGAAAATTATCAGGTATGATTATACATAATTTTACCTTAACCCCTTTCCCCCAACACTCATTCTGTCGACTTTCCTACCTCACACCCCATGCTAGCTAAACACAGAGAAATTCCATGGTGGTTCAAGTCCCAATCTTCCCCCCCCCCCCCCCCCCCCCCCCCCACTTTCTTCCCATGATCAGATTCAACCCCCAGCTTTCTCTTTCCTCCTCCAACTGAGCGCTTATGTCTAGAAGAGCAGCTGGGAGGTCTAGGGGACATGTCACTCTCATAGCCACATGGCCTAATTCAGGCCCCCTTAAGCTCATGGGCAAAATGAGTAGACTTTTCTTAAGGCTCCCTGCTACTTGTCACGCAGCCTGTCTCCACTACTTGGTTCTCTTCTACACATGTCCTAGAGACCTCATCCTCATTTGACCTGAAACTTCCAATAACATCATAGTAGCGATGGGAGCTTTCCCAAGGCTTCTACTGCTGGCTATAACCTCCCCAAACTATAACCTCCCCAAACTATCTGCTGCTTCTTCTGACCATGACTGACAGCAGTACTCTGGGCCCCCAACTTCTAGGTTCAAATGCATTGTTGCTGAAAGCTCCAGTTATAGTAACAGTCTACTATACTGAGCCTTGTGCTGCCACTGTCCCCAGCATAACCCTTTACCCTACACCTAATCACTTGACAACGACTATGACTTAGACCACATTTTCCATCAACTCCCCCTATGCTATCCCTTAAACTATTCCATCCTCCAGCCACTCCCACCCCTTATCCTTTGCTTATTTCAACCTTCCCCCTCCTGCCTCTCCTACCCCCTTCTTACTTGCCCATCCCATCTATCTGCATATCTCCATCATTATTCTATTATAGCACAGCTTGTACTCTCTCTGTACTCTCTATACCTTGTAACCCCTATTACTATGTAAGCCAACAGTCTGCACTAGTATTCTGTTTTTGCTACCAAGCCACTCTGGTTTTTATGATATCCACAGTGATAGTGCTTGAGAAATATGCATGCTGCACTGCTAAGTGATTATAAACCCTTTATTTGTTCAGCAATCCCACAAAGATGCACTCCATCTTTCAGCTCCTATTTCCTTTGCATCTTGTGCCAAACTGGGGGGGGGGGGGGGGGTGCCAACTGATAGTCTGCAGGGAGGCGGGGCTGGTGGTTGGGAGGCGGGGATAGTGCTGGGTAGACTTATACGGTCTGTGCCCTGAAAAAGACAGGTACAAATCAAGGTAAGGTGTACACAAAAAATGGCACATGAGTTTATCTTGTTGGGCAGACTGGATGGACCGTGCAAGTCTTTTTTCTGCCGTCATCTACTATGTTTCTATGTTCAACAGTTTCAGGATAGCTCCACAAACATGGCCTGTATGGGAGACTTGGAGACATCCAAGGAGGTGAATCAAAAGTGGATCCATCACTATTATCCAAACCACTTTGTTTAAATGTTTTGCCATGTAAAAGTAAACGTCCAATCCAATAAAGGTATTTATATATAGATACTAAACAAACATAAATAATGAATGTAAATATAGATAAAAACGAGTCATCAGAGGTCTACTTTTGCATGGCAAAATGTGATTTTGATAATACCTGACCTGTCACTACATCCTTGGCTGTCTCCACTCCTTGCTTGTGTGTGTTGTATCCTGTAGAGGTTGATTCTTGTTTTGTTTTTTCACTGTATGGGAGGGTAACAGCCTTAGATACTTATTATTTCTCTGTCTCCAGCAGATGGTGATGGGTGGAGCATGTACTGGACTGTTTGGAGAACTGGTTATCAATTGAGCAGAGCTGTACCTCACTTGAGGTTTTAAGCTAAAAAAAAAAAAAAGACATTGTAATCGGGCCCGCTGCTCCAGTATGGGGGAGGAAACAGCCTCCCGCGAATAGCCAGATCTTCACAAAACTGCCACCAGGGGATACTTCAAAACATTCCTTTATTTAATAACCAAACTTCACTCCAGAGCCCTGGGTTAGGGCTTCTCCGGCCGGGCGGTTCTGCCTGGCTTAGTACATCAGCCCACTAAACACAAAGACTCTGCCCCATTCCCTCAGGTGAATTCAATAGTCCTTTTGAAATCCCTCCTTTTTGGTCAAAGTCAATAATAAAAAACAAACAGTACTTGCCCCCAAGCAAGTACTGGCCTCCTTCATAAACAAGCCTTTCAAATTCAACAGAGTTTCTCAAAATAATCAGGTTTCAAACAGGTTTGTAATTCCTCCAGCAAACTTTCCAACATTCAGGGTCCCCCCCCCCCCCCAGGCAAACAGGTTCCACAAAAGAAAATAGGCTTCCCTATTTAAGTAGGGTTTAAATCAAAATAAATTCCCAAAACAATGTAGGTTTGCAAACCTTCAGGGGCTGTGCTCCTCAGGACTCTCAAGCTCCCATTCCATTTTGCTTTCTTCCCCTTGCTCAGCCTCATTAACCCCCTCCTCCACCCAACCCATCCAATCCTCCTCCTGCTTCTCACCCCACCCTTCCCTCTTACAGGTGGGAGGCATGATATATTGATTGCGGGTCCAGGGGAATTGGGCTTCTTCCTTCTCCCTCCCTCTTGTGGTCAGAGATGGTATATGGCCAGTTTGCCTATCCCCCTGCTGGGACTGGAAATGCATTCTGGGAGATGTAGTTCAGGGTTTTGCTGCTTCATTTTGTACAACTGGGCTGTAGCCTTGTCACAACATATAGGAAATTGTAATTTGATCTGGAACAGGGCTGATATTCGGAGAAGTCCAAGTTCTTCTCCCCTCCCTCCTTCTTTCTCCTCTTTCCTCCCTTGTGCACCACTGTTTCCTTCTTTCCCCTGAAAGATGTTTTTTTAATTGGTAAGGAAGTTGCTTCCTCACAAGCTACACTAGTGATTAGCAGAAATGGGGGGGGGGGGGGGGATGCACCCATAGTGCAAGGAGGGGTGATTTTCTTTCACTAGTCCTGGGGGAGCTTGGGATAGAGGCCAGTTATTCAGAGTCTTCAGACTGGAAGCAGTGCTTCTATCAGAGCACTAAGCCAAAGCACCAGTCTTTGGTAATTGTTGGGGCATGCTTCAGAATGCAGACCTCGGTGAAAGGGATTAACTCATAGCAGTCTTTCCTGCCCCCCCCCCCCCTATTTATCCCACCCTACCCTCCTGTTGCTTTCTTTTCCTGAAGCCTGAGTCTCTAACATTTTAAATCTAAAGCCATGAGCTTTGACTAAATCTTTGTGTGCAGTTGCAGATGAGGTCTTCTGAGGAGATCCTTGAGGCTCAATTCAGGTCCCCCTGAAGGACCACATTTAGCACTGTCAATCGGTCTTATGGTCTCAGAAGCCTCTATTTGAGTGCTGATCGCACAACAAGTGGTATATTTTTCACTCAAAGAATAGTTAGGATCTGGAAGTCATTGCCGGAGGATGTGGTAATGGCAGTTTGCGTATTTGGTTTTTAAAAAGGTGTGGACAAGTTCCTGAAGAAAAAGCCCATAGTCTGTTATTGAGATGGACATGAGCGGTGCCACTGCTTGCCCTGGGATTGGTAGCATGCAATGGTATTACTAATTGGGTTTCTGCCAGGTACTTGTGACCTGGATTGGCCACTGCTGGAAGCAGTGACCTGGATTGGCCACTGCTGGAAGCAGGATACTGGGCTAGATGGACCATCGGTCTAACCCAGTATGGCTATTATGTTCTTACTGGTATTTCTGTTCACTTCTGTGCAGATGTGAAAAGGAAGTGGGAAGTGAGCCACTGGCTCAAGAGACCAGGACAACAATCTGATTTGCGTACATGGTATAAGATGCGAATGGCAGTGTTCTGAGGAGATAACTTAAAGGTTGCTCATGTTCCAATATTAAATTGCTAAGTAAGTAAAAGAGCTATTATCCAGCTCTTAAAGCATTTCACTGTACAAGGTGAAAAGCCTAGTGTAAGGCGTTTTTTTGAATGCAAGTGCTTTCATGCCTATCATTCATTAGCTGTAAAGGAGCCTCCCCATTAAGAATCTTAAAAACAGAACAGGGTATTTTTAAAATTATATGTGCCTCCACTGGCAACCAATGCAAGTTTATAAACATTGGGATTTTCATGAAATGTCTAGAGCCCACTTGGGGGGTTAACCCTGCGGCCACCTAAAGGGTCTTTCCCAGCACTGCTTAGGTCCGCTACCACCTGTGCACATGCTTTACACTGGTATACCATTCCATCCGCCTGCTGGGTCCCACCCGCTTCTGGGCGAGTCTCCCACTTGCACGTTATTTCCCCAGTGGATTCTAAGGACACTGGGGCCACAATCCCAGGGGTCCCACGGTTCCTAGAAATCACCCACAGATCAAAACATGAACCACCAGGCTTCTTCGTTCAGGACAGCAGAGTCAATAAACTAATAAGGTTTATCTTCAGGAAATTGAACAGTGAACTGTAAGAGGAACAAATGGTGAAAATATAGGAGCAATAACAGGTAAATCAAATGGGTATCATTATTTAAAACTAGCTAAACATTTGTTTACTACCTGAGTAGTACCTAGGGAGTTCAGGAAATATAACTGCTCACAGGGCGTCAGTGAAGTGGTCTTTCGCTCACAGGGCATCAGTGAAGAGGTCTTTCTCTCTCCTCTCCCTGTCTGAGACTAAAGATTGCCTCATAGCGTAGGCAGGAAAAAATTGTCACTTCTGTAACAGCTTTCCAAAAAAAGTCAGTCGCCAGCTGCTGGCCAAACAAGGGAAATGCACTAGGGAACAAATATGTCATACATTTCTCATAAGAAGTTAAACATAAATCCCCTGTTTCGTCACAGGGATGATATAGTCAAATTTACGTAATCTAAAAATCAGTCTGACAGCTGTGCTCTGAGCAGTTGGATTTTCCTAATCTTCACCGAAACCCTAGTATAAACTGAATTACAATAATCCAATTATGTCATAATTATTTTCTGAGCAAGAATATTCACATCAAAAAATGTGGAGTATGTTGCATAGATCAATAAAACTATTTTACTGAATTTTGGATGCTATATTTTACATAGCAGAATGTGAAAAAGGGAGTGAAGACTTTTACAAGGCGCTATCTCACAGTGAGACTATGTACTATATCCATCTTAAGTTGTTGGGCACAAATGAGAAAAAACCTTTTGGATCTTTATGATCTTTAAAGAAGTTGTTGCTACTGAAACTATGGAGGTGAATAATATTAAGAAGAGCACTCTTCCTTTAAGACAATCACTGTCCCATTGAGAGGGAGTTGAGAGGTATAACCATACATCTAATGGACAGCCGTTGTGAACATAAGAATTGCCACACTAGGTTAGACCAAAGGTCTATCAAACCCAGTATCATGTTTCCAGCAGTAGACAATCCAGGTCATAAGTACCTGGTAGGATCCCCCCAAAATAGCTATTACTGTTCAGAAGGAATGGATTCTCAGAAGCTTAGCGGAGATTGGGTGGCAGCACCGGTGGTGGGAGGCGGGGTAGTGCTGGGCAGACTTCTACGGTCTGTGCCCTGAAAATGGCAGATACAAATCAAGGTCAGGTATACACATAAGTAGCACATATGAGTTTATCTTGTTGGGCAGCCTGGATAGACCGTACAGGTCTTTCTCTGCCGTCATCTACTATGTTACTATGTTCATGTTGTTTACCGATGAGAAAAGGAAAACCACTATTTATCTTAACAGTGATTTATGGACTTTTGTCCAGGAAGTTACCCAATGTTTTTTTTTTAAACAGCAATACTAGCTGCTTTTACTACGTTCTTAAGCAGTAAATTGTGGATTGTTATATGGCAGTTTATTTTAAAGATTGCCTGAGCTAGTTGTTTCATGTTTGACTATAAGTGGTCTATAACATCATAATGTAATGTTTTCTGTAAACCTTATTTTGTATATGTTAAATTCTAACCCACTTAGATTTTGCAGATAATACAGGGTATTAGATTTAATTAATCATAAATATACTTCTGAAAGCAGCAGATTATGATTTCAAGTCCAAGTTAATTGGCCAGAGCTAGTCTGTTATACAATTCTTTTGTGATTCTTAAAATGGTTATGTAAATATTGCTTCCTAGATTTGATTGGCACAAGTAACCTTTTTGTCTGTATTCACTTGGGTAATGTCCACTAATACCACTCTATTGTTGGTTTATCCCAGCTTCTCTGTCCCAAGTGCAGCTGGAAGTTGGGATCCTTTAACTGGTATGGTGTACAGTGTTCCTGCGCTCGCTGGGTAACTCCAGCCTTCCAGATCCACAAGAATCGTGTAGATGAGATCTTGCCTGTGCATATCCCAGGACTGCAGAAAGGAAAAATGTAGGAAACTGTGCCCAGAGACCATGAAAACAGGAGCAACTGTGTGACAACATTGCTGAAAAATGCTCACCTCTACAGAATATGCCATAAAATCAGTACTCTGTATCTCTGGTTCCAGATTACATCTCTTGCGTGGCACATGTCAATGTGCTTCCTAGTCTCAAGAAACAGCATCTTCAGAGCTAATTCTGCTGTTATATATAGTGGCTAAATTGAAAGAAGACCAAGCATCCATCAAGTCCATCCTCCTTCTGATGACCTAACAAGTGCTATAATTGCCAAAATAAAATTAAGTGAAAGAGAACTGAGTAGTATTGACATGATGCATTTATAAGCATAATGAGCTTTTAAGATGTGCCATTTGCTGTTGCTAAAGTCTCTTTCACAAATTTGGGTTTCTTTGACAGAGAATTTTCTAGAACAAGTTGTATCAAAAGCTCGAATCTGTTCTATTGCTCAATATAAGATGGTTTGTCTATAAATGCAATGGTAATTTTCCTGTTCTTTCCTACATGGCATTTGGCACAGTGAATTTATTTATGTACTTATACTCTGCATGATCTTTACCATTCTCAGTGGGTTACAGTTACTACATACACAATAAAAGATAAAACATACATAATTGGACCAACAAACATAAAAACTCTTATATCAAAGGAATGCCATATCCCCTACACTGAAGAGGGTACAGGGGGTATGGTATGCTGTTCATTTAGCAATTTTTTAACACACCCAAAAGCAACACTATTTTTTGAGGTTTCAAAACTATAATCTGCAAATGTCATAAGATGATGGTTCTGATAAACAGTTGCTGTTTTGTGATGAAGCTATGCCTATGCTTGGAAGTGATGCATCATCACCAAAGATAACTCAAGTTTGATGGCAACCTGAGCACCCAAAAGCTCTATGCTCTCTCTTGATAGTAAAGTGATACAAATGCACATGTTTAATTTCACTGGCAAAGTACCCAGTAATAGTAGTGGAGGAGTAGCCTAGTGGTTAGTGCAGCAGACTCTGATCCTGGGGAACTAGGTTCAATTCCCACTGCAGCTCCTTGTGACTCTGGGCAAGTCACTTAACCCTCCATTGCACCAGGTACGAATAAGTACCTGTATATACTATGTAAACCGCTTTGAATGTAGTTACAAAAACCACAGAAAGGTGGTATATCAAACCCCAATCCCTTTTCCTTACCTATGGTGTGAAAACACAAATTACCACATATTTTTGTACCATCAAAAATATCTAATGGGGGGGGTGGGGGGGAGAGAGAGACGGGGGGGGGGGGGGGGGGGGTACATTTGGGTGTCTTCATCAGCTTCCTTAACCTGAGATTTGACTGGTATAACCACCAAGATCTTCCCTCACTGAGAGAGTACTGCAGGATGATGTGCCAGATAACTGGAAACCTGAGTTTAAAAAAAATCTGCCCCATATCACAGTGTGTTTGTTAGCACATAAAGGCATAAAAACTGATCAGTGGATACTAGATAAGGCAGGGGAGAGATGAAAGAGTACTAGGAAGATTTGTTTTTCTGGTTTCTATCTAATAAACATAGATATTCTAGAAAACATATGTAAAAAATAAAGGTGTTCTAGATGGCTGGCATAGAGACAGACATTCTATATGAGAGACAGGCATAGAGAGGTGTTCTAGAAGTCAGTCACTCAGACAGACACACATCCTAAAACACAGACTGATATAAAGAGAGGTATTCTAGAAGTCAGTCACACAGATATACATTCTAAAAAACAGACTTAGATAAAGAGAGGTGTTCTAAAAACCAGTCCCACAGACTGGTATTCTAGCACACAGACACTCTGAGATGTTCTAGAAGTCAGTCAGACAGACTACAATAAATGTGTCCTCTGCCAAATTGTCCTGGTGCTATAGTGTTCTGATGCTAAATTACAAATGTGTTTGGGTGCTGAATTGTCCCAGTGCCAAAGTGTCCTGGTGCTGGTACCAAATTACAAACATGTTCCAGTGCCAAATTCTCCCACTGCTGAAGTGTCCCGGTGCTGAAGTGTACTTTGCCAAAATTTCACGGTGCCAAATTGTCCCAGTGCCAAAGTGTCCTGATGCCAAAATGGCCAAAAATAGAGATAGAACAAAAATGTCCTCATTGCCAAAGTGTCCTGTGCTGAAGTGTCCCAGTGTGAAAGTGACCTGGTGCTGAATTGTCATGGTACCAAAGTGTCCTGGTGCAAAAATGGCCAATAAGATAGGCGGAATTGTTGTAGTGCCGAATTATTGTTGTGCCAAATTGTTCCAGTCCTGAAGTGTACCAGTGCCAATGCCAAATTGTCTTGGTGTCAAAGTGTTCCGGTGCTGAAATGTCCTGGTGCTATATTGTCCAGGTACAAAAATGGCCAAAAAGAGAGATAGAAGAATCGTGTCCCAGAGCCGAAATGTCTTGGTTCCGAATTGTCCCTGTGCCAAAATGTTCAATAAGAGAGATAGAAAGAACAAATGTGTCCTGGTGCTGAATTGTCTGGTGCAAAATTGTCCCAGTGCCGAACAGTCCTGGTGACAAAATGGCCAAAAAGAGAGAGAAAGAAAATGTGTCCCATGCTGAATTGTCCCGGTGCTGAAGTGTCCCAGTACAGGTGCCAAAGTGTCCCATGTGCTGAAGTATTCCGGTGCCAAAGAGGCATATTTTCAAAGCAGTTTGGGAGGCTAAGTTCCATAGGTTTCTATGGAACTTTGGGAGGCTAAGTGCTTTGAAAATGAGCCTCAAAGTGTCCCAGAGCCAAATTACAAATGTGTCATGGTGCCAAATTGTCCTTGTACCAAAGTGTCCCATGCCAAATTGTTGCAGTGCCAAAATAGCCAAAAAGAGAGATAGAAAGAACAAATGTGTCCCGTGCCCAATTGCCCCAGTGCCAAAGAGTCCCAGTACCAAAATGGACAAAAAGAGAGAAAGAACAAACATGTCCCATGCTGAATTGCCTGGTGCTGAAGTGTCCAGGTGTCAAATTGTCCCAGTGCTGAACTGTCAGAGTGCAAAATAGCCAAAAAGAGAGATAGAAAGAACAAACAAACGTCCCATGCTGAATTGTGCTGATGCTGAATTATCTCAGTGCAGAATGGTCCTGGTGCCAAATTGTACCAGTGCTGAAGGCTCCCGATGCCAAAATGAATAAAAAGAGAGCTTTAAAGAACATGTCCTGGTGGCGGTGCCAAATTGTTCCATACCAAATTTCCCATGTCAAAGTGTCCCAGTGGTGGAGCCAAAGTGTCCATTGCTAAATTGTCCCATTGCAGAAGTGTCCCATGACGAAGTGTCCCGGTGTCAAATTGTCCCAGTGTCAAGGTGTCGAGCCAAAAAGGAGGGATAGAAAGAATGAGGGAATGAGAAGGAGTCAAAAAGGAGGGATAGAATGAGGGAACATGAAAGAGCCAAAAAGGAGGACTAGAACAAAGGAATGAGAAAATCAAAAAGAGTGAAAGAATGAGGGAATGAGAAAGAGCAAAAAAGGAGAGAGAGAAAGAGGGGATAGAAAGAAACATGGAATGAGAAAGTGCAAAAAGGAGGGAAAGAATGAGGGAATGAGAGAGCCAAAAAGGAGGGATAGAAAAATGAAATGAAAAAGGAGGGATAGAAAGCATGAGGGAACAAGAAAGTGCCAAAAAGGAGAGAGAGAGAAAGAATGAGGGAATGAGAAAATGCCAAAAAGGAGGGATAGAAAAAGAGAATGAGAAGGTGCCAAAATGGATGGATTGAGAAAGTGCCAAAAAGGAGGGATAGAATAATAGAATAAGAAAGCCAAAAAAAGAGGGAAAGAACAAGGAAACGAGAAAGAGCCAAAAAGGAGAGAAAGAAAGAAGGAGGGAACAAGAAAAAGCCAAATGGAGGGAGGGAACAAAAAGGAGCTAAAAAAGTTGGATAGAAAGAATACAGGAACGAGAAACAGGCAAAAAGGAGGAAAGAATGAGGAGATGAGAAAGAGCAAAAAATGATAGAAAGAACAATGAAATGAGAAAGAACCGAAAAAGATGGAAAGAATGAGGGGATGAGAAAGAGCCCATAAGGAAAGACAGAATGAACGAGGGAATGAGACTAATACAAAAAGGAGGAATAGAAAGAATGAGTGAACAAGAAAGAGCCACAAAGGAAGAATTGAAAGAATGGGGGATTGAGAAAGACCCAAAAAAGAGAGAGAGAAAAAAATGAGGGATTAAAGTGCCAAAAAGGAGGGATAGAATGAGGGAATGAGAAAGATTCAGAAAGGATAGATAGAAAGAATGAGGGATTGAGAAAGACCCAAAAAGGAGGGACAGAAAGAACAAGGTAATTAGAAAGAGTCAAAAAGAAGGAATAAAAAGAATGAGGGAATGAGATAGAGCCAAAAAGGAGAAATGCAATGAATGAAGGAACGAGATAGACAAAAAAGGAAGGATAGAAAGAACAAGGGAATGAGAAAGTGCCAAAAATGAGGGATAGAATGAGGGAATGAGAAAGATTCAAAATTTATAAATTGAAATAAAGTGGGAAGGGGAAAGTGCCAAAATGGAGGTATAGAAAGAACAAGTGAAAGAGAAAGTGTCAAAAATGAGGGATAGAAAGAACAAGTACACGAGTAAGTGAAATAAAGAAGAGACAGAATGAGGGAACAAGAAAGAGCCAAAAGGAGAGGTAATGAGAGGTGTCTGTCTTGTTTTTAAGATGGAAAGAATGAGGGGACACGAAAGAACCCATAAGGAGGGATAGAACGAGTGAAAGAATAACAATGATTCAAAAAAGAGGAACAGAAAAAAATGAGTGAATGAAGAAGTGCCAAAAGCAAGGGATAGAAAGAGCCAGAAAGGAGGAATAGAAAGAATGAAGGAATGAGAAAGACCCAAAATGGAGAGATACAAAACATGAGGGCATGAGAAAGTGCCAAAAAGGAGGGATAGAAAGAAAGAAAGAGGGAACGAGAAAGAGCCAAGAAGGAGCGATAGAAAGAATGAGAAAAAGAGAAAGCGCCAAAAAGAATGAATAGAAACAATGAGAGAATGATAAATAGCCAAAAAGGAGGGATAGAAAGAACGAGGCAATAGCTTCCAGAATCTCATACACATAAATGGGTTTATGTACATTCTCCTCCCAGAAGTTTGGTAGCTCCAAGGAAGACACATATGAGTCAATGGTCCCCTGAGGAATATTCTATTTCTGATAAAATGTTTTATAATATTTAATAATAGAATAGAATGTGGATGTTAATCGGTTCCTATCTGTAATCGCTTCCTTTTTTTTTTAGTTATTCCCTTACAAAACTGAAAGCCCCACCAAGGTGTACCAAATTAGCAAGAAATTTACCAGTTTGATTTCCAAAGCAGTAGAATGTATTATTATAATATTGCTGAGACTTAATAGTCCTCTCATTTATTTTGGTAATTAATGCCACTCTGGCAGCCTGTAAATTGTCTCTGTGTATCTGATTTTGAGATGTTATCCAATGTCTTTTACATTTTTCTATCTGTTTCTCCAACTGCAACTCTCTTGAGGTCTTTCTCCTTTGTACAACATAAGGTAGGAACCATCTTCATTTTTTCCCACAATAAAGTTGGGTCAGATACATGAACTATATTATCCTCAGTGAATAGTTTCCATTTTTTAATATATCTAATTTGATATGTGGGTCCCAATAAAAATGACCCAGAAAATGCTAATTCTTCTTACCATCATCCACCTGGATACCCTGCATCTCCATCCATATCACGGCATAGTTTGACAAAGTAGAACCACTTTCCACTTTATTTATATGATGGAATAATGAAGAAATCACTAACGTAGTCTCTACAGGACATGGAGGGATGTGCACAAGCCACATGAGTAAAGTCCATGCCTAAAGGCGGCAAACTCTCCAGGTGTCCACAAGATCAAACACTTTAAACAACATGATCTGTAATCCCTTGAAGAAAATTCCCCCAATCTGTCCATCTGAGGCTCTCTAACTGAATTAAAATCTCCTATTACCACCAATGACAACTGTAAATAATTGCCATACATCTTTGTCAGTTGTTGGAAAAAAGAAACATCAAAGACACTGAGAGCACAAACATTTAAGATTACCATCTCGGAGCCTTGTATATCCAAATGGACTCATACGTATCTACCTGAATGATCGATCCCTTTCCACCTTGATCACTAATACCGGGATAAATTTACTGACCAAGATTGCTACACCTGCACTATGTGTAGAACCAGTCACATATATCGAGGGCGGGACACAGTGAGGGAAGGCCCAAAGGGAGGCGATCTGCCGCTTTCACACTTAGGTGACTGAGGCACTGCCGATTTCAATGCAGGGGGCCCAGTCATGGTGGTGGATGGAGGGGAGCTATCGACGGAGCTGAGGGCAGGCAGGTGAGACCAGGGACTGCAGCACCGGCGGCCTGGGAGCAGAAGGAGAGAGACCCCAGTGCCGGGCCCCCCTTGGAGGCCAGGGACCAGAGAATTTTGTCCCCCCTGCCACTCCCCCCTCTCGGCGGCCCTGAAGTGAATGTGTGAAGGCAAGCATTCATTCACTCCTGCAGGGAAACAATGTTGCACCACTTATGCAGAAGTGTGTTCCTGGATGGAAACTGCCTGGAAAACAGTAAAATCCTCCACGATCATCAAAGGATTCAAAAAGGCACTTAAAGATGGATGCTCACTCGATGACAACTCTTCAGAAGATATCAGTAGCGTTCCTAGGGGGGGGCGGTGGGTGCGGTCCATCCCTGGTGCACGCCGCTGAGGGGGGTGCCATGCGCCTGTCAGCTCCGCTCGTTCCGGGGCAGAGGGAGCATGGAACGAGCGAAGCTGGCAGGCGCGCGGCACCCCCCAGCAGGTAAAAATGCACCCGGGGGGTGTCCTTTCGCCGGGGGGGGGGCATCTTTGATCCGCCCCGGGTGTCAGCCACCCTAGGAACACCACTGGAAGATATAGATGATGATTATATTTTCTTCCATGAAGAAAGAGCAGGTTTTGCTGCTTTGCATTTTGCAGGTTCTTACCATGACTCAGAATTTGAGGGGTTCTCAACTGATGATGAAGCTGATAAGTCTGATTTAGATAGACCTTGTCACAAATCTACAGTTGCCTCTGGGACCCTGTAACTCATTGTAAATATGTGTTGACTAGTGTCAATAGGACAAACAAATCTTTTTTTTAATTATTTCTTTCCGGTACTTTAAAGATTTAGAAATATGATGACCATTGTTAAGACAAATACATATTGTTTCCTTTCCATTGTATTTTTGATATTGCTGATTTGTTGTGATTTCAGAAATAAAACAAACTTCAAACATTTAAAAAGATGTATTGAACAGTGTTTGTTGTTTAAAATCATCATTCTGCATGTAAAAGTTTGTATTGTCCGTACTCAAGTATGTATAACCCACGGCACGTCCCTTCAAAATGTAAAATCTTATAATACCCATGGGGTATATACGAGAGAATACAGTATTCCTGCTGTGTAATAGATGCAGAAAGTTATTTTGTGTAAGATCCTGCTCAGATCAGCCATAACAGAAGGAGAACATAGAAGTAAATGTGAAATAAAGTTATGAATAAGGAAAAATAGAATCTTGACTCCAGAAAGTAAATGTGTTTGTATCACTTTAAAATGAGGACAGTCTTTTTGGGAGCCAAGAATAAAAGCCAAAATAACTGTTGCAGCAATCAGCGAGAGAGGTCAGTACCTCCCCTGGTGAATGTTTTGCAGATGAGATGCAGACAGGCAGCAGTTCTCTCATAAAGTGAAGAAACAATGGTTGCACTGTGGAATAACCCCATGGACAAGGCTTTGCTGGGCTATGTGTACCGTAAGTATCACTACTGCTGCTTTTCTGTCACTGCTTTGTTAGGAGAAAAAGAACTAACATTTGGAGAAAGTTTGAAAAGCAGAAGTGCCTTCCACATGCAGGGAGAGCCACTTTAGTTGAACACACCCTGATCAATCCAGCATGTGGGACAGAGATTGTAAATATGTCACAGTGTGTAACATATAAAAACAGATTGTTACTGCAGATAAGACCCACCTAATCTGCCCATTTTTCTTTCCTGTTGCAAAAACGTAGACTCCACATTATGTCTGACTTTATCTTCACTTCCTCATGACTAAGGCTCATCTGTGTTTGTTCAGGGTTTCTTGAATTCTGTTAGTTTCTGCTTCTGCCGTCTCCACTGAGAGACTGTTCAGCGCATGCATCAGTCTTTCTAATGTTTCTAGTGTTACGCCTGACTTTATCCTCTTTGAGCATACTGTCATGACTTCTTGTCATAGAACTTCCTTTCCACTGCATCCTGGGTATTATGCAGGCCTTTTCAAGTATTTGAATGTCTCTGTCATATCACCCTTCTCTCATCTCTAGTCTAAACTATTCATATGCTGTTGCTTAAATCTCACTTCATAGGACTCATGGCACACATTCTGTAGCATATTTGTCCTCTGGACTGCCAACTCCGTCTCATCAAAAATATGTACGGGAGAATCATCTCTTTTCTTTCTGTGCACCTTAGAATTCTTCTGGCTATTACCACTGCCTTGTCGCACTATACTCAGACCTCACAGTCATCTGATATGATCATTTCAAGATCTCCTTCCATATGGTGCATAGCAATAATTCAGTAATACCCCATTCCCCCACTTCATGCACCTGGATTTTTGTCCCAGCCTTTTTTGCCGCTAACCACAAAAACAAAGAGACACTCTATTAAATTCTAAATGGTATGTAGGCCTTTTTGGTTTCAGTTTGCAATTGCCAAGGCATATGGGGTATTGTCTTTAATGGCAAATATAGTTCTTGTAACCTAGCACTAGCCTTAGCAGGCTGTTATTGAAAATATGTGACTTGTTTGTATTTTGCCACAGCTACAATCTAAGGGGCCCTTTCGCTAGGCCACGCAGGTGCCTACGTGCGCACAACGTGCATCAATTTGGAATTACCGCTCGGTTACCACATGGTCCAAATGGTAATTCCATTTTTTTATGCACGGACGCTATACGCATCTGAAAATATTTTTTATTTTCAGATGTGCGGCGCTAACCGGGTGGTAATCAGCAGTGTACGCATGTAGACAATTACTGCCCAGTTAATGCATGAGACCTTACCACTAAGTGAATGGGTGGCGGTAAGGTCTCAGACCCAAAATGGACGCCTGATAATTGTAATTTTGCCGCATGTCCATTTACGGCCCCCTCAAAAAAGGGCATTTTTTACAGGCACGCTGAAAAATGGATCTGTGCTTGTCCTAAAACATGCGCCTACACTAGCGCAGGCCATTTTTCAGCGCAGCTTAGTAAAAGGACCCCTAGATTATCATAAAGGCCCCAGAAAAGTATACTCTGCCCTGCCTGGATCCTTATTCAACAATATCCAGTAACACTGTACTGAGCAGAGGAGGAAGAGATTCAACTGAACTTCAGTGAGACACTTCATGTCCCTTAATGTGATAGAGGCTATTGATCAGTGTTGTACAGTAACTAAATAAATGTAATTAGTTACTGTACTTCAGTAAAAGTTGTGCGCAATGACGATCTTAGGTCGGCTGCCACCCGGGGCGGATCGCCGATGCGCACCCCCCCCCCCCCCCCCGGGTGCAGCACGACCACCCCCTTGGCGCAATGACACTCCCTCCCCCCCGGCATATCAACACCCCTCCCCCCCCCCCCCCGGTGCATTCTTAGCTGCTGGGAGCAGCCGCGCAGCTCTTGGCTCCGCTGGCTCCCTGCTCTCTCTGCTCTGGAACAAGAAGTAACCTGTTCCGGGGCAGAGGGAGCAGGGAACCAGCGGAGCTGACAGGTGCGTGGCTGCTCTCTGCACCCCTCCAGCGGCGTGCACCCAGGATGGACCACCCCGCCCTTGGTACGCCGCTGGTTGTGCATACCTTTAGTGTCTACTCTAGTGGATCCTCCTCTACTTCTATCCCACTGTCAGTTGGTGTACCTCAGGGATCTGTCCTGGGACCTCTTCTTTTCTCCATCTATACTTCTTCCCTTGGTACTCTGATCTCAACCCATGGTTTTCAGTATCATCTTTACACTGATGACTCCCAGATCTACCTCTCCACACCAGAAATCTCAGCCAAAATCTAGGCCAAAGTATTAGCCTGCCTGTCTGACATTGCTGCCTGGGTGTCTCAGCACCATCTGACCAAGACTGAGCTTCTTATCTTTCCCCCTAAACCAACCTCTCCTCCTCCCCCATTCTCTATTTCTGTGGATAACACTCTCATCCTTCCTGTCTCATCAGCTCGTAACCTTGGGATCATCTTCGACTCCTCCCTCTCATTCTCTGCACATATTCAGCAGAATGCTAAAACCTGTTGTTTCTTTCTCTATAATATCACCAAAATTCGCCCTTTCCTTTCTGAGCACACTACCAGAACCCTCATCCACATTCTTATCATCTCTCACTTGGACTATTGCAACTTGCTTCTCACAGGTCTCCCACTTAGCCATCTCTCTCCTCTTCAATCTGTTCAAACTTCTGCTGCACGACTAATATTCCGCCAGTGTCGTTATGCTCATATTAGCCCTCTCCTCAAGTCACTTCACTGGCTTCCTATCCATTTCCGCATACAGTTCAAACTCCTCTTATTGACCTATAAGTGCATTCACTCTGCAGCTCCTCAGTACCTCTCCACTCTCATCTCTCCCTACATTCCTCCCCGGGAACTCCATTCACTGGGTAAATCTCTCTTATCTGCACCCTTCTCCTCCACTGCTAACTCCAGATTCTGTTCCTTTTATCTTGCTGCACCATATGCCTGGAATAGACTTCCTGAGCCGGTACGTCAAGCTCCATCTCTGGCCGTCTTCAAATCTAAGCTAAAAGCCCACCTTTTTGATGCTGCTTTTAACTCCTAACCCTTATTCACTTGTTCAGAACCCTTATTTTATCATCCTCAGTTTAATATTCCCTTATCTCTTGTTTGTCCTGTTTGTCTGTCCTAATTAGATTGTAAGACTGTCTCTTCATGTTCAAGTATACAGCGCTGCGTACTTCTAGTAGCGCTATAGAAATGATAAGTAGTAGTAGTAGGATAAGATTTGTTACTTTTACTGAAGTAATAATTTCACCAATTTTTACTACTTTTATGTTCATATTTATGTTTATTTATTTATTTATATTCCACTTTTATTCAAGGTGGGTAACAACACAACATGCATAATAGCAAAAAAATACAATACAGACCACTACTTTTACTTGGTTACAGCTGATGCTTGCAGTTAAAAGTAAAAAGTAAAAGCGGAAGCAAGACGTAAATGATGATTCTTCTGTAAATCAAATGAAAAAGCAAAACCTGGAACAGGATTTTGCTATCGCAAACCTTGTCACACCACCAGTGGATCGTCTTATCTTAAATTTTGCTGGTCAGTGAATATAGCCTATGAGAACAGTGGAGTTCCCTGTGTTTGCAGCCAAACAGAACAGTGAAGAGCTGGGCCACTTTGAAGTGGAAATGAAGATGAAGCTGGTTGCAGTTCTTGGTGAACAGATATATGTCTCTAGCACAACAGAGTGCTGGTCATTTCTTGGAAAATTTCATATTCAGCATGCCGCTAATCAGTAGCGCTGCTTTGTAAAAGGAGCCTATAGTGAGGAACACAGTAAAAATATTTACTTAAGTGAAAGTAAAAAAGTTATTGCCTAAAATAACACTTGTTCAGTAAAAGTACTACAACTACAATGAATGCAAATATTATTAATATTTTATCCCAATAATTTTACTGTTCTACAATTCAATCCACTTTGCTTTTAGTAAAACTACATTTTGAAAATGACTGTCACTCATGCGAGAGCGCTTATGTGTCATTAATCCATCACAACTGAAAAGGTGTTCAACAACTGCACTGGCAGGAAGAGGAGTGTTCAGTCTGATAAAAAGTTCCTTCAGATCAGACCAGGCTGCAAGTGCTACTGATCAAGTGAATCTGTGTCTGAAACACTTGACTTACATACAGCAAAGCATGCTTTATCATCATTATTGTTATTATCATCTGCATTAGAAGTAGTGCTGTATAACTCATCACTTGCATCTTTATCTTCATCTTCGTTATTATCATCATGCTGTCCAATTATAGAGAAGGCTTTTACAAAGTTGGAATCATTGTCCATTGTTGTTCTAGCAATTTTTCATCTGATGGCAAAGGCTGTTTGAATATCTTCAAGAACTGATGCAAGAATGTCAAGTGTGTGGGGACCTTTCAGTCTTAAGGCCAGACAAGCAGACTTCCTCCCTACTCTATGTGAAGGGTACAGGAGAAAGGGTAAGGAAGCAGGTGGGGAGGAAGGAAAGGGGGCCAGTTTTTACCCTGAAACTACACGTGAGTATAGAACTAGAAGGCCCTGGTACAGAAACCGTGCTCCTCTCAGAGAGAGCAGTTTTTCTCCCTCTCCAGAAAGGCCAAAAGACTACAATTCCCAGCATCCCTTGGATAGGTCACTTGATAGGGCTAAGAGGCGTTCCCCGCACTACAATTCCCAGAATCCTAAAGGTGAAGAGGGAGATGAACTGGGAAAACCTAATCATGAGGATATGAGACAGCTGGATGGCCCTAAGGAGGAGCCCACGGACTGGCAAGCTAAGGTGGAAAGAGAGGAGGGTATGGAGGCGGAACCTATGGATATTTCTGCCCTGAGTGTAGTGGAGGAGTGGCCTAGTGGTTAGGGTGGTGGACTTTGGTCCTGGGGAACTGAGGAACTGAGTTCGATTCCCACTTCAGGCGCAGGCAGCTCCTTGTGACTCTGGGCAAGTCACTTAACCCTCCATTGCCCCATGTAAGCTGCATTGAGCCTGCCATGAGTGGGAAAAGCGCGGGGTACAAATGTAACAAAAAAAAACTGAAAGGGCTCCTTGTGTCCTGGTTCTCTGCCTTGGTTCAAAAGGGAGGAGGAGGTTTCCACAGCAGCAGGATAGACATCAGATGGTTGTCTCAGCCTTGACCCAGGTGGGAGATTGTTAGGTGTTAGTGCTGGTAAGGAATGTGTGGGGATCACCTTCAGTCTCTGTGAAGATATTGGGAGGAGGTTGAAAGGAAAAGGGTTGAGACTGAGAACATTAGAATTGCTTTGTGTGTACATGAACTGCGTTTAAAAGGGAAAGAGGAGAACTATGCTACCTATATTCATGAATAAGAGTGAACCTTGATAGTAACAAGAAGAGGGCCTGTCCATATGCATGCAAGTTCACTTCCGCCACTGGAGTGGGAAGGGTGCCAGTGGCCCAACTCTGACTCTGGGTTGTGACAGTTCTGGGTTCACTGTGGACCTTAGGAGGATAAGAGGTGGCCTCAAGCTGCTGGAGGGCCACTCCAAGCTGGATGCCTTGCTCAAATTGGTAGATGACAGATGGGGAAAACCCACTGAAAGGACATTGTATTGGAGTGTGAGGCCAGGGCTGCTATAGGTGAAGGCCTGGGTAAGAATGAGCATTGGGTGGTCTGGACAGAAACTTTGAAACAGTGGATAGTCACCCTAATGTAAAAATTTCCATGGGATGACCAGCAGTTTGTTGTGGTAGAGACATATGTCTGTTCACCAAAAACTGCAACCAGCTTCAGTTTCATCTCCACTTCAAAGTGACCCAACTCATCACTGTTCTGTTGGGTGAAGACCAGTAACCAGTTCAAAAACACAGGCAACTCCACTGTTCTCATAGGCTGTATTCATGAAACAGCAAAATTTAAGATGAGATGATCCACTCCTTGTGTGACAAGGTTTGCAATAGCAAAATCCTGTTCCAGGTTTTGCTGTTTCACTGAAGAATCATTATTTACGTCTTGCTTCTGCTTTTACTTTTTACTGCAAGCATCAGATGTAACTGAATAAAAGTAGTAAACATTGGTGAAATTATTACTTCAGTAAAAGTACCAAATGTTATCCTGCACTTCTTTACAAGTAAAATTAACAAAACTTTTACTTAACTACAGTAACTAATTACATTTACTTTGTTACTATACAACACTGCTAACAGTCTATCTGTGAGCTACATTGGCCCTCTTCAGGGGTGTTAAGACCTTCCCACCCATCTTGCTGCTCTGTTGGCTCTCTTTCAGTGTTCTGGGGTCTTCCAGACAAAATTACTGCTCCTTTAACTCACTCCTACTGCCTTGCAGGTCATTCAGTCAATATTAGGTCAATTGTTTCCCTTCCCGAGGGACCCTTTTACTAAGGCTTGTACACACCTATGCATGTCCAACGTGCGTCAATTTGAAACTACCGCATGCCCAAGGCGGTAATTCCATTTTTTATGTGTCTGATATGTGCAGCAGAAAATATTTTTTATTTAGTACTGCCTGGCACTAACTGAGCAGTAATTGGCAATGTACGTGCGCTGATTACTACCGCCCAGTTAACGCATGAGACCTTACGGCTAAGTCAATGGGTGGAGATAAGGTCTCAGGCCCAAAATGGACATGCGCCAATTTTTATTTTGCCGCACGCCCATTTTCAGCCAAAAAAAGGCCTTTTTTGCATGCGCGCTGAAATATGGACCTGCGCGCGTCCAATACACACACCTACAACAGCGCAGGCCATTTTTCGGTGCACCTTAGTAAAAGGACCCACAAGTGCATTGATATTTTTTAATTTTATTTATTTAAAATAGTTATAAACCACAATATCCTACAATGTGCCAGTGCTGATGCTCCTTTGCATCTCTTCCTAATTGGGGTTTTCATTCCATTGTTTGTTCCACTTTGCCCTTCTGATGGTGGCTTGGATCATATCTCTCTTTAAGCCCTGTGGGGTCTTCACGCCACTGTTGTACTGATGTTGTTTCTGTTAGAGATATATACCAGTAAGATTTTTTGTAACTATTTTATTTTTGCGACACAGCAAACATTGTTACATATTTTCAGAGTTTTAACACTTTTGCCAAACACAATATCACATAATTCTCTAACACCATCCTCCTGGCAAACATTCCCAACCTCCAATCATGCCTATTTTTGTGTCTTTTCTACGGTTTCCTCCCATTTACCGTCAATTGACCCCTATCTCGCCCATCCCCAAACTCCCTCTCTGCACATGCACCCCCTCATGTGTTCCCTCTTGCCTCCCTTTTCTGATCTACCTCTTTCCAGTCCATTGTAAATCCAGTTTCTATTATCTGTTGCCTTTGATCTCCCTGTAGCCTGTTATGAAAGCTATGCCATATTTCAGCATGCTCCTCTGGAACCGTGTTTCCCCAATTTAACATCCAGCTATTCGACAAGCAAGTTTTGAGCAAGTTTCATTGAAAATGGATGGAAAACTCCATTGTTACAGTACAAAATTACTTGCCCCACTGACTTCATTGAAAGCAAAAGAAACAAAGACATCCACTGATTACAGCATCCAAAGACAAATCAAATGGTTACAGCAACCAAATATGAATCAAACCAAACATTTTCCCAAGAACATCCCTATTGTTCATCTCCTTTATCATTTTTGTCACCCTTCTCTAAACTTTGTTTAAATTCACTATATTCTTTTTGTGATGGAGTAATCAGAACTACACACAATAATCAAGGTGTGATCACATCATAGATAAATTCAGATGCATTATAACTGTCTCATTTTATTCACCATCTTTTTCTGATTAATTCCTAGCATTCTGTTTGCTTTTTGAAATGCTGCCACCATACAAGTAGTTCTAATGTCCTCGGTGCTGATTCCTAACATGGAACCCAGCACCATGAATCTATAGGTAGGATTATTTTAACTTGTGTGTGTGACTTTGTACGTCTGCATACAAATTTTTGTCTGCCATTCAGATTCCCACTTCTTCAGTCTGGCAAGTTCCTTCTGCATTTCATTACAATCTGCTTGTATTGTAACTTCTTTAAATATTTTTGTGTTGTCAGCAAATTTGATCATTTCACTTATAGCTGTTTTTTTTTCATTGTACAAAACTGGTCCCAATACAGATCCTTGGGGCATTCCACTGTTTAATTTTACCATTTGGAAAACTGACATTTAGTCCTACTCTTTAACAAATTAATAATCAGTTAGCTCATAACTTTTTAATTTCCTAAGAAATATCCTATAAAGGATTTTATCAAACACCTTCAGAAAATCCAAGTGCACAGGCAGCCCCATTGTAAAAAGGATATAGAAGTTGGAATTGAGATGTAGAGGTCAGGACGTCTCAAGTGTCGCTAGCATTTTAGAATCTGCTGGCATAGTGGCTGTTCTAAGCTACCAGAGAAATAGGTTGAAAACCAGCACATATGTCACAGATATCAGGAAAACTAAGTGAGCCCTTGAACTGGTCCGAAGACCAGCGGTCAGCAAACCCAACGCTTCACCTGCAGCGACCACTGTTCCCCAGCGGTTGAGCCTCTGGGTTTGGGTGGCCAACAAGACTTTATAAATCGGGCAAGAGAAATAGGGGCTCAGGAACAGACAGGAGGAGGAGGCGAGGTCAGACCCAGGCAGAAGTCAGGGCAGGCGACATTCCAGCAGTTGTCGGGTCCAGGCAGAAGACAGGGCAGGTGGTGTTCCAGCAGTGGTCAGGTCCAGGCAGAAATCTAGGCAAGCAGTAAGCAACAGGAGAGAACGCACTAGTACAACCAACAAGGTAGTAGCCGAGGCAAAGAAGCAGTGCAAGGTTCCTGGTTTTAAGCTGAAGGCATCTGATGTCACTGTAGATGCGACCAGACATAGACGCACCCAGACTGTAAGCGCTCTGGAGGAAAGGGATCAACAGCATTGTGGGCGCATGCGTCTGGCTCCACATTTGACACTCCAGGTTTGTGGCAACATAAATGTATATGTGCCACACACATGGTTATGTTGTCAAGTTTCAAGTTTATTAAGAACTTTCTACCTCACCCATTAGATGAACCATCTTGGCAGCTTACAGTCTAAAAAGTAGGCAATGAAGAAGAGTAAACACAGACAAAACAAGATGGAGGAGGGCAAAGTTGTCGAATAGCAAGTTAAACGTTTATGTGCTGGCATATACATGTTTAACATGTATTTTCCTGACACTGTCACAGATACCTATATCCCTTGCCAGTTTGGCCTTGGGGGAGGGGGGATAAAACCCACTGGGGGTTAAGAGGCAACCTCCCCTAATCCTTCCAGTGGAGTGCTACTCAATTGAAGCAGTCTGCCATTACTTAAAGATGCTTGGTAGCAGGTGCAAATCCTAACATTGATTTGTTTGGACATCAAAATTTATTCCCCTTCTGAAATTGGAAATGCATATCCCAGCTTTGTAAAATGGGAACTTAGACATTTATGCAAGATAAACGTTTAAATGATAAAGGGGATGGAATCATGGAACTCCTCTCAAATGAGAAAAGGCTAAAGAGGTTAGGGCTCTTCAGCTTGGAAAACAGACGGATGAGGGGAGATATGAATGAGGTCTACAAAATCCTGAGTGATGTAGAACGAGTAGAAGAAAATCAATTTTTTTTTACTTGTTCCAAAAGTACAAAGACTAGGGGACACTCGAGGAAGTTACATGGAAATACTTTTAAAACAAATAGGAGGAAATATTTTTTCACTCAACGAATAGTTAAGCTCTGTCTGGAACTCTTTGCTGGAGGAGATGGTAACAGCAGTTAGTGTATCTGGATTTTAAAAAGGTTTGGACAAGTTCCTGGAGGAAAAGTCCATAATCTGCTATTGAGACAGATATGGGAAGCAACTGCTTGCCCTGGGATTTGTAGAATGGAGTGTTGCCACAATTTGGATTTCTACCAGGTACTTGTGACCTGGCTTGGCCACTGTTTGGAAAACAGGATACTGGGCTGGAAGGACCATTTGTCTGACCCAGTATGGCTACTCTTATGTTCTTATGTTAAATACCGGTTTATGCACATCTCAAATACAACTAACACTTCTAAAATGACTACCTATATTGATTGGCTCATCTTCATCCACATATTAATTCACACTTCAAATAAATTATTAGGGAACTAAAGCTTAATAAATACAAACATCAGGATTAACTTATTACATTTGCTAGTTTTCAGGAGCTAAAACCCTTTTGTAAAGGCCAGAACTAAATATCACCTTATATTCTTTTTTGTTTTTAGGAATTAATCTTTGTTTCTATACTTTCAAATGGCCTAGCACAGCAACCATACCACTTTATCCAACAGATTAGTAAGGCATGACTTCACTTTTCTAAATCCATGCTGGGTATTCCCCATTTAAACAGGTTTTTCCAATTTTGTTCTTAACAAAAGCTTCAACCATTTTGCCCAGCACCAACATCAGGTTCACCAGCATAGGCGTAGACTGGGGGGGGGGGGCGAGGGGGGGCAATGCCCCCCCAAACGACGCGAGGCGCTGCCGCGCCATTAGTTAAAAAAAAAAGCATGCAGGCACGCGCTCCTCTCCATCTGCTTGGCTTCCCTGCCCTCTCTATCTGCGTCCCGCCTTCCTCTGATGTCATTTCCTTTCGGGCGGGACGCAGACAGAGAGGGCAGGGAAGCCAAGCGGACGGAGAGGAGCGTGTCCGTCTACCTCTCTCTCTTCCTGCCTCCCTCTGGCGCAGGCAGCAGTCTTTTCCAGCGTTCCTGGCAGCAGTAGCGTTGTACACGCTGCCTTTGGCTCTGCCCCGAAGCCTTCTCTTCAAGTTCCTGTTCCCGCATACTTGAAGAGAAAGTTTCCGGGGCAGACCGAAGGCAGCGTGTACAACGCTACCGCTGCCAGGAACGCTGGAAAAGACTGCTGCCTGCGCCGGAGGGAGGGAGGGAGGAAGAGAGGGGGTAAACGGAGTCACCATTTTGGACCTCGTGGGGGGGTGGGGAGCAGAGGGAAGATGGATGGGACGGAGGGATGGTGAGCAGAGGGAAGGAACAGAAGATGGAAGGGACTGGGAGGGGTGGGGAGCAGAGGGAAGGAGCAAGAGATGGTTGGGACTGGGAGGGGTGGGGAGCAGAGGGAAGGAGCAAGAGATGTTTGGGACTGGGAGGGGTGGGGAGCAGAGGGATGGACCAGGAGATGGATGGGATTGGGAGAGGTCAGGCACAGCAGAGGGAAGGAGCAGAAGATGGATTGGACGGAGGGATGGTGAGCAGAGGGAAGGAACAGAAGATGGATGGGACTGGGAGGGGTGGGGAGCAGAGGGAAGGAGCAAGAGATGGATGGGACTGGGAGGGTGGGGAGCAGAGGGAAGCCTACTGGAAAGAAGACACTGCATAAAACAGAAGACACTGGGATCAAAGCGAATAGAAAAACTAAATGATCAGACAACAAAGGTTAATAAAAGTTTATTTTATTCATAATTTATTAATTGAAATGTGTCAGCTTTTTGAAATGTGCATCTGTGATATTTTGCCTGTAAATTTCATTTCCTTCCTCCATATTAGCTATTCTTTGCCCCCCCAAATGAAACAGTCAAACTACGCCTATGCTCACCAGTCTGTAGTTACTTAAGTCACCCCTAGATCCCTCTTTGAAAACTGGTGCTGCATTGGCTACCCTCCAATACTCAGATATACAATAGAGGTAGATATGAATAATAGGTGATATGTTACAGTTTACCACAAGAAAGACTGACATTTTGTATTTGAGCTTCTTTGGTTAGTTCGTGGTTAGTCACAGACAAGTGATTTAAACAGTCAGGAGCCTCTCTGGGCCATTTAAATTGCTTTGAATATCAGATAGAGTGTACTACTACTACTATTTAGCATTTCTATAGCGCTACAAGGTGTACGCAGCACTGCACAAACATAGAAGAAAGACAGTCCCTGCTCAAAAGCAGTGTATTTATCTTTGTGGAAAAAAATCAAGGCTGACTTGTTTGGCATTTTCAGAATGTTGCTAGAGCTTAGACTGCAAAGAAATGAGTGGAAGCAGGGGTAGTAAATGTTTTGTGTGTGTAGGTTTTTTTTTTTCCTTTACCTTTTTGTATGCTGTGTCTGCTTTATATATGCCTATGTACCTTAACAGAATGGCCCACCCAAAAGCTTCCAAACAAAAGTTACACTTCCATGACAGATGTAACTTTGTGCATGTATATACCAGCAGGAATTTGCATATATGTACAAATTTTCTAAAATAAGTGCAAGTACCAGTCTAGCTCTCACTCTTCGTATTCTCCACTCCCTGAAATGCCTATCCTGAAAGCAAGAAAAAGTGGGTACTATATATATGAATTTTTCATGATGATAACATCAAAGCAATTTCCAAGCAAAAAGAAATCTATAAGCAAAGAATAAATAATGGTAATGACACAAATCCGTAAGCATACAATCTGGAAGGAGTATCACTCCTATTAATAATAAATCAACAAAGACAGAGATGACCCAGCTATTTGGCAAGGCTAGGTGGTTGCCTAAGGCAGCAGCTTTTTGGGGTAGGCAAAAAGCAGCTACAGTCCAAGTAAAACAGTAGGTCCTGACAGCTACACAGACTCAAAGAAGAATCAGCACAGACTTTAACCTGCATTTTTATAAGATGCTTGAGTAATGATCGTGATTTTTTAATTTTATTATCAAAATCTTAGGAGGATGAAGGCCTGAATTGAGAAAGGTGTAAGGCTGGAAGTTCACCTAGAGCAGTGTTTCTCAAGTCCAGTCCTGGAGTACCCCTTGCCAGTCAGGTTTTCAGGATATCCACAATGAATATGCATGAACTTGATTTGCATACACTGCCGCCAGTATATACAAATCTCTTTCATGCATATTCATTGTGGATGTCCTAAACACCTGACTGGCAAGGGGTACTCCAGGACCGGACTGACCTAGGGCATCCACCACCTTTGCACTATCTTTGCAAAGACACTACGTCATATCTAATGGAAGGTCAAATCCATGGCCCTTATACAATAAATCCAATATAAGCCAAAAGTTAGACATTCCACAAACGTAAAGCATGGTCAGTTTGCACTGGAACCACTCTGGATAAAGGCTTCCAAATGAATAGGGCCACAGGGTAAAATATGTGTTTTCTAAATATTGAATAATATTTCAAAAAGAAGACCATCAGGGATGTAAAGTGATAATCTCTATCCAATCCTTTATATGCTGATCTCTATCAAGCCCTTTCTTGGCCTGGTGTTAAATAATTTTAGGAATTTCTTGGTCATGTTTAGGCAGACATCAGAACTGCTTCCTACAGATAAGCAAATGTCCTTTCCTTGCTCATCTCCTCTTATCTGGCATGGCTGGACAACAGGACAAATCTTCAGACTGCATATCTCCTAACAGAAATAGAACCAAGTAAAGCAAATGAAAGGAAAATAAGGAGATCAATATTCAAAAGAGTTGAACCAGGTAGGAGAGGCTCCTGCCAGGTTAAACCGCTGAGCTAGCCAGCAGCTGATATCCAGCAGCACTTACTGTAACTGGGTAGTGCCACTGAATATCTCCATTAATGGCCATTCCCTAACTGATTAGGTTAGGAGCAGAGCTTTGGCAGCAATATTCAGTTCACTAACTGGCTAAGTACAGAAAGTTAAGTATATAAGTAATTCCATACTGGGACAGACCAAAGGTCCATCAAGCCCAGCATCCTTTTCCAACAGTGGCCAATCCAAGTCACAAGTACCTGGCAAGATCCCCAAAAAGTACAATACATTTTATGCTGCTTGTCCTAGAACTAAGCAGTGGATTTTCCCCAAGTCCATTTTAATAATGGTCTATGGACTCTTCCTTTAGGAAGCCATCCAAACCTTTTTTAAACCCCGCTAAGCTAACTGCTTTTACTACATTCTGTGACAACGAATTCCAGAGTTTAATTACACATTGAGTGAAAAAAATTTTCTCTGATTCATTTTAAATTTACTACTTTGTAGCTTCTTTGTATGCCCCCTAGTCCTAGTATTTTTGGAAAGAGTAAACAAGCAATTCATGTCTACCCGTTCCACTCCACTCATTATTTTATAGACCTCTATCATATCTCCCCTCAGCTGTCTTTTCTCCAAGCTGAAAAGCCCTAGCCACTTTAGCCTTGCCTCATAGGGAAGTCGTCCCATCCCCTTTATAATTTTCGTTGCCCTTCTCTGTACCTTTTCTAATTCCACTATATCTTTTTTAAAATGCAGTGACCAGAATTGAACACAATGCTCAAGTAACACAGCTGTCCTAACTTTTTGTCCAAGTTAATGGAGTACCAGTCTGAATATCGACCAGTAGTACCCAGTTAACATCTGGGTCAGTGCATATACCCAAATATTTAATTTCCTCCCACTTACGACCTATTTTGCAAGGCCTAGCCAGTTCCCCAGTTAAAGCAAGGAACAAGCTTTTGGCTGGCTCCATGAAAGCATAGTGGCAGTAAAAGTGATAGTCTCAGACAGCCTACATGTAGGGGAGAGGCTGAATTTTTTTCAGGCAAGATAGCCCCACGTAACCTCAGACCGGTGGGTTCTCGAAATAGTTTGGGTTGGGGAGGGTTTGCCCTACATTGGCAGCAACTTCCTCCAAATTGCTTACCGAGGGCAGTAAAGTTCACCTCTCAGTACCAGGTTGTGCTTTCAGAGGAACTCTCTTCCCTTCTACAGGCTCATGCAGTCAAGTCCATAACACCAGGGGAAGAAGAGAAGATATTCTATTCCAAGTACTTCCTTGTGCCCAAAAAGATTGGGAGATTTCATCCTATCTTAATATTTGGTCAAAGAAAAGTTCAGGAGATTTCCCTGGGCACTCTTATCCCCATGATTCAAGAAAACTATTGGCTATGCTCTCTGGACTTAAAGTATGCGTACACCCACATATAGATACATCCCTGTCACAGGAAGTATCTCAGATTGTAAGTAGGGAAACACCATTACCAGTACTACGTCCTGCTGTTTGGCTTTGCGTCTGCTCCCAAAGTGCCTTGCTGTAGTCGCAGTGTTGCTATGCAGACTGAGAGTGCGTGTGTTTTTCTACCTAGACAATTGGCTAGTTGAGCACATCCAAGGAAAGTGCTCAGAAATCAAGGTGAAGAATCAATCGGATATTAAAACTGCTAGGGTTCATTGTCAACTACCCAAAGTCCCATTTCCTTCCAGCTCAGCAATTGGAATTCATAGGAGCCCTGCTACACATGGTTCAGGCTTGAGACTTTCTCCTGCCTGCCTGAGATGATGCAATAATCAGCATTGCACATCAGGTTCGACAGTGTTAGCAGGTCACAACTCAGCAAATGTTTTTTGTTTTTTTTAAATATTCAATCTTTATTGAAAATTCTAGAACTTACAAAATGGATATCCAAAAACAGCATTCATGAGATACATTAACATCTAGAATAACATTTAGTGAAGTTGGATTATAACCCAAAACAGACAAAAATATACCATAACAAATCCTAACTAAATCAATCAAAATCTAACAACTTCTAACAAACCTCCCAATCCTCTTCCCCCTATGGGACTAGGGTAATATCACACATTCAATAAGAATTTTCATGATAGGGGATTACCAAAAAGAGTTGTGCTCAAGAGATTCAGGGGCAAAGAAGAAGCAGTGATCTTGAAATAAAGTCTTAGGTGAAAGCTTAGCAAATGTTGAGGTTGTTAGGCCACGATAGCCTCTGCTGTGCATGTCACACCCAAGGCATGTCTACATTTGAGAGAAGCCCAATGGACCCTAACTTTCCAGTGGTATCAAGCCTCGGGGAGTCTAGTGGAGAACTTGCGGAGTCACTCTTGTGGTGGACAATTCGGCCTAATTTGGCCCTGGGCCTTCCATTCCAAATTCCTCCTCCACACAAATTGCTAATGACAGATGCATCCAACCTGGGCTTGGGGGCTCACATGGATGGACCTCACACACAGGGTCACTGGTTGCTCAGGAGACACACCTTCATATGAATCTCCTGGAGGTAAGGGCTTTTTGGAATGCTGTAAAGGCTTTCACAGCTTGGTTGATATACCAACTTATCCTCATTCAAATGGACAATCAGGTTGTGATGTACTATGTCAACAAGCAGGGAGGCACTGATTTGTACCTCTCGTGTCAGGAAGCGGTCGAGATGTAGCAGTGGGCCTTCAGCCATGGCCTGGAGCTCAGGGCCACTTAACTAGTGGGGAAAGACAACAGTCTGGCAGACAGATTGAGCAGGGTGATGCAACCATGTAAGTGGTCTCTTAGCATGGGTCTTGCTCGGAAGATCTTCCAAGAGTGGGACACCCCCTCAGTGGATCTCTTTGCCTCTCATATCAACAACAAAATCTCTCCGTTCTGCTCCATACTGAGATCATATGGCAGACTAGTATCCAATGCCCTCCTCAATTGAGAAAAGGGCCTTCTGTTCATGTATCCTCCCATACCTCTTGAAGGGAAAACTTTGCTGAAATTTAAGCAAGACTGGGAAACTTTGATCCTCGTCGAACCTTATTGGCTGAGCAGATATGGTTCCCTCTAATTTTGGAGTTGTCTTCTGAAGAACCGTGGAGGCTGGAATGCTTTCTGACCCTCATCACTCAGAATGAGGGGTCCCTTCTACACCCCAGCCTACAATCTCTAGTCCTCATGGTTTGGATGTTGAGAGTGTAGACTTGTTTGGCACCAGTGTGCAAGGTTTTCTACTCTTCATTTTGTTGGGAAGTTTTCATTGAGTAGGCTTATGGTCAAATGCATGACTCTGCTTTAATATACATTTTATGTACCGTTTTTTAGATTGACCCCTGATGTAGGCACCGTGACACCGAAACGGCCTGTGTCAGATCTTTTGAATAAAACACATTTGTCTGTTCCAGTCTTGAAAGCCCTTTGTGCTGTTTTTTCCCCTATTTTGTGCTGTATACTTTGACCCTCTCTCAGGGCTGCCGGAGGGGGGTGGACAGGGAGGGCAAAATTACCCGGGTCCGGCCTTCAAGGGGAGCCTAGCACCAGGGTCTGTCACTCTCCTGCTCCTGTCAGGACCCAGATGATTGCATTAATATGATAACCCAGTTCCAGCTCCCGGCGCCAGGCCCCCCTTGGAAGCCAGGGAGCAGCAGACACACTGATGCAGGAAGGTAAGGGGTGGGGGTGGTGGTGGCCTGAGCAAGCAAGTGAGGGGCAGTGGTGGCAGCTGCATCCTGAATAGGGGGGTGGTGGCTGCGTCCCAAGTGTGTGTGTGTGGGGGGGGGGGGGGGTGGCTGGCGGTGGCAGTGTTGTAGGGACAAAATGCCCCAGGCCCAGCTCTGTCTCTCGGTGGCCCTGCCCTCTCTGTTGTACACAAGAGTGTAGAACTTGCATCCCTTCAACTGCATGAGGGTGTTTCCCAGGTCCTACTTGCTTTCAGAAAAGACTCCACTAAGAGGTCATAGAATTTAAAATGGAGAAGGTTTGCTGTCTGGTGTAAGAGCAAGGCCTTAGATCCTTTTTCCTGCCCTGTACAAAAACTGCTTGAATACCTTCTATACCTTTCTGAGTATGGTCTCAAAACCAAGTTTGTAAGGGTTCATCTCAGAGCAATTGGAACTTGCCATCATGGTGTGGAAGATAAACCCATCTTTGAACAGCTTATAGTTGTCCATTTTTATGAGAGGTTTGCTTTTCACTAAGTCCCCATTCAAATCTCCTGCAGTGTCATGGGACCTCAGCATCATCCTCACTCAGTGATGAAATCTCCTTTAAGCCACTTGATACTTGCCATCTGAAGTTCTTCATATGGAAGGTTGCGCACCTAGTGGTGATCACTTCAAAATGCAGGGTCAGTGAGCTTCAGGCTCTAGTAGTAGGTCCACCTTACTACATGAAGTTTCATTACTATAACAGAACAGGTCTTCGCATGCATCCTAAGCTCCTTCCAAAGGTGGTGTCAGATTTTCACCTTAATCAGTCTATTGACTTGCCAACATTTTTCTCAAAGCGTCATGCCCATCTGGAGCGGACTAAAGTCCATAGACAATGCACCCAACTTTTTGTTTCTTTTGATCCAAACAGAATGTGGCAGTCATTGGTAAATGCAACTTATCCAATTGGCTAACAGATTGCATCTCCTTTATTTATACCCATGCTGGGTTGACTCTGGAGGGTCATGTCACGGCTTACAGTGTATATGTTTATTGAGATGTGATAAAACCACCCTTATTACAAAGTAAATCAGAACGATGAACAATCACAAAAAAATAATAATAAAAGCAAAAAAAGGAACTCCATAAAATACAGGATAGTATATCAGGTAAACAGTCAACAAACATACCAAGGGAAAGAGGGAACCTACTGGCAAAACAGCCTTAAAATAACAAAACATATCAGCCAATTGCGAATCATCTGCAGATCTCAAGCAGCTATCAACTGAATGCTAAAGAGATTTAAAATTAATAAAGGAGGATTCAGAGCTAAGTGAAAGAGGAAGTCTATTCCTTTAAAAATGGGCTAGAAAGTAGAAAACACATTTTCTTGTTGATTGTAATTACGTGTAAGAGGGGCCTGGAAGAACAAGTCTATGATCATTCATAGGTCTTAACAACCGGACGGAGAGGGAATTTTTTGGCTAGCTAGATAATCTGGTAAGCTAATGTGCAGAGTTTTAAAAGTCAGGGTTAGGATTTTAAACTGAATCCTCAACTCTATAGGGAGCCAGTGAAGCTTTCTAAGAAGAAGGGCAATATGATCTCTACATTATGCTTTGCATAATACCGAAGCCGTGGTGATTTAAAGAGTTTAAAGTCTTTTGAATTCAAATTTCGAAATACTGGCATAGACTATAGATATGTTGGTAGCCCACATGAGGCCAGCCTCCATTAAAGAGATTTACAAAGCTGCAATATGGTCGTTAGTCCACACATTCACATCACACAACTACCTTGAACAGGATTCCCGCCACAACAGTGAATTCTACAGAATTTATTTGGAGTCTAGAATCCAACTCCATCCTCCAAGGCCCATTTTTAGTTTGTTCCAGGCTGCACCTACACAATAGAAATATATATAAGTTTTAGTTGAATTGGTTGCTGGATGGCCTTGCCTTCTGCAAGTCCCTATTGTCTGTTGTTTGTTGTTTAAGTGATGTCCTGCTTGTCCTCAGAGAAAAATGAAGTTTCTCACCTGTAGCAGATGTTCTTCAAAGACAGCAGGACACACATTATCGCATACACTTCCACATCCCCTAGGAGTTGTACTCTTTAAGCTTTACTATTCAACTGCTGGTCCTATGCGATTGGGTTGGGCGGAAAGGCACCTGCACATACCTGGTATATTTTTTGACAAGCTTTGAAAGGCAAAGCTCCCTTTTTCAGGTCAGATATAAGCAAAGATGACAATATCAAAATATATATAGTGAAACATGAAAAGCATTCCAGTGGCAGTCTTGAGGGAGACGTGGGAAGTAGAAGTAGTGACAGGAAGAAACAGAGAGAGGAGGATGGGTAACTAGTAGGTGACAAGGCAGTATCATTTTATGGTTTGGAATGTGATAGGAAACCCGGATCCTTGTTAAGTCCCTGTGTGGTGGGTGCCAAAATATTTCATCATTCTAACTTCAGAAGTCTTACATTCCTGGATCATTTTAGTTACCTTTTAGCATTATGGTCATAAGATTATTTATGCAGTGTCCAGGTTCTGAGAAATGTTCACCCATAAAAGTTTCACTCTTAATTGCCTTGCGGTATTTGATGTGGTGTCTGTGTGAGCTCATTCTTGTCTTTTCTCCAGTACAGCACCCTTATTCGTTTTGTCTGCATTGAATAACATATATAACATTTTATTAAGAGCATGAGTAGGATCCTTTTATGCTGAATGTTTTTGCTATGTGAGTAATAGTCCTGTGATATGAGCTGGCACAATTTGAAGTTTGCTATTTAGCAAGGGCCAGTGCCATTCTCTTTTTAAAGCTTCTGTTTGCTCTTCGTTAATTTTTGCTTCAGTTTTGGAAGGCCAGCATTGATTGAGCTGAGAAATTTTCTTTCAGTAATTCATCCTCCTGCAGTAGTGGCTGTAGATCTTTTATGATTTTTCTCAGTTTTTTTCTAGTTCTGGATTGTATTGCACAACAAGGGACACTCCCTCTGTAGTTTTCTTTTCATTGTACTGCAGAAGATTTTTTTTTTCCCTGGGTATGTTAAGTGAAGAGGCAAGTTTTCTGAAGAATATTTTGGGGTTGTAGCCTTTTTGTTTGAATGATTCAGTCAGCATGTTGAGGTGTGCTGCCATGAAGAGATTGGCATATTGTGGTACCATCTTGGTCCCCCTTGCAGTGCCCATGATTTGTATAATTATTTATTTGGATTTTTGCTCATACATTTTCATATAGATGTCATTGTGAAGCAGAAGTAGTTATTCGTTAACATGCATCTGATTAATTTTATGATAGTTACAAGTGTGTGTTGGTGGACCAGGATAGATATTTTTTTTTTTAGGAATTTGCTACATGTGGTTATGCCATCTATATGGGGAACATTGTGGTATAGTGATTTTACATCTGTTGTGACCAAGAGAGTGTCAGGTGGTAGCTGCTTGATATTTATTAAATTTGTTCATTAAGTGCTGTCTTGTATACTAGGGTTTGAGGATTCCCTCTATATTTCCTCTGTGAGTGTGCCAATACCAGATTCTATATGATTGTCTGGGTTTATAGATCTTAGGTAGCCATATAGAGCATGGCCACGAAAGGATGGTTTGTAAGTCTTTTTTAGAAGTGGTTGTACTTGCTTTGGAAATGTCTTGATAAGATTGTTTTAATTCTTCTGTATAACCCTGTTTAGGCTCCTCAGTTACTTTCTTATAGTATTCACTGTTTGAAAGCTGGCTGTGTCCTTTTTCTATGATCCTCCTTTGCCAGCAGATTGATGGTAATATTTTGTAGGTTTTTTAAGGCTGCTTTTTCTAATGAATAGAGGTTATACAGAATTTTCTTTTGTTTGCTCAAAAGCTGTAATTTCACTAGGGGCTCATTTTCAAAAGAGAAAAAGTCCAAAAAGTGGAATAAAGCTGCATTTGGACATTTTTCTCACAAAAACGTCCAAATTGGTATTTTCAAATTCATAA
Organism: Microcaecilia unicolor; assembly: GCF_901765095.1. Lineage (NCBI taxonomy): Eukaryota > Metazoa > Chordata > Amphibia > Gymnophiona > Siphonopidae > Microcaecilia > Microcaecilia unicolor. The sequence goes on from NC_044036.1 coordinate 115,645,817, forward strand.
TTTAGATGTTTTCTATGAAGTCCATCAAAAGTGCATTCAAAATCACAAGGGGGCATGTCAGGGGCATTTCAAATGTGGGATTAGGGCATGCCTAAAACCTACATGTTTTACAGCCATGATGAACAAAACAAAAATGTCTACGCCTAAAACCAAGACATTTTGGTCTAGACCTATTTTCAAAATGAATAAGGCACAAAAATGTGCCCTAAATGACCAGATGACCACTGGAGGGAATCACGGGTGACCCCCAATAACCCCAGTGGTCACTGACCCCCTCCCACCCACCCCCAAAAAGTGAATAAAAATATGACTTACCAGCCTCAATGACAGCCTCAGATGTTAAAGTCAAGTCTATTAGAGCAACATGCAGGTCCCTGGAATAGTGTAGTAGTTGGTGCAGTACACAGTGGGGTACCCAGGTCTCTATCTCCCTCTACCTATCACACTTTTGGTGGAAACTGTGATCCCTCCCAAAGTCACTAAACTGTACTGTACCTACATATAGGTGCCTTCTTCACCCATAAGGGCTATTGTAATGGTGTACAGTGATGGGGGTTAGTGGGTTTTTGGTAGGTTTGGAGGGCTCAGGGGACAAGATAAGAGAGCAAAGGTGAGATGTGTACCTGGGAGCATTTTCATGAAGTGCACCCTAGAGTGCCCCATTGCTCTCCTGAGATGTCTAGGGGACCCACTCTACTAAGAATGCTGGCTCCTCCTACATTCCAATGACATGAATCTCTACGTTTTGCATTTATTTGGGGGAGGGAGGTTCCAAAATGGACCCCCAAAAAACCGCCCAAAGCAAAAAACCTTGTTCAAAACAGTATTTTTTTGGGGAAAAAAAGATAGACGTTTTTCTTATTCGAAAATGACCTACTTTCCTGTTCGGATTTTGGTCATTTTGTACAAAATGTCCAAAATCGGTCTTAGACATCATATTGCCTCTCCACATCTCTTGTAGTTGTCTAATGTTTTGTCAGTCTTGTGGGATGAAATACGTATTTTTTAAAAAATTGTATGCCAGTGGATTCTTTCTTTGTGGAAAAGTACTTTCAGGCAGAGTTTAAAAAAAAAAAAAATATATATATATATATATATACATATATATATATATATATATATATATATATATATATATATATATTCTTCTAGATCCGAGTATAGTGGGACAAAATGAAAGTCATTTAGACAGTACTGAGATTTCATGCTGTGATAATTGATGGTTAGAGAAGTTTATTATCCCCATTTGGTTTTACACTTCCATCAGTGTGATCAGTTGGAATTTGCCTGCAATGTTCTCCTTGTGTATTTGAATTTGGATTTTCATATAATTTAGTCCAATGTCAGCAACACTAGAGGGGTTGAAGGCCACCAATCAGAAAGTAATTATTTTTATTTTTAATTAAAAAGAAAATAAAGGGGTCTTCATAACACAGGGTATGATGTTACCAAGTTAAGCAAGTGCTCTATCATGTTACTTTGAATTTCTGTCTTGCCACTCACAAAGGATCCCCAGAGCTACCAAGGAGGCCCAGTTTTTGAGAGGGAAATCTTAAGGCACACCCCCCAGCCACACCCACTCCATTCCTTTGCTCTCCAAAATTCTGCAGCCGCAGCAAGCCACGTGTCCCTCTCTGGCAGCAGGAGATGCCTTAATAAAAAATAATCTCCTGTTGCTGCGGGACTAGTCTTGTGATAAGAGCTGTGAGATTTTGCAGCTCTTATTGTGCGGCAGGGGAGGTTGCTAAGCGGGAGTTCTTCGCTCCCTTGCATGAGTGCAGGAGATGATCCTCGAAAGCAGAAGCCTCCTGCTATATGCAGGAAACTTGGCAGATCTGGATCCCTGCAGGCCATGGAGAGTTCCCACAGCTACACAGTATAGGGAATTTTGGAATTCAGCCCTATCTGAGAAAAGAATCCATGCTTACCACTACAAAGCTCTGTTCATGCTCCAGTAGGGTCTAGAGTATAAACCTCCCCCTTGTCTTATTCTCATCCCACATTTGCTGTAAGATCACACTGTAACAGGAGAAGCAGAGAGGCAGACAGGAAGTATTTTCTCCTGTCTCTTCTTGTGTCCTACTGGTTAGAGCAATTGTGCTGACAGTCAGTAGGAAGGCCGCAAGCAGAGAGGAGAAAAAACACATGAGATGGCAGGAAAGGAGCACTTCTTGGATGTTCCAAATGGCAAGTTTCTTGGTAATGCTGGGTTGGTGGTGCTCAGCACTGTAGTCCTGTTTGGTCCTCAACACACTGAAGACAGAACTGTGAAGCACTCAGTAACAGTTGAGTAAGTTGGGTTTTGGAAGTTTAAGAGCCCTCTTTCTCCCGTATTATCAAAACAAGGTGGGCTTCCATCTTTCGTTTCAATAATACAGTCAGGGATGCCCAAATCACGAAATTTAGGTTGACCTTAGAGATGGTTGTCCTTAGAGATCGTCGTCCCCGATTTTCGGCTATAATGGAAACCGAGGACGGCCATCTCAGAAACAACCAAATCCAAGACATTTGGTCATAGGAGGAGCCAGCATTCATAGTGCACTGGTCCTCCTGACATGCCAAGACACCAACCAGGCACCCTAGGGGGCACTGCAGTGGACTTCAGAAATTGCTCCCAGGTGCATAGCTCCCTTACCTTGTGTGCTGAGCCCCCCAAAACCCACTCCCCACAACTGTATACCATTACCATAGCCCTAAGGAGTGAAGGAAGGCACCTACATGTGGGTACTGTGGGTTTCTGGTGGGTTTTGAAGGGCTTACATTTACCACCACAAGTGTAACAAGTAGGGGGGGGTGGGCCGGGGTCCGCCTGCCTGAAGTGCACTGCACCCACTAAAACTGCTCCAGGAATCTGTATACTGCTGTCATGGAGCTCGGTATGATATTTGAGGCTGGAAAAAATATTTAAAAATTTTTTTTGAGAGTGGGAGGGGGTTAGTGACCACTGGAGGAGTAAGGAAAGGTCATCCCCGATTCCCTCCGGTGGTCATCTGGTCATTTAGGGCACACTTTTGTAGCTTGGTCATAAGAAAAAAAGGACCAGGTAAAGTTGTCCAAGTGTTCATCAGGGACGCCCTTCTTTTTTCCATTATTGGTCGAGGATGCCCATGTGTTAGGCACACCCCAGTCCCGCCTTCGCTACGCCTCCGACACGCCCCCGTGAACTTTGGTCATTCCCATGACGGAAAGCAGTTGAGGACGCCCAAAATTGGCTTTCGATTATGCCGATTTGGGCGACCCTGTGAGAAGGACGCCCATCTTGCGATTTGTGTCAAAAGATGGGCGTCCTTCTCTTTCGAAAATAAGCCTGATAGTGTCCCAAATAAGCAAAGCAAATTCTGGTTGCATTCCTAATTTGTTTTTGTTCTCCAGGATTTGCCCAAAACAAACAGTTGCCCAAATTAACCAGAATCCATTGTATAAGTTACTGGTGACACAGAACTAGTAGAAGAGTTAACCTCAGAGCAGAGTTCCCCTGGAGATATAGGGGGTCTTTTACAAAGGCGCATTAGCGCTTTTAGTGCACACTAATGATTAGTTTGTGCTAAACGCTAGAGACACCCACAGGAAAGGAGATTTTCTATTCAAAGGAGAGACAAGTGGCAGATAAATGCTGTGACGCAGCCTGAGAGACCCAGATTCCCATGAGGAAAATGGAGAAGAGAAATTATCAAAGTGGTAAGTGTGGGAGAGAAGAGGGAGATATAGACTTACTCAGAAAGGATGTAGCCCACAGGAACAGGTGGAGGGGAATCATCCAGATAGGTAACGTCCAAGGAGGAGACTGGTAGAACAAGCAATGGCTCCCAGGAGAGAAATCACTTGAATGTAGGAATCCCAAGAACTACTAGGAGACACGTTGTCTTGGGAAAAGAGAATGTCAAGGGATTAGAGACACAAATGTTTCCTTTTCTTTCCTGATTGTAAGAAACGATGTAACCAGGACTCATACACTGTGCTACAGTTTCTTGCTTCAGGTTATAGATAGTAAATTTTATGCTGGAACATCATTCTGGACTCAGTCCATCTTTTATTCAGTAGAAGATAAGATGTAGGCATGGAGAGAGAATTCTCCTCCCCCCCCTTCCCCCACGGGAGACTCCACAGCTGCAGTTAGAGCAGCTGGAAGATAGAGACTCAACCCCAGTAGTGAGCTTGCCATTATATCATTATGCTTATGCTTATTATAAAAATTTTAAATTTAATATATTGCCTGGCTTATGCAGATCACGGTGGTTTACACAAATAACATTTATTGTTTTAAAAAGAAAAGAACTTCAAAATATTGAAAGGACAGACCTGACTTCAATCTCTCAAGGCATTCATTCACCAAAAAATAAGTTAAACATATTGTCTTCACATCACAGTTATCCTAATATATCCTTATGTCCTCATTATCAATACAATTAAGTGTCTGCCGAAAATAAAAAGTTTTAAGCTTAACCTTAAATTTTGTTAAATTAATTTCTGCCCATAAATCCTTTGGTATATTATTCCATAGGGAGGGTGCTAGACAAGAGAAAACTCTTTCCCTCGCCCATTCTCCCCTTATTCTATTTCTTGGAGGCACTACCATTCTAAAATCCTGCATGGATCAGAGCACTCTGCCTGGAATATATGGAGTAATAAAGATATTGAGATAAGATGGCTTTAATTAATAGACAGTCTTATGAGCCAAAACAAGAATCTTAGAAGAAATTCTATATTTAATAGGTAACCAGTGATAATGAACAAATGATCATATTTGTGCTTATTTCCCAAGAGTTTAATCGCAGAATTTTGCGGGGTTTGTAATCTTTTTAAATTACTACCTGTTAATCCTGTATAAATCACGCTCCACAACAATATTGCAGTTAGTCCATTTTGAAGTCCAGAAATATCAAGAGTTTGCAGATTTATCTGTGCTATAATTAAAATATGTTCAGCATAACAAAATGCACTTAAGCCAAAACTTTGGATTATAGTCAACAGAGGACTTAAAAAGATATTAAACAGCATAGTGGATAATGCGGAGCCTTGTGGTACTCCGCAGTCGTGCTGGTATTCTGAAGAAAAAGAGGAGTTTACCGACACCTGAATGTTCTCTGACTCAAAAATTAAAAAAAAAAAAAAAAAACCTCAAACCACTTTAATACCACCCCCATGATACCTATAAAACTTGTTAATTCTCTAATACTAGTTGTTCAATAATTTTTGCTACAAAAGGCAAATTAGAAATGGGTCTATAATTTTGAACTTTCAACCTATCTTCTCTCCAGTTCTTAACAACCAGCCTAACTATAGCATGCTTCCAAGATTTTGGAACCTCCCCCAAATGTATACTCTGGTTTATCATATGTAATAATAATGGTTCCAATCCATGTCTTGGAATTCTGAGCCAGGGAATCGGGGTATGGTCCAGATACAAACAAACATGTTTTAATCTTTGTAAGAACTTTAGAGAGCTTTGTAAGAGAACGACTGAAAAGTAGTCCATTGGTCCATGGGTAATATCCCCCCCCCCCCCCCCCCCCCCCCACAACTGCAATAAAGAGTTGCTGGATCCATCACGTCCTGTCACCTGTGTGAAAGGTAAATGTAAGTTCCTAACTTTTTCACAGAAAAAGGCGCCCAGGGTTTCCAAGTAAGGCATTAACATAATCTCATTTCTTTCAACCTGCCCTGTCAATTTTTTAACCACAGAAAACAAAACATGTGTTTTATTACCTTTTTCTAACACTTACTTAGAATAATAATCTTTCTGAGTCAGCTTAATCTGAGAATTATAATAATTTTGCAGTTTTTTTTAACTTTTATCCAAATAGGATAATGACTGATGCTTTCTCCAAGCTCTTTCAGCGTGTCTAACTTGTCTTTTTAATAATGTAAGCCCCTAATGATACCATCGGTGATTTACAAGATCTCAACATTTTAACCTGAAGAAACTGAGAATTGATTCTGAACTTGACCCAAAACTGTATTCCAAATATAAACCATTTCATCTAAAGACTTATCTAAAAAATCATTCAGAAACTGAGTGAATAATGGAATAATATCTTTTGGGTTCATATATCTCCTCTTTTTTTCCTCCTTTAATAATCCTAAAAACTGCTGATCCTCCCTACGTTTGTGCCCAGTATCAAATGTTATCAGGGCATGATCAGTCCATGAATAAAATACATGCCCCACATTCTTGATCTGAAGGTTACCCTGGTTACCCCCACCACCACCGTATGTGTTAGAAAATCAACCTATTGCTTTGTATCCAATTCTCCTAACAAATTACTAAAATGCCTTGTTCTAAGAGAAGTAAAGTCATCAAAATGAAGATTAAAATCACCCAATATAATTATATCTGGAAAATATAATAGTCTCACAAATATTATCTCATGAACTATCCGATAGGCCAGGTGGACAATAAAACAAAGGTATAGGGAGATCCCCAGAGGTTTTTACTATAATTCTTATTTTTGTGAAGGGCTATGGGCTATTTTGTCAGGGGCAATTTTGTCAAGGGCTGTTTTGTTACAAGGCTATTTTGTCCAGGCTAATATGTCAGAGTGCCATAAGCATGTAAAAAGGCTGTTCTACACGCTCAAGTTACTTATAAAATTACCCCTAAATGAAACTCTACTCAACCATGTGTGGGCCACATGTTGGATAAACGCCTTCCCCATCACTCAGATGTAGTTCTCGGAAAATGCAGTTCCAGCACTCTGCTCCAACTTGGACATGACACGGAAGATCAAAGAGTTTGATGTCTCCCTCAGCCGGGCTCATGTGGCAACTGCTGACGTAACATCAGATATGGAATTGAAGCAGGAACAGTTTTCCAAGCAAACAAGGCACAAATTCCAGTGCAAAAGATAAGGAGAACATTTGATTCCCCCCCTCCCCCCACCAAAAAAAAAAAAAAAGACAAAAGCAGCAAAAGCTCTTTCCATGGCACACAACACAGGAATCATTCATGATTTAATCTGCCTGAAGTGTTAAAAACTAAAAAAACAAAACACTTTATTTAAGAAATATAAGTGACAATAGTTCAGGCTTAATCTAATATAATATGAAATAGAAAAGAAATCATGTTCATCCCTTGTGCTTTCTGAAGCTGATGTGTAAGATCCTGGCATAGAAAAAAATTTCAGTTATATTCCAGAAATGACCGCATTCTGTGCTAATTGTTGCCAGAATTTTTGCTTGTAAGAATTCTGCTGCCAGTATAAACCAATGTTTTTCACAGAGCTGGGACTCACTTCTGTTGCAGGAACAGTCAGAAATCACCACCTTTGCCCTGCATCTAGTTGCAGCATATCATCCCCTTCACCCTCCACTTGCCTTGCGTCTTTCATCCAGCATTTCACTCCTTTCCCTCTTCTCCCCACATCCAGCATCTCACCCTCTCTCCTTGTTCAGCAGCATCTCACCCCCTCTCCTTGCTCTCCCCACATCCAGCATCTCACCCCTTCCCTCTTCTTTTCCCTTTCTCTGGCCTGTGTCCCAGCATTTCACCTCCCCAGATCCACAGTCCAGAAATTTACTTCCTGTTACTGTATTGGTTGTTTGTTTGCTTGTTTGTTTATTAAAATCTTTCAATATATGTACAACAAAGCAATTTACATAAATTAATAAAATATTATACCATAAATTGGAAGCAAACCAGAAACTATACAAAGTCAACATAAACAAATGGACATTTTATAAGATAATGATCAGTAAATAATCATAAGGAGGGGAAAGCTATATCATCCTGGGAACAATGATCCAGTCCAAGTCTTCTAGGAAAGTCCAGCACAGTATACAGAACATCAGGCTGTCTTACCACCAGCAGTTTTTGAAGCCAGCCCAAGACGCAGGTCACAGCAACTCAACAAGCAGGTGAGACAGAATATGTGAAGGAAGCAAGGAACTCAGGTGATTCTGCATGGCACGTCTGGCACGACGCAGCACAGTAGAACATTGATTGTGAATTAGGAGATTCTTTCTAGCTCCAATTCCATTCATCCCCTCAACACCAGTGACACTTAATTTGATAAGGGTGCAGCAATAGCTCATCCTGCTTCCTTCCATCCGATGCTATTCCTTCTCCTCTCAGATGGCAAGGAGTCAGGGCAGGCAGTAATAGAGGTGAGCTATGCACCAGCTTTTCCATACAACATGTGTCTGTAGGGTGGCTTACTAACAACTTCACAAGCTTTCCAGCCGTGTAACCTCACCATTACAAGTATAGCTTGCAGAGACTTACTGCCATAGCTTGTCCCCCATGAGATGGGTCCTGCCCCTATATGGTCAGTTTTCCATTACAGTATGCACACACAGGATAACAGGCGTGAAATGTGTGTGTGGGGGGGACGGGGGACGAGAAGAAGGTGTCAAAAAAGCACAATCTTCTATTAATTGAAGTCAATTTGATACATACTTGCTCAGTCATTGACTGCACAAATATATATGAAATTGAACGGAACTTTGACATGTTATTAGCTGAAGATTGTGCTCTCCTGAGCCCCCCTCCCCATACACACACACACACACATACGCACATGCATTTATGCCTGGGGCAACTGCCCCCTTTGTTTCTTCCCCCCCATCCTGTCCCGCTTCTGGGCCCAGAAGCCATCCGTGGCTCCCACTGACTCCTAAGTACATTTCTCTAACTCTCTTTCTTAATGCATAACTCTCCCCTCACCCTCTCTGGAAATTACTGCTGGTAGCTCTCAGCGAGTCTCAGACCTGCAGTGCCAGAACTCCTACGATACTCTCATGAGACTATGAGAACTGTATGGCAATTCAGGCACTTTGTGACTCTAAGAGGCATATTTTCAAAGCATTTAGCCTTCCAATGTTCCATAGAAACCTATGGAAGGCTAAGTGCTTTGAAAATATGCCTCTAAGTCTAACTGATTGAAAGTTGTAGTGTGCTAGAAGAATACAGTTGTTGGAGACAACCCTAGCAGAAGTCTTTGGAAAAGGTGAAAGTGGACAAACAAACAGGGCTGATGCTAGGGTTTCAGATGCCCTCCTGCAACCTATCAATCAGTACTCTCCCTCCAGTCAGTATCTCCCCTCTTTCTTCTTTCCTCCAAACCCCCATCCCAATCTAGCATTCCCTTTCTCTCTTCCGTCTTCTCCCCAGGGGTAGCAGAACACCTTTTGGTTTGGGGGAACCCTAGCTTCAGCTTCAGTTGTCTTACCAATTTACATTTAGTGAATTTTATGGAAACTATATACTCTCTAATGTTAGGCACCATTTGTGCACATATGTTATAGAATACTAGCACTAGCTTTTAATGCACACTTTCTAGAATCTATCTGCACACACCACTTAAGGCCAAGTTCAGTAAATGGTGCCGAAAAATAGGCGCCAGTAAAAATCCATACTTAGTACTATTCTATAAAGAGCGCTCCAGGGTTTCTAGTGCCCCCTGCAACCTATCAGTCAGTACATACTTTCTAGTCTCCCATTTCCACCCTCTTCATTTATTGCCTTCCCCCCCTCCCCCAGTTTATCTGTCTCTGCTTTTCAACAATTCTAGCCCTTCCCTGCCCCCTCTCCAGCTTCAGTCCCTTTGGTTTACCCCTTATTCATGCGCCCATTTTCCCTTTTACCTTCCTATTTCTACCCTTTCTCACCTCCTTCATATATCTGTTCTCTTTCTTTGTCCCTCACCCTCTTCCCCTTTCCCCATCATCCTTTGCTCCTGCCTCTTCTTTCATACTTTGTTCTCCACCATCTGCCCACTTAATTTCTTATCCAATTTTCATTTAGTACCTATCTCTCTACTCCATCTTCATCATCTCCTGCATATGCCCTTCTCTCCCTGCCCCACACAGTATCTGTCCTTCTCTTCCTTCTCCCAGCCCCTGCATCAGCCCCCAATCCCCATCTGCCCTTTGACCCCAGCTCCCTTCTCTCAGGCATAGCATTACATCCCTTCTCTTATCCCCAATCTGATAGCTCTGAGTCCTCTTCTCTTTGCCCCCTTTTGGCATCTTCTCCCAGCATAGGCCATTTTTGTTACCCCTACCATCTGCCAATATCAACTCCCTTTTGCTATCTCCAGCCTCTCATCATTCCCTAGCTCTTAAATCAGAGTCATTTCTGGGACCACATGATTTAAAAAAATAAAATGACCAGACAACAAAAGGTAGAAAACATAATTTTATTTTCTATTTTGTGATTAGAATATGTCAGATTTGAAATGTGTATCCTGCCAGAACTGGTGTTAGACATGGCTGAGGCCCAGAGCAGAAATTTGGGAAGCAACCCCAAAGCCCACTACTAGGCCATGCCTTCTTCAATTTCTAACAGGTTTAGGGCTCTCTTTGGCTGGGGGCAGTTGTCCTAGTTGCACTTCCTTAACACCATCCCTGGCATGTGTGATCTTTATATTTTGCACAGTAGAGGAGGAAATGCATCTCTTTCTATTTCTTTGGTGTGGCTTCTTAGGATTTTGGTTTAATTTATATTTATCATTTTTGGTCACCTATTATGCATTTGGCATTTGTGTTCTCTGTGTGTGACCAAAGTATTCTGTTAACATTAATTTTCTATGTAACATTCTGTAGGAATTTGGCTTGTTCAGTTTTCCCAGTAGTGGAGGGGATATTTGTGAGGGGGGGAGGAAAGACAGAATATTGTTTATTTTTATATTTTAACAAAATAAATATAAAATCATAACTTTGAGGCTTGTGCAGATGGGATCAGACAGAGCTCACAGGAATAGGGCAGGGACAGAAAAGAGCACAGGAACAGTGCGGGGTAGGCAGTGTTATTCTCTAGGTGGTTCAAACCAGTTCCAACCAGTTCTGACTGGTTCCAACCATTTCTGACCAGTTCAAACTGGTCCTGACTGGTTCAAACCGATACCAGTTCCGACCAGTGTTCCAACCCAACCGGTTCACACGGTTCTAATTGGTTCAAATCGGTTCACTAGTTTCAACCAGTTACAACTTGTTCAAACCAGTTCAATCGATTCTGACCAAACAAGTTCCAACTGGTTCCGACCAGTTCAGACTGGTTCCAACAGGTTCCCACCTGCCCCTTTATTTCAGCCCATTCTCCCAGCCCCCGTCCTACTTGCATTTTTTCAGCCCCAGTCTTGTCCTAGACAAACATCAAATTGTTTTGACAGTATCACTTGACCTATCAGCTGCTTTTGATTTAGTTCATCCTTTGCTTCTTCTTTCGCAGTTATCTTCTCTTGGAATTTCTGGGACTGTCTGGAACTGGTTTTCCTCTTTTTTTATCAGATCGTACCTTTAAAGTCATCGATTCTCTGGCTTCTTCAGATACCAGTCTCTGAACTATGGGGGTCTCTCTCAGGGCTCCATATTGTCCCCTCTTCTATTCAATCTTCTTAATTCCACTGGCTACCCTCATTCAATCAGAAGATATATCTGTACGCTTCTATGCCGATGACATTTTACTGGTTTAGCCATCTAATCCTTTAGCTCCATCATTAGGCTGTCTTCAAAAATATCTCTGTGCTGTAAAGGACTGGCTTTTTGAGCACAGGCTGATCTTGAATAAGGAAAAAACAATAGTGTATTGGATTACTGGTCATCTTTCACAGTCCAATATTACTGTCTCCTTATTTGGAACTTTAATTAAACCAGTAGATTCTTTTAAATATTTGGGGGTCTGGCTAGACTCCAAACTTTCTTTTATCACAATTATCACAGTTATGCAAAAGTTGTTTTGTTTACACTTCATCAGTTGCGTTCTGTAAGACATTTGACCAGGATATTTTTCACAGCTTTATTCTCTCACTTCTCATTACTAAAATTGATCAGTGTAATATTGTTTACTCTGGCCTGCTCTGCACACTTCTCAAGAAACTTCAATCTATCCAGAATATAGTGATAAAGTTGTTGTACCATGCAAAGCAGTCTGATCATGTTACCCCCTTGTTTAAAGAAAAACATTGGTTACCTGTTGAGCAGAGGATCACCTATAAGATGATATTACTTTTAAAGTGCTTAAATTAGGTGCCCAGGACTATTTAGCTGTTCTCACTATTCCTTATACCCCAATACGTGCTCTGATACATAAACAATTATCAGTTAGTTCTTCCTGGACCAAAACAGTCTCTCTCTGGCTTTTTTCCATTTCCTTTTTTTTTTAAATGAATATTGTGATTGTACACCGCCCAGTTCTGCATGGGTGATATACAAAGTCTAGATAAACTGTACAGCTGAAGTCAGGATGGAAGTTTTAGCCTCTGAAGCTAGTCAAAAAATATATTAAGTTAATCCAATAACAAGACATCACCTTATTTTTCATTTTTCATTTTATTTTTATTTATTAATAGCTGCAGCTTCAGTTTCTTCTGAAAGATGTTATGACTTCTTTCATAACATAATGTCCTTGGCAGTGCATTCCATTCACACAGGGCTTAGCCTTTCAAGGTCTGCTGTCTAGTGGCTGATAATTTGCAATCCCTAACAGATCTCAAAGGTCTTGCTGGCCTATAAACAGCAACCTTACTGCAAATATAAAGTCCTAATCCCAAATCCATATAAGCAAAATAATAAGCAATTCAAATGTAATTCTTAACTCCATTGGGACCCAATGGAGCTGAACCAATAGAGCTGGGACTTTATCCCATCTTTTTGCCCTTTTTAGAATGTTGTCAGCAGTATTCTGGGCCAACCTCAAATGCACAATTCCATTTTCAGAGACCCAAAAAAGTCAGATTGCAGTAGTACAGCTGAGAGATTATGATACCCTGAACTACCTGCCTGAAATGTTCCTCCCCTTGGTAAGGTCTAACTTGCCTATTCAATCTGATTTTATTGACTGTGACCAAAGAACATGGTCTGGTTGGATTTCTGCAAAGCCTTTGATACTGTTCCTCACGGAAAGTCCATGAATAAACTGAGCAGCCTGAAGTTGGGAGGAGCGAGAGAGAGGAAGAGAGGAAAAGTTTGGCTACAAATATGGAGGGAGAAAGATGGAGGGGAGATGCTGGGAATGGTAGAATATGTGGAAAGTACATCCTGTCTGTGCCTCAGAGACAGCAGTTGCCTTCTGGAGGTCTCCGGGGGGGGGGGGGGGGGGGGACCCTTGAGTAAATCTTTACTCCCCCAGGCAGAATTCCAGGCAAGAAAAACTCTGACTACTAAATAAGTATTAGATATAATAAATGTTTATTCAAATTGTCAAAGAAGCCAATCAGTAATTATTGAAATAGTAACAAATAAACTCTCAATTCTGTATACTATGTAGTAAATAAAAACAGAGTTTTCCCTGGGAGCTGTCAATATGTCCACCTGCTAGTGGACACACTGAGGCTCGCCATCCTCGGTTCTGTTTCTTCTTAAATACCTTTTTCTTCCTTTCTTCATTATCTTAATTATAATTACCCTTCCTACCTAATGAATATGCATCTCTCCAGAATATTCTGTTTCCTGTTATGAATCATGTTCCAACGTTCCATCAAATTCTATATTTTTATTCCATTATTATATTGGCAGTTAGGGCCTGTCATGCATATAAGCATAAGTTTTCATTAGAAAATGGGTAAAGTTACTCTGTTACTACCCCCACCCTTTTGCTAAGGCTATAATTTTGCACACACCCACTTACTTCTCCTTTTGATTGTTTATCTGGATACAGCAGATGTCCTTAGTCATAGGAGTCTCTGTCTTAGTTGCTGACCAGCAACTTATCACAAGTTAGCATAGCACAGGCCAAATGTCAAATCACAGCCTTAGAAAGGTATTTTTCAGAAAAAGCACATTATAGCTCTCTTGCAACTCTTAAGTCTGCTCCCAGCTCAAGAAAAGCAAAATAGCTAGAAATATGTATGGTTTGCACCTTTTCATGGCCTCTATGATACACAAAAGGCCACAGGAGAACATCAAGGAATGAGTTGGAGGATATCGAGCATCGGGTGGGCAACTGCAGTCCTCGAGGGCTCCACTGAACTTTCCTAATGAATATACATGAGATCTATTTGCATGCACTGCCTCCACTGTATGCAAGTAGATCTCGTTCATATTCACTGGGAAAACCTGAAAACCAGATTGGGTTGTGGTCCTTGAGGACCAAGGTTGCCCACCCCTGGTATAGCGAAATGGTTGAAAGATTGAAGGGGACAGAAGTCTGGGGAAGGAGTGAAACAGGGAAAATGGGAGATCTAGGAGGTGAGAAAAGAAGATGAAAACTTGATAGGTAGGTGAAATGGAGAGTGAGAAAGAGGATGATATTTCAGTGGGCAGCGAGGCAGAAAAGACAGGGAGGAAAGAGCTAAAAGCGAAAAATCAATATGTCAGAGACAGATGTAGTAAGGAAATGGAACAAGACAGGAGGAGATAGGAGAAATGACAAATGGACAGCAGCCATTGGAAAAAGTTAGCAGAAAACAGGAAAGCATAAGAGAGAAACTGGAACAAATAAGACAGAAAAATAAAATGGCCAGACACAAAAGGATAGAAAAAAAAGTATTTTATTTTGAATGTATTAACTAGATTATGTAAGCTTTGGAAAATGTGCCTCATGGATGTCTTTATATTGTATTCAGTACAAAAGGAAATGCTTTTTTTTCTTTAGCGTTAGAGTACATGTTAAATTTAACTTCTTGGGGGTTCCTAGTTCAACTTTTGTCTTCAGAAATCTATTTCTAATTTGTGATCCCTTGTTCTGTATTTGCTGAGGGTTTGTCTGTGTTTTGCATGTGCCTGAGGTGCAATATTCTGCTTCCATGTAGTATCTGTGTAGAACTCTGTAGCAGTAGTAACACTTGTTCTGTTTTACCTGTAGTAGGCGTATTGGTGTTCTGGAGAGCCCAGTGTAATATTTGTAGTGTTGCCTATTCATAGGTAGGGTTCTTGCTGTTTGAATAATAGGAATTACATCTGCTGTTCTTTGGCAGGTTTGCTACACGTATGTTCAGTTAGGATTTTTTTCAGGTTTTGTATTACTTCACAGTGTGCTTGGTAGTGGGGAGATTTATGTTGCTGTTGTTCAGAGGACATACGAACCAGAATACTTTTTTAATATGGTGACTTCCACGGAGAAATGTCCTAGTTCTTATCTGCAGCTGTTGTTAGGGGAGAGGTAGGTTTTTTGTGGATGCAGGGCATGTTTAAATTTAACTCATAAGAACTGCTATACTGTGTCAGACCAAAGGTTCATGAGAATCATGCATGCAACATGTCACATATGTAGGCATCGTTCATTAGGGTGTACTGACTGAAAAAAAGGTTGAGAACCACTACGCTAGAGAGAACGTATCCCTTGGAGAAGTGTGTGTGAGCTGAGTGAAGAGAAGGAGAAAACAAAGATTAAAAAAATAAATGATCTATGGGCCCTTGAGAGTGTGAATCCACCTATGAAATACCCAGTAACAAGGTACTTCTCACACCAGATTTTCTCTTCCTTCTCATTCTGAAACAGAGTATACCTCTATTCCAAATATCCAAAAGCAAGGTCCCCTTACGTCAGCTTTTCTCATCTCTCTGGAACATAGCATGAGTGGAAGGAAGTGCCAGCATCTGCTGCTGAAGCACCCTGCTGGCTTCCTCACTGCTGAGGCAGCATGGGCGGGGCTTGGCCAGAAAGTCTCTTTGGCTGGCAGGGCTTGGGCATCCCCATCAGCCATTCATCCAGTGCTGCAGTTTTGGTGGGGGCCTAAACCTAGAGTTGGGGGACCCAGTCTATGCCACTGGGATATATTCCACAGGAAGCAGTCTGAATGCCATTCTTAAATCTGTATAAAGCAGTGATTTCCAGGTTCCATGGGACATTCCTTCCATTTCATAAAAAAGGAAAATCCAGAATGAAATAAGTCCCTTTCCATGAATTGATCCTCCCTTCAAGTATACAAAAATCTCCTTTATCATAACTCCCTGATGAGGTTAGATTGTTGCATTCCTCTTTTCCTTGGATAAGAAAACTATTACTCACACATCTAGGATCTGATTCCAGTAAAATCCTCCCTCTTGGAGAAATTTCTTCTTTGTACTGCATGAGCCTCCCTAAGAGCCAAGCTAAGAAGCTGATTCATCGTCTGTGTGCTCTCTGATTCCGGGACTCGTTCCTGCTCCTTCACTTTCTAGCTCTTTTTCTCACTGTCCAGATTATGCTCAGATATGCTTTCAGTCATAAAAGTAGAGGAATTCAAACACATAGGGTCATCAAGTTTCATGGGCCTCTCTTACAGAGCCCATATGTAAGAAGGTATTTAAAATCCTTCTACAGACAAAAATTCTCTATCCAAAAGAGAAGTGAAGAAAAGCCTGAGAGCAACAGGAATGAGTTTGGGCAGGCTGGGTTTGTGAGCCCTTGGACCCAGGGGCGTAGCCAGACACCCAATTTTGGGTGGGCCCGGGTCCAAGATGGGTGGGCAGAAGAACCTCGCCCTCTCCCACAGGTGATTTGGTCTCTCCTACCTTTTAAATAGCAGATTTTCAGCAGCAGAGAGCAACAACTAATATATACTGCTCATGTTGGCCCCACACCCTTCCCTCTGATGCAGATTCCTGTTTCCGCCTAGGCAGAAATACATCAGCGGGAAGGCTGTTGGGCTGGTGCGAGCACTATGTATTAGTCACTGCTCACTGCAGGCGAAGATCTGCTACTTACAAGGTATGCAGGAGGGACACTTGTTGGGAGTTTTCGGCTGATGGGGCTTGGGGATCCCTGCCAGCCACATCATAGATATGCTGCTACTGGGTGGGCCTGAACCCAAAGTGGCTGGGCCTAGGCCCACCCAAGCCCACCCTTGGCTACGCCACTGCTTGGACCACTACCGATGGCCAGCAGTGGCAGGAGAACCCCTCAACCAGGCAGCAAGACACAGACCGGACAGGAACAACAGGACAGAAGAAGAAGCGGAGGTAACACAAGCCGGACCAGGCAATGCAGGAGCCCTAGACTTCACCTGCACTTAGCCGCTATTCACTAGGAGTTGAGCCCCTGGCTGCAGGCGGCTGGCAGGACTTATCGGACCGGGCAGAGCTGGACTGGAACAGAAACACAGGCAGTAAGCAGGAGCAAAGTCCACGAGTCAAACAAGGTCTTGACGGGCAGCAGAATAATCCAGTGAGCAGGCCGGGTCCTGGGTAGGCAGCAAGCAGAGGGAAAACCAGTAAACGATCCGGGTCGAGGCAGGCAGCAAGCAGAAGAAGAATAAGTCAGAAAACAAGCAAGGTCTAGCTGACACGAGAAGTAGCAAAGTAGCACTGCAACAAAACTCTCACAGACTAACTCCACTGACCTCTGTTTCAAAGCAAACTAGAAAGCTGCCAGGTGGCTAATAAAGACAAACAACAAGGGCGGTCACCCGGTACGGGTACTGCTTAGTTCCAAAAAGTTCCAAGACATACTGGAGGGCTGGAAGATCCGGACCGGAGTAACCTCTGGAGCATGGGAAACAGCCAGCAGTCAGTCCATGGCAGTCACCAGATCCAGCCACCAGGCGGCGATATGAATGAGAGCAGGAAGCATAGGCACTATCGTAACACAGGCTAGCTGGCCTTGTGCTCTTTTCTGCCATCATATTCTTTACTTCTTTGTTTAACATGCTTTAGAATTGGGGAAGTGTAGCCCCTAGAAGCAGTATTGGCTAAGTTACTTTCAGGCTCATTTTGGAAAGAGATGGACGTCCATCTTTCGACATAAACCGGCACTTGGACGTTCATCTCTCAGAGACATCCAAATCGGTATAATCGAAACCCGATTTTGGACACGTCTAGCGAAAGTCCTTCACAAGGATGTCCAAATCTCAAGGGGGTATAATGAAGGCGGGACTTTGGACATTCCTAAGACTTGGACGTCTTTGAGCCATAATGGAAAAAGGCAGAGACGTCCAAGACTAAAACTTGGATTTCACCCGAACCTGTTTTTATTATGAATAAGGCACAAAAAGGTGCTCGAAATGACCAGATGACCACTGGAAGGAATAGAGGATGACCTCCCCTTACTCCCCCAGTGGTTGTTAATCCCCCTACCACCCTCAAAAAACACGATTAAAATATTACTTGCCAGCCTCAGATGCCATACTCAGGTCCATGACAGCGCATGCAGGTCCCTGGAGCAGTGTTAGTGGGTGCAGTGTACTTCAGACAGGCGGACCCAGACCCATACTCCCCCCTACCTGTTACTTTTGTGGAGGAAACAGCGAGCCCTCCAAAACCCACCAGAAACCCTCTGTACCCACATATAGGTGCCCCCTTCACCCGTAAGGGCTATGGTAGTGGTGTACAGTTGGGGGTAGGTAAGGGAGCTATGCACCTGGGAGCATTTTATGAAGTCCACTGCAGTGCCCCCTAGGGTGCCTGACTGCTGTCCTGGCAAGTCAGGGGGACCAGTGTACTACAAATGCTGGCTCCTCCCATGTCCAAATGGCTTGCATTTGGACGTTTTTGACTTGGATGTCTTTTGTTTCGAAAATCGCCGAAAATCAAAGACGTCCTTGGTATTTTTGAAACGAAAGATGGACATCCATCTTTTTTTGAAAATGACCTTTTCCCCACCTCCGAATTTGGACATTTTACAAAGATGTCCAAATTCCAATTTGGACATTTCTTTCGAAAATGCCCCTCTTTATAAAAGTAATATATTACAGTTACTTTTTTAATAAAGGTAATGTTAATGTGACAAGATAAAGTAATAAAATATTATATTACTCATTAGTGAAAAAAGTAATGATTAGGGTTATTTCATTATATTTGCACAAAAGTAATCATTACCGTTACTCATTACTTTTAAAAGTAATATATTTCTAGTAATATATTACTTAGCAATATATTACTACCCAACACTGTCTAGAAGCACTGTGACCTGTTTTGGTTTTTAAATAAAACAGGAGCCCAGTCAGAATCCTCAGAGTCAGTATCGGCATCAACATCGATGTTGGCATTGACGTTGGGAATTGCATCGGCATCAGGTGAATCAGTCCGTAAGGCTGAGAGACCTATTTCCGACATTGGAAGTGGACGTGCATCGAGTGGGTCTCCCTCTGCAAGGCTCACGGGACCAGTCAGCATCGGACCCAACTCCAAGGTAATGTGGGGAACGTCATTGTCCTTGTTGGCACTGAGGACCATTGATGACCAGCATCGGGCGAAGGCCAAGAAGCATGGGCATCAATTATCCTTAATGCACGGTGTTGGGAGCTCCAGGGCACCAAGGGATTTGTTCCCTGAGAAGCATCGGTGCTGAGAGGACTGCTCCCCCTCCATACAGGAGGTGCCGATGTGTGAGTCTCCATGCAGCCAGGACTTGGCACCCGTCTTGATACCGGCAGTTTAGCAGATGGTCTCTGATCCAACACCCTAGCCTTTACCATGGCCTCTCTCGATAAGCGCATCCAAGCCATGATCCCTGAGCTTTTGGTGGGATTTCTACAGCAGTTTCTTTTGATCCCAACAGGATAGAGGTTGCCATCAGGAAAATCACAATCTCCAATTGGCTAGTAGATTGCATTTCATTCACTTATGCCCAGGCTGGGCTGATTCTTGAGGGTCATGTCAAGGCTCACAGTGTCAGAGCCAAGGCTGTGTCAGTAACCCACTTGAGGTCAGCCTCATTGAAGAAATGTGCAAGGCTACTACTACTACTACTATTTAACATTTCTAGAGCGCTACAAAGTGTACGCAGCGCTGTACAAACACAGAAGAAAGACAGTCCCTGCTCAAAGAGCTTACAATCTAATAGACAAAAAGTAAAGCATTTACTGTAAAGCATTTACAGGCTGCCACATGATCTTCAGTCCACATATTCACATCTCACTACTGCCTAGAGAAGGATACCTGATGAGATAGTCGGTTTGGACAGACAGTTCTGCAGAATTTGTTTGGGGTCTAGAATCCAACTCCACCCTCATAGGCCCATTTTGTTCTGTTCCAGGCTGCACTCTCACTCAGTTGTATATAGTTTCAGGTTAATTACTCTTTTGCTCTCACCGTTGTGAGGCCCAGTTGACCAATGGTTATTGTTTTCAGTGAGCCTAGTAGTTAGGCCACCTGGAATAAACTCCCTCTCGAAATTCGAGCTGAATTATCCCTCTCTAAATTTAAAGTTGCCATTAAGACTTGGCTTGTTAGACAGACCTTTGGTGCCCAGTAATGAGTGCTATGTCCACACAATTCTCTTCCCTCCTTATCTATCTTCTCTATGCTGTCATTTCCCTTTCCCTTGTCTATTTCTCTTGAGGTTTTTGATGAGGTTGCATGTTCAGCTTCTGCTTTCCTACCTGTGAAATGTAGTTCCTTTCTATCTGTATTTAGTCTTTGAACTGGTTTGTTCTATTCTCAGATGGTATAGTAAATGTGAATAAAGAATAAAGAATTTGCCTTGCCGCACTGTAGTCTCCCTTCCTTTTGGAACATAGATGATTGAGGTTTTAAGTTGTTTTATTAGACTCTTGAGAGCTGAGGCTTTGGGGCTCGTTTTTGAAAAAGAAAATGTCTAAAAAGTGTCATCAAGCACCATTTGGATGTTTTTCTTCTCGAAATGTCCAAATTGGTATTTTTGAAACCTGTTTTGCAGATGTTTATCAATGCAATTCATCTGCAGTGCATCCAAATCACAAGGGAGCGTGTTGGGGGTGTTTTGAAGGCGGGATTAGGGTGTGCCTAACACTTGGATGTTTTACAGCCATAATGGAACAAAACAAAAACATCCAGAATAAAACCAAGAAGTGGTCGGTGAAGTACACAGTGGGGAACCCAGCTCCCTATCTCCCTCTACCTGTCACACTTGTGGTAGAAACTGTGACCCCTCCCAAACTTACCAAAACCCTACTGTACCCAGCAAGGATCCCCGTCTGAGGAATGGATCCCAGAATGTGGAGTACTTCAGGGCTCCCCCATCTCTCCATCACTTTTCAATATTCTGATGGCTCCCCTAGGCCACAACCTAGAAAAGAATGACTTTAAAACATACATCTATGCAGATGACGTAACCATATGTATCCCCTTTGTAGGTGACATCACAGCTGCAAAAAGAGACATCAAATGTGCACTTGAGCTGATGGAAAACTGGGCCACAAATTTCAAACTGAAACTCAAGAGAGAGAAAACAAAGCTCATGGCAATAACCAACCCTACCAAACCAATAACAAACAACAAAATCCAGATAGACCAAACGGAATAAACACTAGACCCAACTGTAAAAGTACTAGGCATAATGATTGACCAACACCTGACACTAGAAGCACAAGCATCCACCTTATCATCAAGAGTCTTCAAATCCCTCTGGAAGGCAGGATGAATGCCTCTCAAAAATATGCCTTCCAGATCCTAGTCCAAAACCTTGTTCTGTCTCGGGCTACTGCAATGCAGTCTATGCAGGTTGCAGAGAATACATACTCCAAAAACTACAAACAGCACAAAATATATCAGCATGCCTGATCTGCGGAGCATCCAAATATGACCACGCTACACCAATGCTGCAGTACTTACATTGGCTTCCAATAAGAGCAAGAGTGATCTTCAAAAATATACCTTCTTGTACCAGATTATTTACGACACTGCACCAAATTACATGATGTCACTAGTCAAACGACCGCAACCAATACTCAGTGAAAAACTAAGAAACTACCTCATCATACACCATCCATCCCAGCAGTAAACGGATGATCTACAAAACAGCCCACACCACCAACTTCCCAGCCAACACCGCCAAATGGTGGAATGCACTTCCAAACACACATGACACAACACCACCTACAAAAAGCTTCTGCAAAAAATTTAAAACATTCCTGTACAAAAAATTCCTGAAGACCGATGCAACCTAACTTTCACACTACAAACAGCACATGAATTATACACATAACATGATACTGCACTACCTCACAAGATATGTTAATGTGCCCATCTAAGTACATAAGTATTGCCATACTGGGACAGACCGAAGGTCTATCAACCCAGCATCCTGTTTCCAACAGTGGCCAATCCAGGTTACAAGTACCTGACAAGATCCCAAAACAGTACAATACATTTTATGCTGCTTAGCCTAGAAATAAGAAGTGGATTTCCCCTTTTACACTCACTCAGCATGCACCCATGGCCTATATTGGCACACCCGATTCATATTTCTGACCTATACTAATTGTATTCTCTGGTTGAACTCAGACTTAGATATCATATCAAAAATGCCCCTCCACGTGTCAACCAAGCATATTACATTTTAAAAAACCAAAACACTTTCTAGTTCTGCACCAATCGCACATGTGCAGAGTGAAACCACTTTCCATGTTTACCTGTAGTCAATATTTACTTACTAGCCTCAAGTACTATGCAGAAATGTTAAAGGAAATTAGGGATGCAAACAAACAGGGCAATACAATAATAATGGGTGATTTCAATTACCCTGATATTCACTGGGTAAATGTAACATCAGGGCACGCTAGGGAGGTAAAATTCCTTGATGAACTCGAGGACTGCTTTATGGAGCAGCAGGTACAGGAGCCGACAAGAGAAGGAAAAATTCTAGACCTAGTCCTTAGTGGAGCGCATGATCTGGTACAGGAGGTAATGGTGCTGGGGCCGCTTGATAACAGTGATCATAATATGATCAGATTTGATATTAGCTTTGAAGTAAGTATACATAGGAAATCAAATACATTGGCGTTTAACTTTAAAAAAGGAGACTATGATAAAATGAGAAGAACGGTGAAAAGGTCAAAAATTTACATCAGGCGTGGATGC
This sequence comes from Microcaecilia unicolor, assembly GCF_901765095.1. Classification (NCBI taxonomy): domain Eukaryota; kingdom Metazoa; phylum Chordata; class Amphibia; order Gymnophiona; family Siphonopidae; genus Microcaecilia; species Microcaecilia unicolor. Next base: position 115,668,452 of record NC_044036.1, read on the forward strand.
TGTTCAAAAATACCATCCTGGAAGCCCAGGCCAAATCTATTCCGCGTATTAAAAAAAGAGAACAGAAGACCAAACGACAGCTGGCATGGTTAAAAAGGATTCCTGACCACAAGATCATACCAAGTAACAACGAACGTGGACAGATCACCCCCATGGATACCTGAGTGTGGAGTCCCCCAGGGTTCCCCTCTCTCACCAACATTATTCAATCTAATGATAATACCTCTAGCCAAACTACTAGCCAACCAAAACCTCAACCCCTACATAAATGCAGATGACGTCACAATTTACATCCCGTTCAAACATGACCTAACTGAAATCACCAACGAGATCAACCAAAGCCTCCAAATAATGCACACTTGGTCAGATGCATTTCAACTCAAACTTAACGCAGAAAAACACAATGTCTTGTACTCACCTCACAACATAACACTAAAAACTTCTCCACCATAATCACACCATACTGTTCCCTCCCTGTTTCACAAAACTTGAAAATTCTTCGAGTCACCATTGATCGAAACCTTACTCTTGATACCCACGTGAAAAACACGACGAAAAAGATGTTCTACACCATGTGGAAACTCAAAATAGTAAAACCTTTCTTCCCAAGATACATCTTCCGTACCCTGGTACAGTCAATGGTAATAAGTCATCTGGATTACTGTAATGCACTATACGCCGGGTGCAAAGAACAGACAATCAAAAAACTCCAAACTGCCCAGAATACGGCCGCCAGACTCATATTTGGAAAAGCTAAATATGAAAGTGCAAAACCCCTAAGAGAGAAACTTCACTGGCTCTCACTTAAGGAACGCATTGCGTTCAAGATCTGCACGATGGTACACAAAATCATTCACGCAGACGCCCCAATCTACATGCTAAACCTCGTGGACCTACCTCCCAGGAACGCCACAAGATCATCCCGCAAATTTCTCAACCTGCACTACCCCAGCTGCAAAGGACTTAAATACAAGCTGATGCATTCAACTACCTTCTCTTACATGAGCACGCAAATATGGAATGCACTACCTACAGACTTGAAAGCAATAAACAAGACAGCTATCTTTCGAAAATCTCTGAAGACATTCTTCTTCAACAAGGCCTACAATGAGAACCTATAGCCTCACTAAGTCACCTCACCAACCCACTCAACTAGGAACGCCCACCTTCTATAACTACCTTAATCACTCCCTTCCTTCTTCTCTCTTCCCTTCCTAATCGCTACACATCACTAACTGTATCTGATATCCTGAAATGACAATGTTAACAAACCTATGTAAGCCACATTGAGCCTGCAAATAGGTGGGAATATGTGGGATACAAATGCAATAAATAATAATAAAAAGTGAGGTGAAGGAAGCTATTAGAGCTAAAAGAAAATCCTTCAGAAAATGGAAGGAACCGACTGAAAATAATAAGAAACAGCACAATGAATGTCAAGTCAAATGCAAAGTGCTGATAAGGAAGGCTAAGAGGGACTTTGAAAAAAAGATTGTGTTGGAGGCTAAAACACATAGTATAAATTTTTTAGGTATATTAAAAGCAGGAAGCCGGCAAAAGAATCGGTTGGACCGCTAGATGGCTGAGGAGTAAAAGGGGCGATCAGGGAAGACAAAGCCGTAGCAGAGAGATTAAATGAATTCTTTGCTTCGGTCTTCACCGAGGAAGAGTTGCGTGCGATACCGGTGCCAGAAATGGTATTCGAAGCTGACGAGTCAGAGAAATTTAATGAATTCTCTGAAAACCTGGAGGATGTAATGGGGCAGTTCTACAAACTGAAGAGTAGCAAATCTCCTGGACTGGATGGTATTCATCCCAGAGTACTGATAGAACAGAAAAATGAACTTGTAGAGCTATTGCTACAAGTTTATCCTTAAAATCGAGCGTGGTACCGGAAGATTGGAGGGTGGCCAATGTAATGCCAATTTTTAACAAAGGTTCCAGAGGAGATTCGGGAAATTATAGACCGGTGAGTCTGACGTCAGTGCTGGGCAAAATGGTAGAGACTGTTATTAAGAACAAAATTACAGAGCATATTCAAAAGCAGGAATTAATGAGACAAAGTCAACATGGATTTAGTGAAGGGAAATCTTGCCTCATCAATCTACTACATTTCTTTGAAGGGGTGAACAAACATGTGAATAAAGATGAGCCGGTTGATATTGTGTATCTGGATTTTCAGAAGACGTTTGACAAAGTACTTCATGAAAGACTCCAGAGGAAATTGGAGAGCCATGGGATAGGAGGTAGTGTTCTATTGTGGATTAAAAATTGGTTCAAAGATAGAAAACAGAGAGTAGGGTTAAATGGTCAGTATTCTCAATGGAGAAGGGTAGTTAGTGGGGTTCCCAAGGGGTCTGCGCTGGGACCGCTGCTTTTTAACATATTTATAAATGACCTAGAGATGGGAGTAACTAGGTAGGTAATAAAAATTTACAGATGACACAAAGTTATTCAAAGTCGTTAAATTGCGGGAGGATTGTGAAAAATTACAAGACGACCTTACGAGACTGGGAGACTGGCCGCCTTATTTTCGAAAGAGAAAGACGCCAATATTTCGACCCAAATCGGGAGATGGGCGTCTTTCTCCCGTGGGCGCCCAAATCAGTATAATCAAAAGCTGATTTTGGGCGTCTTCAACTGCAATCTGTCGCGGAAATGGCCAAAATTGACGGGGGGGGTGTGTTGGAGGCGTGGTGAAGGCGGGACTGGGGCGTGTTTATCGGCCGAGGAGAGATGGGCGTCCTCGGCCGATAATCGAGAAAAGAAAGGCGTTTTTAGCGCAAATTTGGGTCACTTTTTCTGGACCCTTTTTTTCATGAACAAGTCCCAAAAAAGTGCCATAAATGACCAGATGACCACCGGATGGAATCGCGGATGACCATCCCTGACTCCCCCAGTGGTCACTAACCCCCTCCCACCCAACAAAAACAACTTTTAAAACTTTTTTTCCAGCCTGTATGCCAGCCTCAAATGTCATACCCAGCTCCATCACAGCAGTATGCAGGTCCCTAGAGCAGTTGTTAGTGGGTGCAGTGGACTTCAGCCAGGTAGACCCAGGCCCATCCCCCCCTACCTGTTACACTTGTGGTAGTAAATGGGAGCCCTCCAAACTGCCCCCAAAACCCACTGTACCAACATCTAAGTGCCCCCCTTCAGCCATAAGTGCTATGGTAATGGTGTAGAGTTGTGGGGAGTGGGTTTTGGTGGGGATTTGGGGGGCTCAGCACCCAAGGGAAGGGAGCTATGGACTTCAGAGGTAGTTAACTTTATTTTTTTCATTGTTACAAGTGCCCCCTAGGGTGCCGGGTTGGTGTCCTGGCATGTGAGGGGGACCAGTGCACTACGAATCCTGGCTCCTCCCACGACCCAATGCCTTTGGATTTGTTCATTTTTGAGCTGGGCGCCTTCGGTTTCTATTATCGCTGAAAAACGATACCGCCCAGCTCAAATCCGCACAAATCTGAAGCATTTGGCTGGCACAAACCGTATTATCGGAAAAAAGATGGACGCCCATTTTTTTCCAAAATATGGTTTGCCCCGCCCCTTCACGTACCCGTTCTCGGAGATAGACGCCCATGGAGATGGGCGTTCACGTTTGATTATGCCCCTCTGGGTGTCTACATGGCAGATGATGTTTAATGTGAGCAAGTGCAAAGTGATGCATGTGGGAAAAAGGAACCTGAATTATAGCTACATAATGCAAGTTTCCACGTTAGGAGTCACAGACCAAGAAAAGGGATCTAAGAAAGCAAAAAGAAAATTAGGAAAGGAATGTAAAACAAAAATGAAGATGTTATAATGCCTTTGTATCGCTCATGGTGCAGCCGCACCTCAAATATTGTGTTCAATTCTGGTTGCCTCATATCAAAAAAGATATAGTGGAATTAGAAAAGGTGCAGAGAAGGGCGATGAAAATGATAAAGGGGATGGAACGACTTCCCTATGAGGAAAGGCTAAAGCAGCTAGGGCTCTTTAGCTTGGAGAAAAGGCAGCTGAGTGGAGATATGATAGAGGTCTATAAAATAATGAGTGGAGTTGAACAGGTAGATGTGAAGCATCTGTTTACGCTTTCCAAAAATACTAGGACTAGGGGGCATGCGATGAATCTACAATGTAGTAAATTTAAAATGAATCGGAGAAATGTTTCTTCACTCAACGTGTAATTAAACTCTGGAATTCGTTGCCAGAGAATGTGGTAAAGGCAGTTAGCTTAGCGGAGTTTAAAAAAGGTTTGGACGGCTTCTTAAAGGAAAAGTCCATAGACCATCATTAAATGGACTTGGGGAAAATCCACTATTTCTGGGGTAAGCAGTATAGAATGTTTTGTACCTTTTGGGGATCTTGCCATGTATTTGTGACCTGGATTTGCCACTGTTGGAAACAGGATGCTGGGCTTGATGGACCTTTGGTCTTTCCCAGTATGACAATACTTATGTACTTATGATAAACACTCTGAACTGTAAACTAGGGTATCTCATAAGGCCAAATTATTGAAAAGTTTGTTACTCATCAGATATGGTGTTTTATCTTACATTTTCTAATTTATTGGTTTTTTTTTTTTGTTCCTTGCTTCTTACCTAAGAAATTGTTAATAAAAATTGTTGAACTAAAACCATTGATTCCCTTCTGCATTTAAAACATTACCTGTTTATTTTTTTTAAGTTAATATTGTAACCATGCCTAAAGAACCCCTTCCTCTATTGCCCCTTAGCCAGAGAGGATGCCCCTTGACTTGCTTGTAGCTGCAGTGAAAAGATTGTCTGTGAGGTCCTTGTAGGTTGTTGATATATGTATATAGTGCTATAAAATCCCCCTTCCACTGTGTTTTCTTGTAAAGAACTGACAATATGTCCTTTCTGTTTTTCAGTTTCCATTACGGGCTTCATGCTGACGGGTAAGTGCCTTAACTAGAGACAATACTTTGAATGAATGGAACCAATCACAGTATTCTAATATGGCCTTCATACTTCGAGGTTATCTCTTGATTTGAAGACATACCTTGATGATTTGTTAATAAAACTGTGGTACTGTGGGTGATACTACTGATGACAGGTATAGCTGTCCACAGCAACCTATGACTACCCACCATTTATTAACAATGATCTCTACAGTGTTACTTTGTGGCAGTGGCCAAAGTTCAAATTGAGGGTCCCTAAGCAAAATATCAAAAAAGGCCCCCAGAGCAGGGGATATTCATCTCCTAAGATATGGGAATGACTACATGGAGAACTCAGCCTTCCCTGGAACCCTGCAGTACTGAGGCTGATTAGGTGGATTTTATGCCACTGATTTATGGACTGGAATTCAGATGACCTAGCTTGAGTCAGTCCTCTATAACAGAAGAACATGGGGGTTGAATATCTATTGTAAAGTGAAGCTGAGAATAACTCTTATTACTTAACAGGACTCAGGTAACCTCCTAGGAATCACAGTTAGGATATTCACCCTCTGGGCTTCTCTCTCTCTCTCTCTCTCTCTCTCATTCTCTCTCTCTCTCATTCAGAGTCAGGAAACTTTACTGGCCTCATGGTTTGTACATGTATTGCCAACCTTTTATATAAAGAGGATAATTTTATAACTGAATACATGCATAAAAAGTACATTCACAGTTTGTTCTGTGCTGACTTTGCTGAATTTTCAAAACAAAAATACACATGTATGCCCCTTTAGAAATTATCCCAGAGAAACTATGCATACACATACACACCTGCTGTTTGGCATATACAGATATTCAGGGTTAATTTATACATTTATATTTGAAGTTTGCTTTAAATGTAAACACCTATCTATTCCTGCCCCAAAATGTCCCCACTCAGTGTGGACAAACTTATACATAGGTTAGACCCAGTATGGCATTTCTTAAGGTTCATCAAGCCCAGTATTTTTCTCTAGCATTGGCCAGTCCTGGTCACAAGTACCCAGCTGCATCATAAAAAGTAAATTCATTGCTTGTTGGTCACTTCTAGAGATAAGTAGTATCTTTCCAAGGTCTACTTGGCTAATAATAGTATATGGACTTTTCTTCCAGGAACTTTTAAAAGTGCAACTTATTAGCTTTTTGGAGTGTCCCAGCTGAAGAGCCCTAACCTCTTCAGCCTTTCCTCATAAAGGAAGCCATCCCATCTTGTTTCTCCTTTTGGATGCCCTTCTCTGAACCTTTTCTAATTCTTTTATCAGATGGAACACTTGTACACAGTATTCAAGGTATGATCTTACCATGGAACAATACAGAGACTTCATAGCAGTCTTAGTTTTATTCTTCACCTCTTTTAGAATAATTCCTAATATTTAATTTACTTTTTTTAATCACATCCACACACAATTGTCTCAGGGTTTCAATGCATTGTCCACAGTGACACCAAGAACCTTTTCCTGGGTGTTGATGCTAATATGGAATCCAGCATTTATGTTCAAATCTTTTTATTGAATTATACAAAGAAGATCATCCAAACAAGCAGAGATACACAAATACAGAACACATTCTGTACAGCCAAACACTAACCCACCAATAACAGTACAAAATAAAGTAGAAAGCTTTGGCTCTTATAGCCCCCCACAAGAGAACATGAAATAACCCATGCCTCAGCTGAATCCTACCCACCCTCCCCACATCCCCTAATTATGAACAAGGTGAGTGAACCAGGTGAAAGTTACTAAAGGAACAGCATAATCAGAGGGATGCAATACTGTACATAATATCCGGATAAAAGGTTAATCAGCTCACCTAAAAAACATCACAGTCAAAGATAAAACCTCACCCAGTACAATTTTTTTTTTTTTTGTTACATTTGTACCCCGCGCTTTCCCACTCATGGCAGGCTCAATGCGGCCGGCAATGGAGGGTTAAGTGACTTGCCCAGAGTCACAAGGAGCTGCCTGTGCCGGGAATTGAACTCAGTTCCTCACTTCCCCAGGACCAAAGTCCACCACCCTAACCACTAGGCCACTCCTTCCAATAAATGTTACCTACCCTTCCCTTCCCCTCCCCTCCCCCCAACCCACCTTATTCTAGAATTAAACTCCTGATCCTAGAGGAATATCTAATATGTGTCCTTGAACCCGTTTATGACAACTACGAAGTGTGAAATTAACTGCGCAAATACCAGAAGGGTGGGGCCTCTGCCTGCAGCCAATAATTAAGAGTACACTTTTTGCTGATATATGCCTTACCCCCCCTCCCCTGGACACCATAGGCCTCTGTCTTGTTGAGTACAACTCCTTTACAAGTGAAGGGAATGCAGCACTGCAAAACGTTCCCCCCAACAGTATGAATGTGCCCCCCAAAAGTCTTAATGTGATCACAACCCCACATGGCATGGAGAAAAGTATTATCAGCGCTATTACATTTAGTCTAGAGAGAATCCACAGAAGTGGAGAAAATAGATCCCACGAGGCGTAAAGTGAAAAATAAAAGAGGTGGGAATACAAGCCAGGCTATCCAAAGAATGGAACCAAATTGTAGTTAAAATAATCAGTGTTTAATAATTTTCAAACAAATGATAGTAAAACAATCACACATTAAAAGTGACTCGACACAACGTTGTGTTTTGGCCGGATAGGCCTACATCAGGAGTCTATAAACGCAAAAAAAACCCAATAAGTAAACCAATTATGAATAAAAATAATATACAACAAATAATATACTGAAAGAGGAACATGTATAGAATATCAAAAATATCAAAATAATCACCATATAAATGCAAATAGTAAAATTCTATCAGCACGAAACCAATTGAAAAGTATATATATACCAAATAATATGCTAAACAAATATACTAAAAAAAGGAACGTGTAGGATGTAAAAAAAACAAATAGCAAAATAATAAAAAAGAGCAAGAAAATTGAAGACAAAAAGCAAATTGAAATATACATACATGGGGATAAAGGACATATAAGAAGGACTAACCAAAGGTAAAAGGTCTGCAGACAGGACCTTAAAAATTTTTAAGGTCCTGTCTGCAGACCTTTTACCTTTGGAATCTTTTATTGGTGATTTGAGATTCCCTTATTACATCAGTTGATGTTCTTAATTCATTGTTCACCTTGATTACAAGGTTAATCCTTCTCATATGTCCTTTATCCCCATGTATGTATATTTAAATTTGCTTTTTGTCTTCAATTTTCTTGCTCTTTTTTATTATTTTGCTATTTGTTTTTTTTACATCCTACACATGTTCCTTTTTTTAGTATATTTGTTTAGCATATTATTTGGTATATATATATACTTTTCAATTGGTTTCGTTCTGATAGAATTTTACTATTTGCATTTATATGGTGATTATTTTGATCTTTTTGATATTCTATACATGTTCCTCTTTCAGTATATTATTTGTTGTATACTATTTTTATGCATAATTTGTTTACTTATTGTTTTTTTGTGTTTATAGACTCCTTATGTAGGCCTATCTGGCCGAAACACAACGTTGTGTCGAGTCACTTTTAATGTGTGATTGTTTTATTATCATTTGTTTGAAAATGATTAAACACTGATTATTTTAACTACAATTTGGTTCCATTCTTTGGATAGCCTGGCTTGTATTCCCACCTCTTTTATTTTTCACTATTACATTTAGAACATCTAGCTAGTAGTGCTAGCCCAGCCTACCCTACAGGCCTGCCTCTGAGAACTATATGCCCTGTTTAAAATGCGGTACTGACATTCTTGTAATTCCACTCCAAATACTGTCTGAGGGATTTCAATAATCAATTTACGAAAATCTACACCTTCCACCCCTTAACTCAAATCTTTATTCCAGGCCTCCATTAGGAGTCCATACTCACTGAGAGGCCAAAGTGTATCCAGGGCTTTATGCAAACCAGACACAAAACCTTTGCCGAAAGCATCCCCATGCAAAAAGTCCTGCAGCTGAGCCCCCAAGTGGGATGACATTCCCTGTTGGTCCAATCTGTCACGTCTGCGGTCGTGACCCCTCTCAAGCTTACCTTATTTCTGGGGGTCAGCTTCTGAGCTGGCTTCTGTCTGTCCTTTCTGAGTTAGTTCTGTCTCTGTGTGCTGGCTGCTTCCAGCGTGGCTCTAATTACTCCACTATACTGCACCTGTGTGTGTTGCGTGAGTTAGCTCTGCCTCTGTCTCTGTGTGCTGGCTGCTACCAGCATGGCTCTGATTGCTCCACTGTGCTGCACCTGTGTATGTTGAGCCTTTCTATGCTTCAGTATGCTTTCTGCCTGCTTCTTGGTTTGTGCTCCCCTCGCCCTCTGGTGACCAGAATCGGTGGCTGCCATAGACTGTCTTGCTGTCCCTACCCGTTCCAGGCTTCAGCCCAGTCTGGTCCGGATCTTCCAGGCTGCCAGACTTGTCTTTCTTGTTTGTGCCTGAACAGCACCCGTAGTTGCCTTGAGATTGCTGCAGCTGAGCCTCGGGTGCTGATGGGCTTTATTAATCACCTAGAAACTTCTGTTTTTGCCTTTGCATCACCTAAGGTCCCTGGTATGCTGGTGTGATCTGTGCACTTCTGCCTAGTCCAGTTTATTGTCTGAGATTCTTGCCTGATTCTAGTCTAGTCTTTGTGTAGTTTATCTTGTATTGTATTGCTTGTTTCCCAGTCTTGTCTCTTGTTTGTATTTCTCTGTCTAGTTCTTGGTTGTCTGTGTTTCTGGTTTAGTGGCTGACTGGCAGCTTTCAGTTCTGTCTCTTACCTGTCTGTGTTTCCTTTCTTAGTGGCTGCTTTGCAGCTTTCAGTCCTGACCCTTAAGCCTGTCCATTTCCTGCCTAGTGTAGTTTTGTCTGTCTGTGAGTCCTAGCCCAGTTTCCTGCCTTGCTGCCCATGTATATTCCTTTCCCCTCTGACCCTTAGTCCTAACCCTGTTTAGCCTAGTTGGTTTCCAGTTCCTGCCCTGTCTGGTAAGTCCTGCCGGCCACCTGCACCTGGGGGCTCAACCCCTGGGGAATGGTGGTCAAGTACAGGTGAAGTCTAGCTGTCTCTGCCAGAGTTCTGCCTTGTTTCTGTTGTGGGGTGGTTTTGCCTGCCGCTCTGCGGCAGTGGCCCAAGGGCTCATGTACCCAGGTTCTGTCTTGAAAGCCTGACACAACCCTTTAAACAGTTTTTCAGCTGAATATATGCATAAAAGTCCCCCCCTCCTCCCCATCACCAACCAGAGGCTAAGCTCCTCAAAAGATAACACACTACTATCCTCTCCAAGTAAATGTTCCACTAACGAAATCCCAGAATCCCGTCAGCAGCAAAAAAACGAATTATGCATACCTGGACTAAAATTCACATTTCCCAACAAAGGCAACAAGTCACTGTTGCTCAAATTTTGTTTCTAATACAGTAACATTTTTTTCCACAAGAAGCGCAAGGGTTGTTAAAGAACACTATGACGCGCCAGAGGGAGGTATACGCTGGTACTGGCATGAAGCAAGGAACTGAAAAGCCATGGAGCAAAAAAAAAAACAGCCTTCTGTCCCAACCTGTCGATATAAAGTCCTCGACTTTATATCTACAGGTTGGGAGGCTGCTTTTGCTTTTTTTTTACTCCATGGCATAACCAATCTTTTAAATGACATAACAGGCATGCCTGATTATAGCATTTGAGATGGGTAACCCCTAGGCCCCCCTTGCTCTACTGTCCATACCAATAGGCTATCCGCATCTTAGATTCTCCCGGCCCATTTCAAGGGGAAACTGCACCCTCCCCCAACTCTTCTTTCTGGGCCCAAGAACTCACCAGGGCTTCTGACTTATCTAAATTCAGTTTGAAACCTGAAATCTCTATATTCTTGGAGACTCACAAAACTACTCAGATGTTTCACATGAACTAACACGCCATCGGCGAAGACAACTAGCTTAAATGTTTCCTTCCCCAAAGAGAAGCCCTGGATCTCGGGATTAGCCCCTATCTCCCGAATAACCAGATCCAATGTTAAGATGAACAACAGGGAAGACAAAGGACACCCCTGTCTTATGCCCCGCTGAATAATAAGACTCAGACAACAGTCCATTGACCCACAGACAAGCCCTTGGATGAGAGTATAATGCCTGAATTGCACTTTGGAAAAAATTCTGAATCCCATACGCGTCTAAGACCCCATATAGAAAAAAAAAATCCCAGATCACCCTATCTAATGCCTTTTGGCATCGAAACTGACCAACACGGACGGAACGACGGAAGCTGACTATCCTTTGCCATTTCTAAAGTAGAGAGAATCCTACACATATTTTTGACTATATATCGGTCTTGCACAAAATCCACCTGGGGCTCTACTACCAATGTGGGTAATATCCAGGATAGTCTGTTTGCTAACACCTTGGCCAACAGCTTGGCTTCATAATTAAGAAAGGAGATTGGGTGATACAATTCAGGTTGCAGGTGATCCCTTCCTGCTTTAGGGAGAACTATTATTTGAGTCATGTTAAGTGAATCCGGCAATGTCTCCCATTCCATTATGACATTATACATCCTAGTTAGCGGTAGCACTAACTCATCCAACAACAATCATAAAATTCTTCCCAAAGCCCATTCACAAAGCAAATCACATGCAAATGAACTGAAAACAGCGAGCAGCTTGGTAGGGGGCAAGGCAGTTGCTAAGATGCGTATACACAGGGCAGCCAATCAGTAAGCGTGGCTGCTCTATGCATGTGCTACCCACTGATTTCTTCCTCCCCCCCCAAATGGCTACCCACGGTTGCGAGGGAGGGGGAAAGGCAAAGTGGTCACACAGAAAGCAAAAGGGGACCACACTGCAAAAGTGGAGAGAAATGCGAGATACAACTTGTGGTCACACTGGAGATGACACTAATAGCAACACTGCTGAGAATCCAGCTTTTGTGCCCCATGCACATATGAAAACCATGTGTAGCTTTTTTCCACACACGGCTTTCATACACACATGAAGCTGATTCTTCCCCCCCTCCCAGCCCTAGAGGAGGAGATGGAGGCACAATGGAGGGAGAAAGGTGAACAAAGTGGCAGAGAACTGGGGAGCAGCTGGAGGTGACACTGGCCGGCTTCGCAAGCTGGAGTACCTGCGGCAGCAGCAGGAGCTGCTCGTGAAGAGGCAGTTCCAGAGAAGGAACGACATGTTACAGCTGCCCCAGACCTCCTGTAAAATTACTCAAGCTAAAGGTAGGCAGACGTTTCTGTGTATCGCTCAGAAACCGCTGTGCATCCCTCAGAATGCACATTTGAATACTTAACAGCTCATTTAAATACATTTGCTTACAATTCCTGGTGTCTGCTGCTGAGAATGGTAAGAAGCCCACAGAGCCCCTTTGTAAATTCATCGCTGAATTTCCTGCTTGCTAAACCAGTTTAAACCGGTCAAAATTCATGTTGCTGGCCGGGTAAATGTTGTGCATCTCCCCCTAAGTAAAGCTTCCTTCCCTCTCTGCAGCATCAGCATCTTTTGTTAGGTTCTGGGCACTATGATGATGGAGCTCACCAACGCACAGATCAAAAGTGCAGCATAGGGTTAAAATAGTTCAACAGCAGCAATAAGTAAATACCCGTATTACACAGAAGTCCAAGTCCATTTCAATGGGTAAAGCACAGTTTTATCTGCAGAAAGCTTCTGAAAATTCCTGTTCCTGTGGTTAAAATAAAAGGAAAAAGAGAGATTAAAGAACATGTAATGGGACCCCCAGTGAGCCCTCTTTTTATATGGCAGGCTTTGGGACTACAGAACAAATTTATTGGTTTGGGTCCTGAAGGGCAGGAGAAGGCATTGGGCCCGATATTCAAAAAAAGCTGTGCTCCTAAATTTATGCTCTTAAGTTAGGTTCCTAAATTTCTACCCTTTTTTCAACCAAAGTTAGGTGCCTACATTTTTAGCTGAAAATTTATCTTAAATTAGGAGCATAAAAGTTATGCTCTTAAATTTAAGTCTGCCATTTATTTGCCTAAAATGACAGGAATGCCAAAAGATCATCCTGCAAATTTCTGAATCTGCACTTCCCCAGCTGTAAAGGACTAAAATACAAGGTGATACATGCAACGACCTTCTCTTACATGAGCACGCAGTTATGGAATGCATTACTTGCTGACCTGAAAACTCTTGACGAATTAACCAATTTTTGTAAATCTCTGAAGACATATCTCTTCAACAAGGCCTACAAAGAGAACCCATAGCCTTACTAAACCACCTCGCCAACCCAACCCAGTCTTGACAGTATACCTCCCATACTCATCTGCTTAACTCTTTTCTCTCTCCTTGACTTAACCTTTTTTACATCACAAATTGTATCTGATATCCTGGAATGACAATGCCATAACAGGACTCTGTAAGCCACATTGAGCCTGCAAATAGGTGGGAAAATGTGGGATACAAATGCAATAAATAAATAAATAAATGCCAAACAGATGTCAAGTGAAATAACCAGATATGACTTCCCAGCATTTATCCCTTTTTGAAGCATGTCCAGCATGGAGACCAAGACTATACCCCTGTCAAAAACCAGATTTATGAGCCTAATTTTTAAGCCTAGTGCTAAGCTCCTAACTTCTTTTCCCCAACCTAAATCTGTCCTTGTTGTGAAAAGGATCCACTGCTTCCCAGCCAGGTGGAGCCGCCCACCAACCGAACTTCCAGAGCTCACCACAATTGCAGACAGTGGCTAGGTTAAAAGCTTTTATTATCAGGCCAATAACAGCTGTCTCAAACTTCAGTACACAAGTTATCTCCAAACAAATTCCACCCACATAGGTTTCCAGTAAGGCAGGTAAATAAAGCAAGCTTCCAAATAAATCAGGCTTCCAATAAGGCAGGTGAATAAAGCAGGTTTCCAAATACCTCAGGCTTTTAATAAAACAGGTTTCCAAATACCTCAGGCTTTCAATAAAGCAGGTAAATAAAGCAGGTTTCCAAATACCTCCGGCTTTCAATAAAGCAGGTTTCCAAACCCTCAGGAGCTGGCCATCCCTGCGTTCGAACTCTCCCACTCCATAGAGGCTTCTCTCCCCCCCCCCCCCCCATCTACCCCTCCTTCCATGTAATCCATCCAATCATCTTCTTCCCTCTCCATAGGCCCCTCTCTATTCTAGCTGGGCTGCATGGTATATTGATTGCGTATCCAGGGGAACTGAGCTTCATCCCTCCGTCTCCCCCTAGTGGGGGACAAAATTATAGGCTCAGCCTGGCCATCCCCCTGGCTCCATCTGCTGGAGCTGGGAATCCATTCTCTTGTTTCCAGATTACTCTCTGGCTCCTTCCTTGCAATGGCTTCTGGTACTTGTATTTCAGGGTCTAAATGCTTCATCCCTGCCCTCCTGGCCATAGCCTTGTCACATTGTTACCACCCACTTTTTATGCTCCTAATTTGAGCATTCAGTGAAATTTTTTATTGTTAAATAACTTCTGGTTTTTAAAAAAGAACGTAATCAGATGTATTATTTCTAACTAATATTGGACAATAAGTATGTTTTCAATGAAATGATTTGACTATACACCGCATTGGCCTTGAAGAAGCCAACAAGATGATCAATGTGGAATAATAAATTAGACGAGTAATATCTGGGGATAATCAGGTTAATACCACATTTTTTTTCTGTTTACTGTTTAATTGATCTCCTTGTCTTGTTTCACTCTCCCTATTTAGTGGTCTAAGGAAGAGAATAAAAATTACCTGACTGAAATAATTCCTATATATTACTTTCTCTGTATTTCCAGCAAGTTATTTTACTGCTTGTAAAAATTTAAATGGTTATAAATAAAAAAATTTTAAAAAAAGAAATTTTGAATAAAAATGTATGCACTCAACCCTAGTAAATTTTCAAAGAGGCCAATTTATGAGTATACCTCTCAAAGGGGCCTTTTTACTACTACTACTACTACTACTACTTATCAAAAGCAGTGGCAAGCCCAGTGCGGATCTACTGCATGCTAATCTGGAGCTACTGCCAGCCCAGTGAGGGTGCCGGTGGTAATTCCAGCCCCGGAGTGCCATTTCCAACGCTGGGGAAAATCACCCTGTATTTTTAGCACGGGGCTAACCTGGCGGTAGTTGGGCAGCCATTTTGAAAACATGGCGGTGCTGCCTACAGCACAGAAGAGCAAAGTGGAGACAGTATAGCAGCAGCGGGTAGGAAACAGTGGGATTCTTTCCTGCCCCCGCAGCCACAGAGGCCACTACACCACCAGGGCGGGTGGGCGAGCCCTTCAAGGTAGGACTGTAGTGTGTGGGAGAGGGGGGTTGTAGTTTGCGGTGGAGGGGGCAGGTTTTGGAAGAGTATAAGTCATCACAAGGACAAAATATAAGAAAACCAATGGACTGCATTACAGGCTTATAGACCATTTAATTATGTTTAAGTAAATGAGAGATCTGCATGAAAGAAAATATTTATTTTTATTATTTTGACTTCTGAAAACCACTTGTCCCTGAAACATGCTCAAAACAGAATAATAATCCATTTGTACAAAAGAGATGAGGTAAAGATGTGATTCCATGGGCCCCAATGAAAGGAGAGTTTCATTTTATTTCCAATCTTTATAACACCAGTCTTCCCAAGGCAGAATACAGCAACAGTTAAGATTAACCTATCAGTAAACAGGATATCCTCACTGAAATTTGGCCATGTATTACTGTATTGTATAGAACAATGTAGAAAAAGGAGCACAAAATATAGCCTTTATTAGTGCTATTTCCACCAGCTACAATAATTTTTTAAGCAGTTTTAGTGATATTTAATTTTATTTCATGATATTTATATCTACATATGAGAAGCTTTTAAATAAATTAAAAAGCTGTCTAGTAAAAAAACTTTTGTTTTTACCTTTTAAGGCACTGGGTTGAAAAGGGGGTGGGGTGAGAGAAGGGGGAGGGAGAAGAGAGAGAGAATTTACTGGACCGGAGGGGGGACGCCAACTGATAGTTTGCAGGGGAGTGCCAGAGACCCTAGTACCCGCCCTGTATAGCTGGCATTAAATGGTGCTATTTTCTACTCTCTGCAACTCCATATCTTTTCCTTCATAGTTAGGTGGAGGGGAGGGGGGTTCCCTTAAAACTTAAGCTGCTTGTATCTTCTTCTACTTTTAATTATGGGTGGCTATGGGTCTTCTGTGCTCTTATCCCATTGTTACTTCTCTCTCCTGCTTCACTTGGTTTCTCCTGGTTCCCTGGTGATGTAGGATAAGGGTAAGTTCCTGAGTGTGTGTTTTATCCCCTGCTGTTTAAGGTTAGTGGCACTCGCTGGATCCAAGTTTCCTCCAACTTCAACTCCCATCTCTGATAGGAGCTCTATGGTGTCATTCAGTGTCTCTGACTGAGGATTTGGATCCAGTCTCCCCATGACAAGACTTCTTCCTTTGGGCAAAATGTGCCTCAAGGGAGTAGCTGTGGATCAGATTGCCAGAACCTTGATCAGTGCTCTTGCTGTGGAAACTAATTTCTCTCCTCATCCTTGTATCAGGGAACAGCAGTGCACTAGGCTGGCAGCCTGTATGCTTATGTTTCCTTTTCCTCCTCTACTAGGCCCTTTGAGTAAGAGGCCAAGGCTGTAATGGGCCTCAGAGTGAGGATCTCCTTCTGTCGCTCCTTTAGAATTCTCCTGCTGTAGACTCCTCTGAGGGAGGAAGACCACCACTTAGTTGGGTCCTTATGGGAGAGAAAGACCTAGCTCTTCCTTGTACTTAGGGTACTTCCCTTCAAAACCTTAAGCTCCAATGTTATTGGGTCATTTCTCTCATACCTCCTCTTATTTAGATGGGATTGATACCTTTCTGAAGCAGGGGTCCAGAATGTTCTTTTTGCAACTGTACTGAAAGAGCATTTTGACAGCCACCTATGGATTTATTTATTTTACTCATTAGGAATTATTTACTGCCTTTTTGAATATATTCACCCCAGGCAGTGTACAACATATATAAATAAACATCATCTGAGCCATCCTGTAATGAAGTAATAATCAGAAATTCATGAAGTCTATAATCCTGGTTCTCAAAGTTCATTTAGGCGTCCTTTTACCAAGCTGCGATAAAAGGACCCCTGCGGTGGCATCAGCATTCACCGAGGCCCCCTTTTACCGCAGCGGATCAAAGGATGTCTTTTTTAAAAAACAGAAAATGGCCATGTGTTAAATTAAGCACTTGCTGTGCAGCCATTTCTTGGGAGAGTCCTTGCCGCCTCCTATTTAGGAAGTGGTAAGAGCTCCTGCACTAACCTGGCAGTAACCGGGCAGCATGCGGCACTGCCCGATTACCGGGTAAGCCCCTGGCGTTAAAAAAATAAATTATTTTTGCAGTGCCGGAAATGGCGCATGGCACACTCCAAAGCACTGCTTCCAGGCTCCTGTGGTAGCCTGGCAGTAGGGCTAATTTGCTGCGCGCCATTGCTGCGGTAGCCCTACCACGGCTTAGTTAAATGGGCCCCTAAATGTAGTAAGGAAAAACACAAATTTTAATTCATTGTCTATTACAAACCCTATACTTTTATCCCTGGGAAGCCAGTTCTACAGAACTGCCAAGTTACCCACTTCTAAGAAGGAGATTTTAGGCCAGCTCTGAATTTCAGACTACTCTGTTCTGATGCATTATGGGATCTACAGCATTGATTCCAATGGGTGTCTGAAGAAAAGACTACAAATATCAAGTCTCTTTATGATATATATATTTTTTTTTTTTTTTTGTTGCATTTGTACCCCGCGCTTTCCCACTCATGGCAGGCTCAATGCGGCTTACATGGGGCAATGGAGGGTTAAGTGACTTGCCCAGAGTCATACATTCAAAACTAGTACTGACCAAAAAGTTTACATTTGAAACGCATTCGAAAGCAGGCTTTTGCTTATCAGCTCCAACTCTATGGAACTGATAAGCAAAAGCCTGCTTTCAAATGCATTTCAGTCTCATCTCTTCTCATAATGGTGCCTGCAAGAGAAGGGCATCCCTAAATCTGGGGGCTCAAGTGGTGTATACATTTTGCTTTACTTTCTCTTTAAGATAGCCAAAACAAAACTCTTGCTAATGGAAATAATCTACAAAATGGGTAGAAAAACATGTAGAAATGCCACCTGGAAAACAGCAAAACTAAGCAACGTTGTAATGAAAGACCACAATATGGAGAGTGGAACTAAAGAAATAAATGGCAGATATTTAAACAATAACAATGGGGAAAGCAAGCAAAATAGATTATACATACATCTGACTCAGATTAGGAGCCATTGTACTTTCTCCAACAAGGAAGTAATACGATCCCTACAGCTGCCTTTCCTATCTGGGCCATATTCTGTGCTAATTGAAGCTTTTGATGTGACTAGCTGTAATCCTATATAGAGGGCATTATTTTTATTTATTTTCAGTACTTGATATACCGCAAGTGATCCCTGAGGTGACTATTCAGCTTACTTTCGAAAGAGAAAGACGCCCATATTTCGACCCAAATCGGGAGATGGGCGTCTTTCTCCCGTGGGCGCCCAAATCGGTATAATCAAAAGCCGATTTTGGGCGTCTCCATCTGCAATCTGTCGCAGGAACAGACAAAGTTGACGGGGGGCATGTCGGAGGCATGGTGAAGGCAGGACTAGGGCGTGTTTATCGGCTGGGGAGAGAATGGGCACGCTTGGCCGATAATCGAAAAAAGAAGGGCGCCAGAAGCAAGAATTTGGGTAACTTTCTGGACCTTTTTTTCTCACGAACAAGTCCCCAAAGGTGCCCCAACTGCCCAGATGACCACCAGAGGGAATCGGGGATGACCTCCCCTGACTCCCCCAGTGGTCACTAACCCCCTCCACCCAACAAAACAACTTTTTAAAAACTTTTTTTTCCAGCCTGTATGCCAGCCTCAAATGTCATACCCAGCTCCATCACAGCAGTATGCAGGTCCCCTGGAGCATTGTTAGTGGGTGCAGTGGACTTCAGCCAGGTGGACCCAGGCCCACCCCCCCCCCTACCTGTTACACTTGTGCTGGTAAATGGAAGCGCTTCAAACCGCCCCCAAAACCACTGTACCCACATCTAGGTGCCCCTCTTCAGCCATAAGTGCTTATGGTAATAGTGTAGAGTTCTGGGCAGTGGGTTTGGGGAGGATTTGGGGGGGCTCAGCACCAAGGGAAGGAAGCTATGGACTTGGGAGGTATTTTAATTTTTTTAAATTGTTACAAGTGCCCCCTAGGGTGCCCGGTTGGTGTCCCTGGCTTTGTTCATTTTGAGCTGGGCGCCTTCAGTTTCCATTATCGCTGAAAAATGAAACCGCCCAGCTCAAATCCGCCCAAATCCAATGCATTTGGCTGGCACAAACCGTATTATCGAAAAAAAAAGATGGACGCCCATTTTTTTTCGAAAATACGGTCTGTCCCGCCTTTCATGTACCCGTCCTCGGGAGATAGACGCCCATGGAGATGGGCGTTCGTGTTCGATTATGCCCCTCTATGTAGTTTACAATTTTTATTACAGGTAGTTTGCACTGTCCCTAATGGGCTCACAATCTAAGTTATG
This sequence comes from Microcaecilia unicolor, assembly GCF_901765095.1. Lineage (NCBI taxonomy): Eukaryota > Metazoa > Chordata > Amphibia > Gymnophiona > Siphonopidae > Microcaecilia > Microcaecilia unicolor. The sequence continues at coordinate 115,687,842 of NC_044036.1, forward strand.
TGGAGGGGCATAATCGAAAGGGACGTCCTCGCAAAACGTCCCCATCCAGGGGCGGGGAAACCCATATTTTCGAAACAAGATGGACGTCCATCTTTTGTTTCGATAATACAGTCAGGGACGCCCAAATCCGGAAATATGGTCGTCTTTAGAGATGATCGTCCCTAGACTTGGTCGTTTCTGATTTTCAGCGATAATGGAAACCAAGGACGTCCATCTCAGAAATGACCAAATGCAAGCCATTTGGTCATGGGAGGAGCCAGCATTTCTAGTGTACTGGTCCCCCTTACATGCCAGGAAACCAACCGGGCATCCTAGGGGGCACTGCAGTGGACTTCATAAATTGCTTCCAGGAACATAGCTTCCTTACCTTGCCTAAAGTGCACTGCACCCGCTAAATCTGCTCCAGGTACCTGCATACTGCTGTGATGGACCTGAGTATGACATCTGAAGCTGGCATAGAGGCTGGCAATCAATATTTTGAAAGATGTTTTTTGAGGGTGGGAGGGGGGTTAGTGACCACTGGGGGAGTAAGGGGAGGTGATCCCCGATTCTCTCCGGTGGTCATCTGGTCATTTTAGGCACCTTTTTGTGCCTTGGTCGTAAGAAAAACACGACCAGGTAAAGTGGTCCAAGTGTCCATCACGGACGTCCTTGTTTCTTTCAATTATGGGTCAAGAACGTCCAAGTGTTAGGCACGCCCAAGTCTCGCCTTCGCTACGCCCCCTTGAACTTTGGCCGTCCCTGCGACGGAAAGCAGTCGGGGGATGTCCGCATTATACCGATTTGGACGACCCTGTGAGAAAGACGCCCATCTTCCGATTTATGTCGAAAGATGGGCGTCCTTCTCTTTCGAAAATGAGCCCAATATTGTACCTGGGCAATGGAGGGCTAAGTGATGTGTCCCAGAGTCACTAATATGCTGCTACCCTTTAGCTGAGTATAGCATTCTGAAACAACTTCCTCTCTATCATGTTTAGCAATCTGGGATGTTTTCCAGGAGAGATGTTAGAATGTACCCCAGAGCTCTTACAACTTTTAAAAGCAGATTTGATTACCATTGACTGATAGGGTGTTTGTAATTTGTCATGTCTCATTTCTAATTGGACCTTGTCTCTAATCTTTTGGACATGGGTAGAGGCATAGACCATCAAACACAGAACTTGTTAAGAAAGAAATGGTTGTGACTGCCAGATTCAAGCAGCACTGTAGCAGCAGGGATCCCCAGCAATAAAGCATGCTAAGCACAAGCATTTTAGAAAATCTGAGCACACAAAGCCCTATCAAACACATTAACAAGTCACAAAAAAACCCATATATGAGCAACTACTTCTCCCCCCTACTCTGTCTTTGTATCAAAGCATAGAAGCCCTGGATCACCTTCTCAACCTTACCCAGTGTTTATTGAGTTATGGAGGGCGTTTCCTAAGGAGTGTTGTGGATAGATTCAGACAGCTTTCTCCAAACAAAAAGCGATCTCTGCCTTCTTGTGGTCATTCTCCTAGCATCTAATCAAGGTCTTCAGGATCTGCAAATTCCAGTTCTTCATCTTCATTGAGAAGGAATGCAGGGCCACCAAGAAACTGAACTGGGCCCGTGGCAGGCCACCGCTGCAGGGTCTGGGGCAGGGCCACTGCCGCACCCCCAAATTGCCATCTGCTGCTGCCACTCCCCCCACCCCCCCCAAAGCTGCCGCTAACCGCAAAGGATTGATAGTTGAAATACTTTGGCTGGTGGGGATCCCGAGGCCCCGCCAGCAGAAATGTCTTCTTCCAGCGCTGATTGCTTGTCCCTGCGGCTGCTTTTCCTCTCAGGGCATGCTCGGTTTCAAAACCGAACATGTGCGCCTGAGAGGAAAAGCAACTGCTCAGCAATGGGCAGAACAGCAGCGCTGGAGGAAGCTCCGGGTCCTCCCCAGTCTCCAAGGGGGGCCCGGTGCCAGAGTTTTCTCTCACCTGCTCCTGTTGGGACGCGATTACTTGGTCCTGTCAGGAGGCAGCAGAGACAGAGAGAGACCCTGGCGCCGGGGCCCACCTTGGAGGGCTGGGAATTTTGCCCCCCTTCCCCTCCTCTTGGCAGCCCTGAAGGAACATATCATAGACCCCAATTACAACTCGCGAATGTGGATCAGTTTAAGAAGTTTTAGAAACTCATTTCTTTGTTCAAGGCAACTGTGGACAGCAGCTATTAGCTGTTCTGCTTAAGTTTTATTCAGACTGTTTTGTGGAATGTATGTGCTTTATTATTATGTATGTTTTGAGGGGAGAGGGAGTAGTTTGGGGGGGGGGGGAACTACTAATATTAATAAAAATACAAAATGTGAAGATATGCCAACTGCTGTTCTGGAACTTACTTGTGTAATGTGAAATGTTACAGCTGATTATCCTGCTTATAATCGAAAGAGAAAAACGCCTATATTGGCGACCCAAATCAGGAGATGGGCATCTTTCTCCCGTGGGCGCCCAAATCAGTATAATCGAAAGCCGATTTTGGGCGTTTCCAACTGCAATCCATCGCGGAAACGGGTAAAGTTGACGGGGGCGTGTCGGAGGCTTGGTGAAGGCGGAACTGGGGCGTGGTTATCGGCCGAGGAGAGATGGGCGTCTTTAGCTGATAATCGAAAATAAAAAGGCGTTTTACCGTGATTTTGGGTCACTTTTTTTGGACCCTTTTTTCACGAACAAGTCCCAAAAAGTGCCCAAACTGCCCAGATGACCACCGGGAGGGAATCGGGGATGACCTCCCCAGACTCCCCCAGTGTCACTAACCCCCTCCCACCAAAAAAAAAACCCACTTTAATAACTTTTTTTCCAGCCTCTATGCCAGCCTCAAATGCCGTACCCACCTCTATGACAGCAGAATGTGTTCTAATCCTGTGACAGCCTTTCCCTGGTTTCTGATGTGGCTCTCGGGGTGAGTGTGACAACTTTTCGGTTATGCGCACTGCAGAGTCACATCAGCAATGCATTGTGGTGGGTGTAGGGTATTGGGCTCCGTGATTCCACTAGCTTGTGGCAAATGCTCACGATGTTGGTAGTTGGTAGGCTCTACTCCCATGGTGCTTTTCCCCCTGCTTACTGGGTCAGAGTGTGCCCTGTTTTGTTTCCCGGTGGTCCATGAGGTAGTGGCCATTTTGTAAGCCAGTTTTAGGATCCCTTTCACGTGTTAGCCACGTTACAGAACTTAGTTCTTACCTTGAATGTGGCTGAAAGAGGTCATTGTACACCATTCTGCCAGCTCTGACCTACTGCTAATCTCAGTACCAGGGAGACTCATTGCCAGTGGGGCACAACCTCTGATCTGATCTGTGAGTAAGCGTGCTTATTCCAATAAAGGACGTTTTCGGAGAGATTAGTCTTCAGGGTGTCAACTGGTGTGCCAATGTTATATAGCAGCAACAAGTCCTAGAGGCCTGCATGTATGCAGGTCCCTGGAGCACTTTTAGTGGGTACCGCAGTGCACTTCAGCCAGGTGGACCCAGGCCCATCCCCCCTACCTGTAACACTTGTGCTGGTAAATGGGAGGTCTCCAAAACCCACTGTACCCACATGTAGGTGCCCCCTTCATCCCTAAGAGCTATGGTAGTGTTGTACATTTGTGGGTAGTGAGTTTTGGGGGGAGGGGGTTGGGTGCTCAGCACCCGTGGTAAGGAGCTATGCATGTGGGAGCGTTGTCTGAGTCCACCGCACTGACCTCTAGGGTGCCCAGTTGGTGTCCTGGCATGTCAGGGGGGCGAGTGTACTACGAATCGTGGCCCCTCCCACGTCCAAATGGCTCAGATTAGGATGTTTTTGAGCTGGGCGTTTTTAGTTTCCATTATCGCTAAAAAAAACAAACGCCCAGCTGAAAAACATCCATTTTTTGAAAATACGGTCTGTCCCGCCTCTTCACGTACCCATTTTCGGACAGAGACGCCCATGAAGATAGGCGTTCGCGTTCGATTATGCCCCTCCACGTCAACTTAATAAAAATGATTGAACATTATGTATGTTTTGCTGTGAGTCGCTTGGGTGTAAGTAGGGTATAAGTTTTATAATAAATACGTTTAAGCCCACTGTGTTCTCCTCAGAACATATATCCTCAGGTTTACCATCAGACCCTTTGCAGCAACCAAAAATTGAATCAGAGAATATTTCTTATCCTAAATGTTTAAAGGCTCCCTATGGCAGGAGAAGCCAGATCTAAGGTCTGAATTCCTTGGCATTCTGAAATACTTAGAAGTTCCAAAGGACATGATTCATTGCCAGTCCATAATGTCTTCCTGGAGCAGCAGTGGAAGATTTGGCCAGCACCTCTTTACACTCTACCCATGTCTAAGAGATTAAATACAAGGTCCAATTAGCAATGAGACATGACAAATTACAAATACTCCATCAGTCAGTGGTAATCAGATCTGCTCTTAAAAGATGTAAGAGCTCTGGGGTGCATTCTAACATCTCTCCTGGCAAAGATCCCAGATTGCTAAACATGATAAACAGGAAGTTGTTTCAGAATGCTAGACTCAGCTCAACGGCAATAGCACATTAGTTCCAGCTGTTGAAATATTTTGTATACAGTCCTAGAAAAGAATCCAACTAATGTTCAGAGTTGTCACAATGACTGTTGTTGAAGCTGCAAGAACTTGATGAAAGTGCTAAATACATGATCAGATCAGACTATGATATCTATAACACAGCCTCCAGGGCATACGAAGAGCCATAGCAGCTAGAGAACAGCCTTCTCATAGGCATAATCTTATATCCAGATGTAAATGATGATTTGACTGATGCCCCATTTACTTGGGAGAACCTTTTTGAAGAAAAGGTCAAAGAAACGATGAGGGGCATTTTCAAAAGGACATCCAAGTCAGAACATTCCAAAGAGATGTCCATCTCACATATATTTTCAAATAGGAAATATGTCAAGATTTCCTGTTCGAAAATATGTGAGATGGACATCTATGTGCTGGAGATGTCTAGCATGAATGGGGGAAAACAAGGTGACAAAAGAACTGGCTCCAAGCTGTCTATCTGCTGAGTGATAGGGGCCTAGAGAAAATTGCTGCTGCAAAATGCAGGCAGCCTCTTCCTGTTGGCTGGCAGGACTACATAGTGAGCAACAGAAAGCCTAACATTGAGGGGCCCTTTTACTAAGCCACATAAGCTTCTATGTGTGCCTAACGCACAAAGAAAATGGAGTTACCGCATGGCTACCGTGTGGCTCTTGCGGTAATTTCATTTTTGTCGCGCGTCCAATACGAGCGGGCCGAAAAATAATTTTTATTTCTGCCGTGCATATCAGACGTGTGCCAAGTGGCATTTGGCACGCGTAGGTCATTACTGCCCAGTTACCGGCGTGAGACTTTACCGCTAGGTCATGGCTGGTGGTAAGGTCTCAGACCCAAAAAATGACGCGCGGCAATTTTCATTTGCCGCACGTCCATTTTTGGCAAAAATTTACAAAGGCATTTTTCTAGGTGCGCTGAAAAATAATTCTGCGTGCGCCCAAAACATGCATCTACACTACCGCAGGTCATTTTTCAGTGCACCTTAGTAAAAGGACCCCGAATGAACTGTGCACAGCACAGAGAATGCAAACAGCAGACTGTTGAAGTACTTATGATGTTACATTTATTAGGGATAACTGCACCACATGCCAATCTTCAGCTGAAGATAATACAGATCAGCAACAACCTCCTCTAGAAGGATATAGGTAACTGTTCCTACTGGAAGCCATATTTATTACTATAATAGGTAATATGAAACACATCTGTACAAATACTCCAGACCACAGGCATAAAACAGCCAAATCAATAACAATGTCAAAGACTGAGATATAAGAAATCTCAGAAGTAAATATCAAAATATCACAGTTGCAGTTGAAACCAGGGCCTAGTTTTTGACTGTAGCCCATGGAATTATGTGCATGTTCTGGCTTTCCTTCAGCTTTCATCTCCTTTCTTCTGCCTTTCTAATACGATGACACTCCTTCCTTTCTCATTGTATTTTGATTATAAATCACTTTATTAAAAAAACTCCAACATGCCATTGGGAGGCAAGATACAACTAAGACAGGAAAGAATTTCAGTTCACACACCCCAGAGGGAGACCATCACATACAAACAGCAATGAAAGTACTCAAGATCTTGGGTTTTATCATCAACACAGAGAAGTCAACTCTAATCCCAACTCAGGTCCTAGAGTTTATAGGAACTCGTATAAACACCACTAAAGCCAAGTTTACTTACCATGCAAGAGAGCAGAAAGAATGTTGCCTCGGTCAATAAGATGTCCTCTCTACAGATAGTATCGTCAATTCAAATTCTGCTTGCCACTGGATATGTGCCACCTGCTCTTAAAAGTGCAGTTGTGCTTCCAATTCCAAAGAAAGGGAATCTTGATTTGGATGATCCAGTTAATTATCAGCCAAATTCATCTTTGCCATATCTTGCTAAACTTTTTGAGAAAGTAGTACTGTTGTAGCTGTTGGATTTTTTAGATACAAGTAGGATTTTGGATCCTCATCAATATGGATTTAGACATAAACATAGTACAGAGACCTCCCTACTGTCTACAATAGATGTGACTAGGTTAGAGTTTGATAGAAGAAAGAAGTTTCTGCTTATTTCATTGTTTATTTCATTGTATATTACAGCTGGTTTTGTGCATTGAGTCATAGAATTCTTCTGACTAGATTGATTGAAGCTGGAATTGGGGGAACTGTATTTGCATGGTTTCAGTCTTATTATTCTGATAGAACTCAGAATGTATTCATAGGCGATTCTTCTTCTGATTTGTATCCAGGGCAGACAGGTGTCCCTCAGGGGTCTACACTTTTGGCTACCTTATTTAATAAATTATATGCAGCCATTTATTTCTCCCTTATAACCGGATCTGTAGATGATGCTTTTGTTAGGGCAACAGTATGTCTTCAGGAGATTCAAATGTGGATGTCTGCTAATCACCTTGCTATAAATCTAAAACTGAGATTCTTATTTGTAGCAGAACTCCTTTGGACTCATTGAGGTGGCTAATCGAACGGGGACGACCATTTCTAAGGGCGCCCATCTCTGAGAGACATTCCGGTGAAGGGGCGGGGCCTCCCTTATTATCAAAACAAGATGGGCGTCCATCTTTCGTTTCGATAATACGGTTGGGGACGCCCCAAATCTCACATTTAGGGTCGACCTAAGAGATGGGCGACCTCGGTTTTCGCCGATAATGGAAACCCGAGGACGCCCATCTCAAAACGACCAAATCCAAGCCATTTGGTCGTGGGAGGAGCCAGCATTCTTAGTGCACTGGTCCTCTTCACATGCCAGGACACCAACCGGGCACCCTAGGGGGCACTGCAGTGGACTTCAGAAATTGCTCCCAGGTGCATAGCTCCCTTACCTTGGGTGCTGAGCCCTCCCACAACCACTCCTCACAACTGTACAACACTACCATAGCCCTTATGGGTGAAGGGGGGCACCTACATGTGGGTACAGTGGATTTCGGGTGGGTTTTGGAGGGCTCACATTTACCACCACAAGTGTAACAGGTAGGGGGGCCTGGGTCCACCTGCCTGAAATGCACTGCACCCACTAAAAACTGCTCCAGGGACCTGGATACTGCTGTCATGGAGCTGGGTATGACATTTGAGGCTGGCATAGAGACTGGAAATTTTTTTGGGGGTGGGAGGGGGTTGGTGACCACTGGGGGAGTAAGGGGAGGTCATCCCCGATTCCCTCTGGTGGTCATCTGGTCAGTTTGGGCACTTTTTGGAGGCTTGGTGGTGAAAAAAAAGGGACCAAGTAAAGTCGGCCAAATGCTCATCAGGGACGCCCTTCTTTTTCCATTATCAGCCGAGGACACCCATCTCTTAAGCACGCCCCCGTCCTGCCTTCGGTATACTGCCGACACGCCCCCAGGAATTTGGTCGTCCCCACTACGGAAAGCAGTTGAGGACGCCCAAAATCGGCTTTCGATTATGCCGATTTGGGCGTCCCTGAGAGAAGGACGCCCATCTCCCGATTTGTGTCGAAAGATGGGCACGCTTCTCTTTCGAAAATGCCCCTGATTGCCTCCTAAATTGGTGGTTGATACTGTAAGCATTCCAATTCGTTCTGGGATTAAGAACCTTTGAATTGTATTGGATTTATCTCTCTCATAAAATCTGAACTTAAGGGTTTATTTCTACTTTTTACTTTCGGTTAAGATTATGCAGGCATTTGAAGATGATTGTGACATTTTCTGATTTTAGAACAGTGTTGCAGGCATTGATTTTAGTCCGATTGGATTATTGCAGTTCTCTCTTTTTGGGACTGTCTCAGACTATGATTGAGGCATGTCAAGCTATACAACATTAGACTGCTAGATTGTTAACAGGGGCTACACGTTCTAAAAGTATTACTCTAATACTTTGTTCTTTGCATTGGCTTTGGTTTTGGTAAATTAAATTTCAAGTACTTGATATATAAGATTGTGAGGGAGTCTATAGAAATTACTGCTTCCCCTTAATAACACTCCCTCACAAGTACAGAGCTACAAAGCAGGCAAGGGATGACTCAGGGAAATTTTGCCTGCCGCGGGCAAAAATTTCCCGTGGCGGGTCGCAGAAAACTGCCCAATTGGGCGGGAAAAACCGCCCACCTGGCAACACTGGCAAGGAGGGTGTGATCAAGGCAGGATAAAACCCCTCAGTACAGATCAGTCAGAGAGGTCAAAAGGTCAGAGAAACCTTCCACCCTATGCCTCCAGACCAGCATGAACCTGTAAGCTGCTGCTGAAACTCTACTAAGGTAGGCCCCTTCTGACTGTAATTGTTGGAACTAAGAACTAAGCCTGTCCCAAATGTGTTGAACACTGCCATACAGCACTTAACTCTGGGACTCTAGTTCAGAGACTAGTGCACATTGTGGCCTTACTAGAGAGGGCCACAAGAGAGAGAGGGAGAAATTTAGATATATACAGGGCCTGGTTTTGTTTTTGTCCTAACCTGTGAAGGCAACAGGGCACCCATTCCCCGGCACATAATAAATTGATTTTTGTTTCACCTTCCAACCTTTGTGTGGCTGTGTTTTCAAGGCTCACAAGCTGTGGCGTAGCCACAGGTGGGCCTGGGTGGGCCGGGGCCCATCCACTTAGGGCTCAGGCCCACCCAACAGCTGCACATATTTAGTGCTAGCTAGTGGGATCCCAAGCTTCGCCAGCTTGAAGACCTCCCCTGATGGTGCTGAAAACACTGCTTTCCACTCAGCAGTCTAAGCTTCCTAAGCTGCTGATACTGGCCTGATCGCATTGGGGGGAGGGGGGGAGGACACACTTGGTGCCCACCCACTTCTTGACTAGGCCCACCCAAAATCTGCTGTCTGGCTACGCCCCTGCTCACAAGCCCACCCTTGCTCAAACAGTTACGTAGACCTTAACAGGTGATGTGCCATATTTTCTCTCATCAATGGTATTATATACCTCTTCAAGATCCTAAGAAGTGACAACACTAGGAAATTACAATTGCCTGCTAGTCAACAGTTATTTACTTTATGTGAACTAGTTGAATGGAATGCTTGCCACTTGATAGGAGAATGGCAGACTCTATTGTTGCTTTTTCAAAGCGATTGAAAAGGTTTGTATTTTCACAGGCTTTTGGTATATAGATGCTTAAAGTGCAACTGTGTTGATATATTATGATGACAGTGATATTGGTGTATTATTTGTTTTTATGTATTTTGTATTTCTTCCTCTTACTTCCAGTTTGTCTAAAACTTTAGAAACTGATACTCGACAGGCAAGTTGTGCCATTTCTTGGTATCAGCTAGACATTTGACCTCTTCCATGGAAGAGGGTAATCTGCTACCTTTGTTACCTTTTAGTTTCGCTGAATATTGGCAGAGATCATACTTTGCAGCTAAGTCTGCGTGTTCAGTGTCTTAGCAGCTGAGTTTTGTCCCTACACTCCTAGTACTTCGAATCTGATATACCTGGAGGATTACTGGTGCATTTCAGTATAAAGTTATGGTCTTTGTTCAACAGTCTATGTAGTTCCATCCTTGCAACTTCCAGTTGGTTATTACCTCACCACCTCTCCCTCCACTAGTCCGTTCCCCCTCTCTCTCCTTCCCCTCATTCCCTGTCCTCCTTTCCTGAAGTTACTATTAGGAAACTACACTTCTCCTTTCTTCCTCAAAATGTACCACCTGTTCCTCTGATCCCATTCCCACCCACCTTCTTATGCCATCTCTCCTGCTCTTATTCCTTTTATCTGTCACATTCTCAACCTCTCACTTTCCACTTGCGACTGTCCCTGCTGCCTTTAAACATGCTGTGGTCACACCTCTCCTTAAGAAGCCTTCATTCGACCCTACTTGTCCCTCTAATTACCGACCCATCTCCCTCCTTCCTTTCTCTCCAAATTACTTGAGCATGCTGTTCACTGCCGCTGCCTTGAGTTCTCTCCTCACATGCTATTCTTGACCCACTACAATCTGGTTTCGCCCTCTCCACTCACCCGAAACTGCGCTTACTAAAGTCTCCAATGACCTATTACTGGCTAAATCCAGAGGTCAATATTCCATCCTCATTCTCTTGATCTTTCCGCTGCTTTTGACACTGTCGATCACAGCATACTTCTCGATACCCTGTCCTCACTTGGATTCCAGGGCTCTGTCCTTTCCTGGTTCTCTTCCTACCTCTCCCTCCGCACCTTTAGTGTTCACTCTGGTGGATCCTCTTCTACTTCTATCCCTCTGGCTGTCGGCGTACCTCAGGTTCTGTTCTTGGTCCCCTCCTCTTTTCTATCTACACTTCTTCCCTTGGTTCATTAATCTCATCCCATGGCTTTTCCTACCATCTCTATGCTGATGACTCCCAAATCTACCTTTCTACCCCTGATATCTCACCTTGCATCAAAACCAAAGTTTCAGCGTGCTTGTCTGACATTGCTGTCTGGATGTCTCAACGCCACCTGAAATTAATTATGACCAAAACCGAGCTTCTCATTTTCCCCCCCCAAACCCACCTCCCCGCTCCCCCCGTTTTCTATTTCTGTTGATGGCTCTCTCATACTCCCTGTCTCCTCAGCTCGAAACCTTGGGGTCATCTTTGACTCTTCTCTGCTCATATCCAGCAGATTGCCAAGACCTGTCGTTTCTTTCTTTACAACATCCGTAAAATCCGCCCCTTTCTTTCCGAGCACTCTACCAAAGCCCTCATCCACACCCTTGTCACCTCTCGTTTAGACTACTGCAATCTGCTTCTTGCTGGCCTCCCACTTAGTCACCTCTCCCCTCTCCAGTCGGTTTCAAAACTCTGCTGCCCGTCTCATCTTCCGCCAGGGTCGCTTACTCATACTACCCCTCTCCTCAAGACCCTTCAGTGGCTCCCTATCCGTTTTTGCATCCTGTTTAAACTTCTTCTACTAACCTATAAATGTACTCACTCTGCTGCTCCCCAGTATCTCTCCACACTCGTCCATCCCTACACCCCTTCCCATGCACTCCGCTCCATGGATAATCCTTCTTATCTGTTCCCTTCTCCACTACTGCCAACTCCAGACTTCGCGCCTTCTGTCTCGCTGCACCCTACGCCTGGAATAAACTTCCTGAGCCCCTACGTCTTGCCCCATCCTTGGCCACCTTTAAATCTAGACTGAAAGCCCACCTCTTTAACATTGCTTTTGACTCGTAACCACTTGTAACCATACGCCTCCACCTACCCTCCTCTCTTCCTTCCCGTTCACATTAATTGATTTGATTTGCTTACTTTATTTATTTTTTGTCTATTAGATTGTAAGCTCTTTGAGCAAGTACTGTCTTTCTTCTATGTTTGTGCAGCGCTGCGTATGCCTTGTAGCGCTATAGAAATGCTAAATAGTAGTAGTAGTAGTAGTAGTAGTAATTGAATCAATTTCCAGCTTCTTGACCAGAATCCTCACTATAGTCTTTGTCTAGGTCATGGAGCTTCATATCAACCCATGGTACTCTTCCTTTATTTCTCTGAATTTTTTGCAGTTACGCTACGAACGGTAAAAAAAAAAACTTAGAGGGGCAACTGAGAGAGTAAAAACTGTACAACGGGCGTGGACGCTGTTCAAAAATACCATCCTGGAGGCCCAGGCCATACATATTCCGTGAATTAGAAAAGAAAGACGGAAGTCCAAAAGACACCCGGCCTGGTTGAAAAGTGAGGTGAAGGAAGCTATTAGGGCTAAAAGAAACGCCTTCAGAAAATGGAAGAAGGAAAACCGTCTGAAAATAACAAGAACAGCATAAGGAGTGTCAAAGCAAATGCAAGGCGCAGATTAAGAAGGCCAAGAGGGAGTATGAAAAAAAGATAGCATTAGAGGCAAAAAAACAGGAAGCCGGCAAAAGAATCGGTTGGGCCGCTGGATGACCGAGGGGTAAAAGGGGCGATCAAGGAAGACAAAGACGTAGCGGAGAAACTGAATGAATTCTTTTGCTTTGGTCTTCACCGAGGAAGATTTGGGTGGGATACCGGTGTCGGAAATGGTATTTCAAGCGGACGAGTCGGAGAAACTTACTGACTTCACGGTAAACCTGGAGGACGTAATGGGGCAGTTCGGCAAACTGAAGAGTAGCAAATCTCCTGGACCGGATGGTATTCATCCTAGAGTACTGATAGAACTGAAAAACGAGCTTGCGGAGCTACTGCTAGTGATATGCAACTTATCCTTAAAATCGAGCGTGGTACCGGAAGATTGGAGGGTGGCCATGTAACGCCCATTTTTTAAAAGGCTCCAGGGGAGATCCGGGAAATTATAGACCGGTGAGTCTGACGTCGGTGCCGGGGAAAATGGTAGAGGCTATTATCAAAAACAAAATTACAGAGCACATCCGAGGACATGGAGTACTGAGACCAAGGCAGCATGGCTTTTGTATGGGGAATCTTGCCTGACCAATTTACTTCAATTCTTTGAAGGAGTGAACAAACATGTGGACAAAAGGGGAGTCGGTTGATATTGTGTATCTGGATTTTCAAAAGGCGTTTGACAAGGTACCTCATGAAAGGCTACAGAGGAAATTGGAGGGTCATGGAATAGGAGGAAATGTCCTATTGTGGATTAAAAGCTGGTTGAAGGATAGGAAACAGAGAGTGGGGTTAAATGGGCAGTATTCACAATGGAGAAGGGTAGTTAGTGGGGTTCCTCAGGGGTCCGTGCTAGGACTGCTGCTTTTTAATATATTTATAAATGATTTAGAGATGGGAGTAACTAGCGAGGTAATTAAATTTGCTGATGACACAAAGTTATTCAAAGTCGTTAAATCGCGACAGGATTGTGAAAAATTACAAGAGGACCTTACGAGACTGGGAGACTGGGCGGCTAAATGGCAGATGATGTTTAATGTGAGCAAGTGCAAGGTGATGCATGTGGGGAAAAAAAGAACCCGAATTATAGCTACGTCATGCAAGGTTCCACGTTAGGAGTTACGGACCAAGAAAGGGATCTGGGTGTCATCGTCGATAACACACTGAAACCTTCTGCTCAGTGTGTTGCTGCGGCTAAGAAAGCGAATAGAATGTTGGGTATTATCAGGAAAGGTATGGAAAACAGGTGTGAGGATGTTATAATGCCGTTGTATCGCTCCATGGTGCGACCGCACCTTGAGTATTGTGTTCAATTCTGGTCGCCGCATCTCAAGAAAGATATAGTAGAATTGGAAAAGGTGCAGCGAAGGGCGACTAAAATGATAGCGGGGATGGGACAACTTCCCTATGAAGAAAGACTAAGGAGGCTAGGGCTATACAGCTTGGAGAAGAGACGGCTGAGGGGAGACATGATAGAGGTATATAAAATAATGAGTGGAGTGGAACAGGTGGATGTGAAGCGTCTGTTCACGCTTTCCAAAAATACTAGGACTAGGGGGCATGCGATGAAACTACAGTGTAGTAAATTTAAAACAAATCGGAGAAAAATTTTTCTTCACCCAACATGTAATTAAACTCTGGAATTCGTTGCCGGAGAAAGTGGTGAAGGTGGTTAGCTTAGCAGAGTTTTAAAAAGGGGTTGGACGGTTTCCTAAAGGACAAGTCCATAAACCGCTACTAAACGGACTTGTAAAACTCCAAAATTCCAGGAATAACATGTATAGAATGTTTGTACGTTTGGGAAGCTTGCCAGGTGCCCTTGGCCTGGATTGGCCGCTGTCGTGGACAGGATGCTGGGCTCGATGGACCCTTGGTCTTTTCCCAGTATGGCATTACTTATGTACTTATGTACTTATGTAGCTTCAGGCCCTTAGCCTTTGTTATCACAAAAGAATGCTAAAGGGCATTTTTTTCTGCAGACCTTTCCACTGTGCTTACCTTGTTGGAACAAGAAGTAGGTTCTCATATCTTCTTATCCATCTGTACAGTACAATGTCAGAATCCAATTTACTTAATCAGAATTGCATTTTTGCACTTAGCTTTTTCCCCATTGAGGTTGCACATCGTTTTCCTTCCCTGCATAAAGGAATGTTCTATCCATCTTATTTTTTTGTACTCATACCAATCTCTTGGTCTCATAGACCTATTGTAAGAGCTCTTGTCATTTTCTTTCCAGGCTAAATTCTGAGTTTTCTTCTGTTCACATCTTGATTAGTTCATTGTAATACATCCAGCCCTCCTGTCTTTTGGGTTAGTCTTGATTCAGTAAATGGTTTAACTTCTGCTCGTTTTGGGAATTGCTTTGCTACATCCCACAGGTTCTGGACTGGTCAAGTATGGACAATAAGCAAGAAAAAATTAGGTCTTACCTGATCGTTTTATTTCCTTTTATCCTACTAGACCAATCTAGAAATCCTCCCTAGCTGAATATTACTGAACTTACTTCCATTCAATGTCTGTTATCATTTCACAGTGTGAAGTACTTCTATCATGAAGTTACTTGAACTTATCAAATTCTGAGGTAACTTCTGATCCAGCGGAAGAACTGTGAGTCGGTAGTGCACAATGGTACCATAGGAGTCAAATTTACAGAATGATTGAGGGCTCTAAACCCATCACAAATTACACCTCCTTGGATAAAGTGAAACCATCTGCTTAATATTGTGTATTGTACTTTATCATTTATGCACCTTAATGCAATACCACTTGTATTTCTCTATCTGGAAATGGCGATCGCCATTACGGCATAATGTAAGCCACATTGAACCTGCAAATTGGTGGGAAAATGTGGGATACAATGCAATAAATAAATAAATAAATAAATAATAAAATAAATATTGGGGGTGCTCAAGCACCCATAGCACCCACAGAGCTAGCACCTATGAATCATACCTTGTTGATCAAGGTAATGGATGAATACTAGAGTTGTACATTAAAAACAAAAATTGTATTTATGAAATTTTAAATATCTTACAAACCAAGTATAACACTTATTCAGAAATTTACAAAAGACAAAGGAAAATCAATCTCAACATTAGCAATTATAGCACCATACTAAAGTCTAAAATTATGGGAGTTTACAAGTACGATAATATAGAGAAATGTTAAATTTCCTAAACAAAGAAAAGTGGCTGGAAATGAGCACTAAAGGGGGAGAGTACTTAGTTATCGGGAACCCTCAGTTTGTAAGTACTTGAGCCTAAGTTCTGTTATCGCCTTCTATATCCTCCTCCACTTCACTCCCTCCAAGAAGATAAGGTCCTCCTCCCAGCCTCCCCAGATCCAAATGCAGTCCTCCTGTCCACTAATGATAGGCCCCTCCCAAGTCCCTGGTGGTCCAATAGAGCAATGGGGGCAGGAGAAAACCCCACTCACTCCTGCCCCTAGTGGCTGCCTCATGAAAATGGCTACTGCGACTTTTCATGGCAGCCTTGTAGTACTCCACACACAGGAAAATGGCAGGGGCAGAAGCGGAGGGGCGCCAGTGCAAGCTGGTTCAGAGTGCCACAGTCCTTTGAGTGGCACCCTGTGGCAGAGGCAACAAACAAATTTCTAACAGTATAATAAAGTGGGGTCAACATTCAGCTGGTGGTGTTCAGCATTTTGCTGACCTCCATCAGCGTTATGCCCGGAAATTCAATACTGGGTCACGGCACTTGAATTTCCAGATTTCTGGAGCCAGCTACACCATAGCCGGTTAAGTGCAATGTTCAGCACTTAACTGGCTAAGGAGCACCACATAAAGATAGGACTGACTTTTAAGTGGTCCTATTTATGCAGTGACCTTGGCTGGTTATTTATTTATTTATTTATTTCAGTACATTTATACCCCGCCTTTTGCCACAGTGTTGCAGCCCCAAAGCGGCTTACAAAGAACCAATTAAATAAATACATAACAGTTACATTTCAGTAGTTAGAGTGGGAAAACAAGTTAAGAGGATAAGATAAGAAGGGAAAGGTAAGGGAGGCAAAGGTAAACGGCGAAAGTCCTGGCGGGCCAAGGAGAACGATGGAGAGCTAGGTTAAACAGAGGGCTAGAGCAGGTTCGATCACCAGAAGCCAAGGAAACTGAAGACCAATAGCGTGGATTTCAAAATGGAGAATCAAACAGTCCCCCTCCTCAGCTCCAACTGTCGGGACCCTCCAAGCCAGGACAGCAAAGGCGATGAAGATCGGGGCAGAGGCAGCCGCTGCAAACATACAGCGGACCATGGCTCCTTGGACCAAAACAAGCTGAAGACAGTAGATGATCCAAAGCCAGACATCGACGGATTTCCCAGGGGCCCTCAAGATCTGCAGAGCAGGCCACATGAGCAGAAGGAGTGCTAGTTTCAAATCTTTCTTCAAACAGCAACGGAAGGAGCCGTCCTGCAGCCACACCCGTGCATCGCATCGCGGGGAACCGATCCCAATGTTTCTGCACCCATCGCCAGGCCAACGACGAAAGCCAGTGCGCAGGCCGGACCGCAAGCAAGGGCGGAAAACCGTGCCCCCCCCCCCCCGGAGCCTCAGGCCAAAACAAGCGCCGAGGAGACACGCAGACCACGGCGACACCCATTGAAAACGGGTTGCACAAAATTGGCCAGCGATCAGGTAGGCAACGGCCAGCTCCGCGATGTTAGCTGGAGCTAACGGTGTTTCAGCCCGTTACCCAGCGGCCATCTTGAAAATGGTTAAGTGCTGAATATTGGTATTAACCAGCCAATGCCGACTCCTCCCCCAGAATGCCCCCACAATACCGGTTTTGCTTTAGGTGCTAATTGCCTCTGAAAATGCCTAGTTAGTTCCTGAGCAAGCTATTTAACCAACAGGAGCTATTTCTGGCCAGTTAAATCGCTTTGTATATGAACCCCAGTATTTACAAAACCACTTAAGTATTTTCCTCCTGTTTAGCACTAGTATTACACTCTGTTTATCTGATATGTTCCATTACAGGAGTGATGGAGGTAAAGACAGTTCTCCTAATCTGTACTCTTACTATGAGTGCAGACAGGAGGATAAAGTTTCTTTTGATTAATTTGCAATTCTACAGATAGTAGCTGAATCTCAAGGTTGTCTGAGCTCAGGTGCTGTTTCACTGATTAGTGTTATAATGGTATCTTGAATCCTCAGGAATGCTGCAGAGGTACCAAAGATGTTATCCTTTAGCCAGTGGCTTAGCTAAGACTGAATAGTGTTTAAAACCTCCTTATTCTCTTAGGTTATACAATCACATTCACAATATTCAGCAAGAAAGAATAAAAAACTTTTATTTTTTTTCAACTGTCCTCCCTTGGACAGAGGCTGTATAAGAACATTATACAGGAAGCAAAGTATATATTTACAATAACAGCATACACAGAAAGAAAGCTAGCTCATTTTGCTTAAGTTACATTCTCAGTCATACCTCTTATATAGTCTACTTTTTGCTACCTCACCTAATTTCTGTACGTCATTTCTCATAATCCCTTAAGGCTTCTTCTGCTAAATCTGCAAATGTCAGCTACATTCTTTCCACCTTTCACAGCCATCCTATCTCTATTTTCCATCACCCTGTTAATCATTTGGGTTGTTCATTGTTTTCACATGTTCATGACTCTTATCTTCTCACCAGACATTATTGCACCATTGCCAAACTTGTTCTTTTCCAGAACTCATGATTTCTTTTTCTTTAACTTATATACAATAGGCCCTGGGCGTAAAAACTGATGAGCCCCCTATAGCACCATCTCGTCCAAGGTGGTGGGAGGAGGGAGTAGATACCCTTTCAGAGCTTCAGTAAACAAACCCTGCAATATCACTTATCACAGTGCTGGAAATTGAAATGCA
Source organism: Microcaecilia unicolor (assembly GCF_901765095.1). Lineage (NCBI taxonomy): Eukaryota > Metazoa > Chordata > Amphibia > Gymnophiona > Siphonopidae > Microcaecilia > Microcaecilia unicolor. Next base: position 115,705,991 of record NC_044036.1, read on the forward strand.
ATATCCCAAAGCTGACATATTACACAAATAAATTCAGAAAAAAAAATATTTGTTTTCTGCCTTTGTTGTCTGTGCATTGGTTTGGTCCCAGTGTCTCCTATTTTTGTTTGTTTGTTTTTTTAACTCTTTCTAGGGTCTCCTGGCCTTTTGACACTACTTCTTTTTTTGTCCATTATCCATCTTTCCTCTGCATCCCTATCCATCCTGTCCAGTATCCTTCCCACTGTGTCCCATTCCTTCTCCTCTCCCATGTTCACTGTCTCTTCTGTGTTCCTATCTTACTCTGTCCAGCATCCCCCTATGTGCCGCTGTCCCTCCTCCTGTATCTAGCATTACCCTTTGTGTCTTTGCTCTCTCCTTGCCCTACATCTCTTCTGTCTCCCTCTCCTCTCCATGTCCACCTTCTCTTCTCTCTCTTTACTTTCTCTTGCAACACCCAACCCGACCTCCCCCCTCCATGGTCCAGCATCTCTTCTTTCTCTCCCTTCCTCTTTGGTCCAGAGTGTCTCTCTCTCTCTTTCCCTAGTCCAGGGTACACGTGTGTCTGTCTGTCTTCCTCCCTCCTTAGTCCAGGATATCTCTCTTTCTTACTCTCTCTACTTCTCTCGCCATTCCTAGTCCAGGGTACACACGTGTGTGTGTGTGTGTGTGTGTGTTTGTCTCCTTCCTTGGTCCAAGATCTCTCTCTCTCTCTCTCTCTCTCTCTGTCTTTCCTCCCCTTCCCTCAGGAAGTCTCTCTCTCATCTCTCTCTCTCTCTCTCTCCTTCTTGCGTCCTCCATATTCAAGGGTATGTCTGTGTGTGTGTGTTTCTCCCCCTCCCTCCTGGCTCCTTCCTTCCTTGGTCCAGGATGTCTCTCTTTCTCTGTCTCACTCCTCAGTCCCACCTGGTGGTCTAGTGGCCTCTGCAGAGACAGGAAAGAACCCTACTCTTTCTTGCCCACTGCCGCTATTCTGCCCAGTGCCACCATGTTGTAACAATGGCTGCTGAAACTTTCAGCGGCAGTCTCGCGAGACTGCTGAGGCCCAAGAGACTACCACAGGAAGTCTTAACAGCCATTTTGAAAACACAGCAGTGCCGAGCAGACTAGCAGCAGCATTCAGGAAAGACTGGGGTTCTTTCCTGCCCCTGAAGAAGCCACTTGACCACCAAGGCCCTTCAAGATAGGACCGGGGAGGGCCCGCTGAGGCTCAGGGGTCTGTAGTGTGTAGGGGGGGGGGGGGGACAGCTATGGCAATAGGGGGACTGTAGTGTGCAGGAGGGGAGCGATGTGACAGTAGGGGCCAGCGGGCAGTGGCGTTGGGAGGGGGGGCAATGACCTTTACTGCCTGAGGGCCCAGATCACATCAGTCCACCCCTGTAACAGAGCCAGCAAACAGTATTTACAAAATGTCATTATCCCTTTTAAAATGTTCTGTTCATGAGATCATGAGTATATCCTCTCTTTAACTCTTTTAAATAACAGGATGTAGCATATAGTAGAAGTATGTTTCACAGAAGATTGTTATTTACAATCTTTAGCAAGGATACTGTGAGACTCAGGGCTCCTGAGGCTCCAAAGCAGCAGATGCTGATAGTTTGTTCCTGGCTGGATGTGAGATGTTCCCAGGAGGATCTGTAAGTGGTTATTGTGTCTTCAACCTCTTCAGCTGTTCCAGGATCCTGTGTAGATAATAGGAAGTCCTGGTTTGCTCTACTGGAAATACACAACTATGCCCAAAGTCTCTTTTACTCTTTAGCACCAGTAATGGGTGTAGCAGGTTCCCCGTTCCCACTGTTCCAGTCACAGCATAGAATTTAGGTGGCTGCTGTTACTGTGAATGTTCCTAGGTGTCCTCTAATTAGATGTTCAGGGTAGGGTTGTTCAAATTCTCTCCTATACTTTTGCTGTAGCTAGTTGTCTAGGGTCTTAGGGCTGGATGGGCTCTCCCCTCATATGAAGGTCAGAAACTGGAGAGGCAAAAAGCCAAAGACAATAATTGGAACTGTGCACAGGGTTTTTTTTAATACCCCATCAGGTTCTCTCCAAAACAGATCTCCTCCCTTCATTATAATACTGGTCAAAGGGAAGCCCCCTTCTTCCTAGCAACCGGTGATGCAATTGTAGTCAAAAATATACTGCTTTAGTAGAGCCACTAGAATAGTGGTTCCCAAACCTGTCCTGGGACTCACCAGCCAGTCAGGTTTTCAGGATATCCACAATGAATATTCATGAGAAAGATTTGCTTGCAGTGGAGGCAGTGCATGCAAACCTTGCTCATTAATATTCATTGTGGATATCATGAAAACCTGATTGGCTGGGGAGTCCCCAGGACAGGTTTGAGGATCCTGACAGTGAGCACAGATTTAGGATCTCTACACATAATAGTGAGAGTATTTGAAATGAGTAAGAATAGTCTAGGAGTATGGGAGGAAACATCAGTAGAGCCTTGGGGCATCTGTGAAACCCTGGAGTGCAAGCATCATTTCTAGTCATATATTAAGCTTTGGAAGTTTAGCAGTGCTTTTGGGTGGCAGTTAATTTTTGGACAATAGCAATTAGAAGGATTGTAATACACTACGCCCACTCTTTTTTTTTTCATAGGAAATAGAGTCCGCCAAGGAGCAATGTAATTTAATCCTCATTTGATCCAGAAACGAGCATGAAACTTAAGATTGTTTTCTCTCCTCTGTTTTCTTCCTTCTCTCTTTGCATTCAAGCAGGCATTAAATTCCCTGTACAGAGTAAATCTGTCAAACAGTTAGGAAAGTCCTCAGGGGTCTGAGCATTGCACAACTGCATTCAAGGCATGAAATAATACAACCCTGGACGGCAGAAACACATTTTTTCTTTTTTACTCAGAGCTGAGTTCAGGAAGATGGATTTCTGAGCTCATTTCCGTACATTGTACAGGCATTTTATAATGTAAATTTAAACACTTGAACAAAACATTTTGTGTCCCTTTATCCCTAAGAAAGAAAGGAATAAAAAAAAAAATAAAATGCATTCTCTACCTGAAAGAGGGGAAATGGATAGAGGATAGAGGATGTATGGTTTTGCCAAGGATAATATGTTATTACAATTTGTGTAAGATTGGCGAGTGATGGTATGAATAGTGTGATTGAAGTGTTGATGTGATATAAATATGGATGTCAAGTATTTATAGGTTTTAATATATATGATTTTTGGAAGATTTATGAGAGTTAATAAAGATTTATAATATTTATAGTTGTGACTGATATATTGTGTTGATGCATATTCATTGAGGATATCCTAACAATCTGATTGATTGGGTGTGTTCTGATGACTGGGTTGAGATCCACTGGAGGTTCCAGCATAAATGCCAAAGATATCTACATCGTATCTATGTCAGTTGTTTTGCTTGTGAATGGGAAACAACATCTTTCTGATTACTGTGTACATGTGTGGTACCACCAACAAACCAAAATTTGTGAGCTAAATGTGTTTGAAATTTTTCAGATAATTTCCGCTTGAGACTGGTGGATGGTCCCCATCGCTGTGCCGGAGAGTGGAGGTCTTTCATGAGAACAGATGGGGAACTGTGTGTGATGACAACTGGGACTTGAAAGATGCAATGGTGGTGTGTAAACAAATAGACTGTGAGCCTGCACATTCAGCTCGATTCAGGGCTCATTTTGGAAAAGGAGATGACCAGATTTGGTTGGATAATGTTAACTGCAACGGTTCAGAAACTCTCCTTGCTGACTGCATGCATGATCCCTGGGGAGAAACTGACTGCAGCCATGAGGAAGATGCTGGTGTTGTGTGCTCAAGTAATTATCTGTCTAACATGCTTACACCCTCCACATGACTCTGTTTGTACAGCTCCCCTCTTAACTAATACCAGTATGCTTATGTGGCATTACAGAGGAGGTGGAACACCTCTTTAGTTGGAGGAGTCAGACAAACCAGTCTCCTGCTCCCCCCCAAGCTCTCTAGTTGCTGATGCTTGATGGGAAAATTATTGGTAGGGTCGTGCCTCAGTGTCTCACCTCATTTCACTGCCTATATCAGGTTCAGAGAGAATCGATAGAAAAAAAAAACAGAAAAGAAAATAAGATGATACCTTTTTTATTGGACTAACTTAATACATTTTTGATTAGCTTTCGATGGTAGCCTTTCTTCGCCAGATCAGAAATAAGCAACAGAAGGAAGCAAATAGCAAGCGATATTGTGTCACTGATTTTAAACACTCAGCAACACATTAAGGCTCTGAAAAACACCACAGTTCTATTAAGATTTCCTTATTCTCCTCATTTCCTTGAGGCCCCTGGGATACATATATACATATGTTATAATTCCTTGAAAGTAGGCTCCAGATGGATAAGTTTAAGATATGCAACATCATTGAGGGGGGGATAAGAGGAAGATGCATTCACAGAAAGCTTATTTGCATATTTGATTGTACTGGTTCATATAAGCACAGTGGCATTTGCAGTGGCTGGTGATAGTGCAGAACCAGCAGCCATTGGGAGCATAGTACATTTTACCTCAGCTTTCCTACAATATATTGAAAGTGTGCCTTAAATTTGTCTTGAGCTAGTAATGAAAAGATGTATCATCTGCATAAAATGGTGCCTCAGTCCAGTTTTGAATGGGCAAGTATCCAGCTTGCTAGTCATTGTGAAATATCATTCCTTGGCTCTGCAGCTAAAGGCCAAGTACTGAATAGTGATGGGGACTGAACTCTCCTCTTAATGCTTGGAGGGAGACATCTTGAGATGTTTTAACAGTGGGAAACAAGAGAGATGAAGGCTGACTACATAACACACACCACAGTATATGTGAGTGGGCTGTTCCTGTTCTTTGGTGGAACTGCTTGCTGGCACCATGTCCCATTCATCAATGCAAAATTTCCTAGAAACATTTTAAAGACTGATTTTTGATAGTAGGGTTTCTTTATTATTTCTCTTGATTCTTCTTGCTTTGTTGCTCTGTAGTGCAGAGACTGGCAGATGGACCTCATCTCTGTGCTGGGAGAGTGGAGGTGAATCATGACAATGAATGGGGCACTGTGTGTGATGAGGACTGGGACCTGCAGAGTGCTGCGCAGTTGCTGTGCAGACAGATGGAGTGTGGACCTGCGCTCTCGGCACCAACAGGAGCTCACTTTGGACAAGGGTCTGGTCGCATTTGGCTGAGTAATGTTCACTGCAAGGAACTGAACCTCTCCTTACTGCATGCAGTTCCAGGCACTGGACTGAGCACAGCTGTAATCACGATCAAGATGCTAGCGTTATCTGCTCAGGTAATTCCATCACCATTTTAGTTTATTGGGAGAGGGAAGGCATCTCACTCTTTGCAGACCTCAGAACGAGCAATCTAATTAGAGGTAGTTTTATAAGGATATTTCAGGCATAAAAGGCATTTTAAATATTACCCCACACAGTAGCCAACCAGCCAGTTTTTGTCCAACCCAACTAGTTTTGCAAAGGGGTGGCCAGCAGCCAGCAGGACAGAAAACCACCAATGTAAGTGCTGATTTTCTGCAATCAGTTGATCACTACCAAGTTCTGCCATTGCTGCTGCCAAAATCTTGGTGCAGGGGGTCCCCAAACTACAGCTGTAGACAAAGCCAGCCCACACACCTGTTTTCCACCACAGCTGCCACCTCCTCTTTTCCTGGCTCTCCCCTGGGTCTGGCATCTCCTTGCTCCTCCAATCTCCCCCTCCCTGCCGGGGGTCCAGCATCACTTCCTCTCTCTACACCCCTTGCCTTGCAAGTCCAGCATTATCCCTCTTCTTTCTTTCTTTCTTTCTTTTTCTTTCTTTTCTTCTTTCTTTCTTTCTTTCTTTTCTTTCTTTCTTTCTTCTTTCTCTTTCTTCTTTCTTTTCTTCTTCTTTCTTTCTTGCTTTCTTGCTTTCTTCCTTTCCTTCCTCCTCCTCCCTCTCCCCCTGTAGTCCTTCACATATACCTGTATCATAGCAGCTGACAGTGACAGCAATTAACAAATACTACCTCCCATCAGCCGCCAGAACCTTTTCTCTGCCTTGTCCTGGCAATGCCAGAAAAGGAAGTTGAGTCGTCGGGGCCCATGGGAAGTAGTGTTTCTTAATGGCTACTGCAGAGATACAGGTACATCTTAAGAACCATGGAAGAGGGTGAGGGAAGAAAGAGATTCTGGACCCATGGAGGGGGAGGGGAGGAAACAGGGAGAGATGGTGGATCCCTGACTGGGAGGAGGATATGAAAGAAAAAGTGGGGAATGCTGGACCTGCAGGGGGGGGGGGTAGAGGAGGAAGAAACACAAAGAGATGCAATAGCAGGGAGGGGTGTGAAGTGTGGAGGGAGAGAAATTCAAGACTATTATTCTACACTGTTGATCAAGAGCCTCAGAAGTATTTGCTCCATGGGTCTAAAGGACAAGAGATAAGAGGAGACAATATTTTGGAAGGAGGACCTCCCTCCACTCAGCAAAATCCTTGGCCCTTTCAGTGATCTGAAAGGTCCAAAGTAGCTCTTTGTCTGAAAAGATTGGGGACCCTTGCTATGTGGTATGGGATGGAGGGCAGGAAGGGACACTGTTATAGGAGATGCTAGACCACTGGAGAACAGGAAAATAGACAGAAAAAAGATGCTAGACATGGAGGAGAGGAGGATAGGGACAAAGAGAGATGTTCTCTTGCCTCTGAGGCTGATGTCATAATATCTGGGTCTTGCTATGTCCAAGTAAGTGGAACTGATGTTTCAGCCATAATGCTGTGACTTTCTTTAGGGTGTGAGAAAGCTACAGTAAGATGACACCGGCTGTGCAAGCCTAAGAGAACATATAACCCAGCTTTATGGGAAGAACATCTCACATCCTGAGGAAAGCCACAGCAAAATGGCTGAAATGTTGATTCCACTTAATCAGATGTGGCAAGACCCAGACAACCACCACAATCAGAGGGAGATGTTGGACACAGGAGTGGATAGGGCTAGGGACTCTGAGAAAAGATGCTGAACATGAAGGACAGAAGAGATATAGACAGAGGAGATGCTGGATAGGAAGGGAAAACGGAGGAGATGCTAATGGAGAGAATAGGAAGAGTTAATGAAAGAGTGGGAAATAAGGGGCTAAGAAAGGAGAGAGATTGGAATGGGAGGTCTGGAGTGAGGGAATGACATGGAGTAGGTAGATGTAGTAAAAGGAGAGAAATTGAGGAGTGCTTAGTAAGGAGGAGGAGTGAAATCTAGATAAAGAGGAAGAAAAATAAATGGAAGAAAACTATAAGGAAAAGATCAATGTAAGGGAGGACGTGAAAACAGGAGAGAGAAGAGATGGCAAATGGACAGGAGTTCATGGAAAGTGAGTTAGGAAAGAAAAAGGAGACTGTGACCAACACAATTAGAAAATTTAAAATGACAACAAAAGTAAAAATATATCTGTTTAGGTGATTGGAATATGCCAGGTTTTAGAAAGTACATCTGCCAGGACCGGTGTTAGATATGGCTGGGGTCCAAACCAGGGCAAAAATTGGGAAGCCCTCTAACAGGTTGTGCTTTCTTCACCTTCAGGCAGATTTAGGTCCCTCTCTGGCCAGTAGGCCCAGGGCAGTGGCTGGATTTAAACAAATCTCTGAATTATGACTTGCCATACAGCTGATTATATTGTTGAAGCCCTTCATCAGTTATCGGATCCTTCGACTTGTCTTGAGCAAGATCCTACAGATAATTTATTGGAGCAGATTCATCAAGTGACTTTGGAAGCCATGGATGCAGTCTTTCTTACTAATAATGATTTCGCTATTTGAATCATCAAAAGGCAAAAATACCAATTTTTTAATCTGCTCCCTAAGATTCATAAGAACTTGACAAGTCCACCTGGCTGCTCAATTGTGTCCTGCTGTGATTCTCTATTGGAAAGGTCCTGTAAATATGTGGATGGATTTTTAACCCCTGTGATCTTTTCTACTCGTTCTTATCTGAAAGGATAGTACTCATTTTTTTGAATAAGATTTGAGAACTTCATTATATTCCAGATGAAGCAGTGTTTGTTATGTTGGATGTGCAATCTTTGTACATGGCTATACCTCAAAAGGAAGCAATATTGTTTTTGTTACATTTGTACCCCATGCTTTCCCACTCATGGCAGGCTCAATGTGGCTTACATGGGGCAATGGAGGGTTAAGTGACTTGCCCAGAGTCACAAGGAGCTGCCTGTGCCTGAAGTGGGAATCAAACTCAGTTCCCCAGGACCAAAGTCCACCACCCTAACCACTAGGCCACTCCTCCACTCCATTGGCTATTCAATCAAAACTTAATGAGAGACCTCAGCCTCATATTGTACCTACTGAATTTATGTTAAATTAACCTCTTTGGCTATGGAAAATACTATTTTCTTTTCAATGATAATTCTATGCAACTCTCTGGCATAGCGATGCGTGCTTCATTTGCTCCCTTGGTGGCTAATCTGTTTATGTCTCAATTTGAGGAAGTACATGTTTATACTCAACAGCGATTCCAGTATATATTATGTTGGTGGCACTTCATAGATGATATTTTCATTATTTGGTTGAATGATATTTCATCACTTCAAGCATTTGTTAATGATTTAAATACCTGTCATCCTACTATTAAGTTTCAGTGTTCGTATCATCTTACAGAAATTTGTTTTCTGGATGTGAAAATTTTGAAAAAAGCAGGAAAACTGGAAACGAGTGTATATTCAAAGCCTACTGACTGGAATACTCTGTTCGCTTATGCTAGTATGTGTCCATTCCATACAAAGAACGGTCTTTCTTTCGCTCACTTTTTACAATATCGTCGGGTTTGTGATTCTTCTACTAAATATAAACAATCGGCTGATTGTTTGAAAGAGTGTTTAAAGAACAGGGGCTACCCCTTTAAGATTACTAATCAGGCATTTAAGAGCATTGTTCAATAATCGTGATCTTGCTTCAAGAAAGAAATGATCATATGCAAGAAGTGGTAATTTCAGGTTGCTAAATACTTCGAAAGCATTAGCAAGTTTTGTCTGTACATGAAATTTTTGAACAAGCTCATTGTGTGGTATCTTTTTCTAGCAATATTAATTTTTCTGATATGCTGTGTCGTTCAGATGTATGGACACAGCATGAAAAGATAGCACTGATCATTATAAATGCAACAAGTGTGTTACCTGTGCAGTGACTACTGAAACAACTGCCTTTTGGGATGATAATAATAAGATATGGATTTCAATACGCTATCATACTTCATGTACTTCCAAAGCGGTGATTTATTTGATCCGCTGTCCTTGTGGTCTGAAATATATTGGTCAGACTAAATGTATGCTTAAGACATGGCTAATTGAGTATAAACATTGTATTGCCACTGGCAAGGTAGAAGTGCCCTTGGTGAACATTGTCAAGTATTTCAACATACATGTAATCAATTGAGGTGCTGTGCTATAGATATGATTCCAAATAATGGACGGAGAGGGATATCTCTCGTCTTTTGCATCAGAAGGAACAGCGCTAGATCTATCAGTTATGTACTTTGGCAACCCTCTGGGCTTAATGGTCCATTAGAATGGGAAGCTTTTTATTGATTGAATGATGTCATCATGTTCGTCACATTTTTGTTAGCGTTTTTAAACCCCCCATTTTGCTGTTACTTTGTGAAAATGCTTGACCTCACCTCCTGGTGAAGAATATGAAACAGAGAGGCTCCCTGTTGAGGATTTATATCCTGTGTGCTTTTGATGTCGAGCTGAAAGACGATTGAAATATGAAATATCTCGAAGTTTTGTGGGTGTGCTCACATGGTCTTACAACTGTGAAGATAAGTGATATTTTTTGTATTTTTTGGTTTTGCATGTTTGTATATGGATACCTCTTGGTGTGTTTGCTCACCTTTATTAATATATGGTTGGCTATTCATTTTGGGGGGGACATAGTTTTTTTTCTCTCTTTAAGTGGAGAGTTGTTTTCTGTGTTCTTTTTTTTTACGGATACCAACAAAAACTGTGATAGTAGTCCATTTCAGGATGATTACTTTGTAGTATCTCCTGGGGCAGTTGAGGTTTTATTTAATTCTATTATTTTTTTTACGGTGTGCCAACATCCAGTGGTATTTTATAGCAAATATTTTTTGATATTTATTGCCATACAGATAATATCTTCAGTCTCCCACATTGCCTCTTATGTGGCCTCTTGTAAGGGTGATTGCTTGTTGGGCCTCAAGCTTCAATAAAAATATACTAAATTGGATTTTCAGCACTTTTCCTTCTACTAAGGAAACTTTTCCCCACTATTTTCAGCACATTTCCTTCTGCTAAGGAAACTCTTCTCCACTTTAAAATTAATGCACTATCATGAGGTCCGCTATCTTACTTTATTTACACATAATGCACAGACAATAATCTATAGGCAATAGAAAGGGCACTTAAAATTCACCACACATAGAGGCTCATTTTCAAAGCACATAGACTTACAAAGTCACATAGGTTACTATCAGGTTTATTTTTGAAAGAGAAGGGCGCCCATCTTTTGACACAAATCGGAGATGGGCGTTCTTCTCTCAGGGTCACCCAAATCGGCATAATCGAAAGCCGATTTTGGGCGTCCCCAACTGCTTCCCGTCGCAGGGACGACCAAAGTTCCCGGGGGCGTGTCGGAGGTGTAGCGAAGGTGGGACTGGGGCGTGCCGAACAGATGGGCATTCTTGAGTGATAATGGAAAAAAGAAGGGCGTCCCTGACGAGCACTTGTCTGACTTTACGTGGTCCATTTTTTCTTACGACCAAGCCTCAAAAAGGTGCCCGAACTGACCAGATGACCACCGGAGGGAATCGGGATGACCTCCCTTGACTCCCCAGTGGTGACTAACCCCCTCCCACCCTGAAAAAAAACAACTTTAAAAACTTTTTTGCCAGTCTCAAATATCATACTCGGGTCCATCGCAGCAGTATGCAGATCCCTGGGGGGGGGGGGGTCAGCGGAGGCATAGCAAAGGCATGGATGTCCTTCTTGCAAACATTTTGGACGTCCTGAACTGCCCCTCCCCCCCACAGTGACGGACAAAGTTTAAGGGAGTGGAGTGGAGGAGTGGCCTAGTGGTTAGAACACTGGTCTTGCAATCCAGAGATGGCCAGTTCAAATCCCATTGCTGCTACTTGTGATCCAAAATTCAAATAAATAAAGGGAGTGTCAGAGGCACAGCAAGGCATGGATGTCCTTTTCACAGAAACATCCACATTTTGGACATCCTCAACTGCCCATCGCAGGGACGGAGGCATAGCAAAGGCACCTAACACTTGGACGTCCTTCACCCATACTAAAAAAAAAAAAAAGACATGCGGCAGGTAGGGAGGGCTTCTTTCATTTTCGTGCTAGCCCATTTAAGACACTTCTGGAGGTGGATGGGAGAGAAGTTAACAATACATCTAAAGATGTAATTAGCTTTCATGGAATAATGCTTGTGACTGGGTTAGGAACTGGTTGAGTGGAAGGCAACAGAGGGTAGTGGTAAATGGAGCTCACTCTGAGGAAAAGGATGTTACCAGTGGTGTGCCGTAAGGTTCAGTTCTTGGGCCGTTCTTTTTAACATTTTTTGCAAACGGTATTGCTGAAGGGTTTGTTTAGTAAGGTTTGCCTCTTTGTGGATGATACCAAAATCTGCAATAGGGTAGACATCCCTGGTGGTATGGATAACATGAGGAAGGATCTAGCGAAGTTGAAGAGTGGTCCTGGAATTTGGCGGCTAAGATTTAACGCTAAAAAAATACAGGGTCATGCATTTGGGCTCCAAAAACCCAAGGGAATGGTACAGTTTAGGAAGTAAAGAACTTTTGTGCATGAAAGAGGAGCGGGATTTGGGTGTGGTCACATATGATGACCTTAAAGTGGTCAAACAGGTAGAAAAAACACAGCAAAAATCTAGAAGGATGCTTGGCTACATAGGGAGAGAATAGCCAGTAGGAAAAAGAAGGTGTTGATGCTCCTGTACTCTGGTGAGATCTCATTTAGAATATTGAGTACAATTCTGGAGACTGCCCCCTCAAAAATATAAACAGATGGAGTCGGTCCAGAGGGTGGCTACTAAATTGGTCAGTGGTCTTCATCATAAAGCATATGGGGACAAACTTAAAGATCGCAATATGTATACTCGGAAGAAAGGCAGAAGAGGGAAGCTATGATTGAGATGTTTAAATACCTCCATGGCAAATATGGCACAGGAAGCAAGTCTCTTTCAAGTAAAAGGAAGCTTTAGAATGAGGGGGCATAGGATGAAAGTGAAAGGGAATAGACTCAGAAGCAACCTGAGGAAATAATTCTTCACAGACAGGGTGATGAATTCATCTGAATTCAAGAAAGCTTGGGACAAGTACATAGGATCTCTAAGGGAGTGAAAGGGAAAGCAGATGGCATGGATGGGCAGACTGGATAGGCCGTATGGTTTTATCTACCTTCATTTTTCTATATTTCTATGTGAAATTTAATGTGAATTGCATTATTCCATTTGTTTAATAGTGAGCTGCTTTGCATGAATTTGCATGCTTTGCAGCTCATTATTTCTTAACAAGGGTTGGCCTTGATAATATTGATGCTAAGCTTGTAGTTAGTGTAGCAGGATGCCAAAATGTGCTGTCCTTGCAGTAACAGGATGAACATTCCAGGTCACTGTTCCAGAACAGTACCACTCAAAGGTAACAAGGAGTCTGGTAGACCCCAGCAGTAGAAGTTCTTAAAATTTGTAGGGTAGTATAAAAAAAGAGTGTAGAGGTGGTGAAGGGCATTTATCCCAGGGAATCCAAAGATGTAGGATGTGTTGGAAATGGACCAAGAGGAGAAGAAGGAGTGGGCCTGTTTCATACAGATGTGATTGAGAAATCAAATGATTTAAGCCAAAATCTAGTTTAAGGCCTCAGGAGTACAGGGTGAAAGCAAGAGTAAGGCACTGGAATCAGATGCAAGGATCCCTCACCTGAGAAGTGTAGGAAATTGCGAAGTGTGCCACATCCCAGGAAGCAGGAAAGGAGTGGAATAAAGGAACATGAAAATCTGTGTAGAAGACCTATGGGTCAGAGGAGGTAGGACCCAAGTCCTGGTGCATCCTTCTAACCTTAAGCAAAGAGAGGTATAAGTAACTTGGACTG